>NC_135963.1:32580765-32883795 GCF_053455715.1 Rhinoraja longicauda | reverse complement strand
TAACATAAGTCAGTGATGTCCAGATCTAGTGATATGAACCACAAAACATAAGAATAAAAAATATTAAAGCATTCAAAAATCCTAGGAACTATTAAGAATGGTAAAATACATCTAAAAGACGTACAGGTATGTAGGCTAATAAGCTTGGTAAATGTAAAAATTGTCCCTAGTGGGTGTAGGATAGTGTTAATGTGTGGGGATCGCTGGGCGGCCCAGTGGGCCGAAAGTATCTCTGAACTAAACTAAACTAAACTAAACATCAAAATCAACTTAGCTGGTTAATACAATGGAAATTATTTTGTCCGTAGGCCTCTGTCCAAAGTTATTTCTTCCCACTATGCTCACAGAAGGTTAACGTAATACAGGCAGAAGAGGCATATTTCACAATGAGATGCAAAGAAATCTACAGACATTCACATGCTTGTATGAGGAGAGAGATTGTGTTAACTTGATCTGGATTTATTGAAAGAATAAGAGGAGATATCATTGAAATGTATATAATTCTGATAGGGTTAGATAGGCATGATTCTGGGAGGACAGTAGGTTTGGACCCAGGGGTCATGGTCTTGGGATAGCAGGTAAGGCAACTAGTTTAGTTTATTACTATTGTCATGTATACTGGGGTACAGTGAAAAGCTTTTTTGTTGCGTGCTATCCAGTCAGTGGAAAGACGACATGATTACTATCAAGACCACAGTGTACAGTCCACAGGATGAAGGAAATAATGTTTAGTGTAAGATAAAGTCCAGCAAAGTCTGATTAAAGATGGTCCGAGGGTCTCCAATGAGGTAGATTGTAGGTCAGAACTGCTCTCTAGTTGGTGATAGGATGCTGGTTGTCTGATAACAACTGGGAAGAAACTGTTCCTGAATCTGGAGATGTGCGTTTTCACATTTCTGTACCTCTTGCCGGATGGGAGAGGGGAGAAGCCCACATTCTTCAGAGAAGTACAAGGATGGACTGGAAAATAAAGTCTTGAATTGTAAAAAGTCTGCTTTCCAATATGGTAAGACCGAACCTAACAAAAGTGGACTGGGAGCAGCAACTTTCAACAAATGGCACTCATTCAAAAACAGTGGGAGTTCAGGTTAAATATGTCAATGCAAAGGTGAAAGGTCAGGTTAAAATATCCAAGGGGTCCTATATATATAGGAGTGGATAAAGGATAAAAGATAACATGGCAGAGATAAAGAACTGGTATAGAAAGTGTAGTGCAGGACATTAAAAAGTTCAGAGTTCAAAGAGTGGGAAGAAATAGCACCATGAGAAAGATGAAAATTAAGGAAAATTCCAAAGCATTTTATAACTGTATTTAGGACAAAGGTATAACCAAGGAAAGATAGGACCTTTTACCGAAACACAACGGCAATCTTTGCCGGGCACGAGAGGATGTTGTTGAAGTCTTAAATGAGTAACTTCTCAACTGTATTCACTACAGAGAAGAACTTTGTATTTGGAGAATTCAAGAACAGATTACCATTGAAAAGGAAAAGGCATTAGATGTCTCAATTGGTTTGAAAGAGAATAAATCTTCGGGGCTTGATCAGATGTAACTCAGGCATTTGTGCGATGTAAGGGAATAAATTGTTGATACTCTCGAATAAATGCGCAAATCTTCTCTGGCCACAGGTAACATGCCCGGTGACTGAACTCAAACAGGGCAGCAGAGATAAGACAGGTAATCAGAAGCAGTGAGTCAGTGGTTGAAAATGCTTTGGAAAAACTTCTGAAAAACAGGATTATCTTACCTCAGCGGAGCAGGGATTAATCATGAATAGGCAACATAGTAATGGGAGATCCTGCCTGCCAAAATTTGATTGAATTTTTCAGAGTTTATAGTTTAGTTTAGTTCAGAGATACAGTGCAGAAACAGGTCTGTCGGCCCACCGAGTCCACACCGACCAGCGATCCCCACATATTAACACTACACTACACACACTAGGGAAAATTTACATTTATATAAAGCCAATTAATCTCCAAACCTGTACGTCTTTGGAGTGTGGGAGGAAACCGAAGATCTTGGAGAAAACCCACGCGGTCACGGGGAGAATGTGCAAAATCTGTACAGACAAGCAACCATAGTCAGGATCGAACCCGGGTCTCTGGCATTAATTAAGCATGTCCATGAGGATGTTATAGTTGATATATTCTGCATGAACTTCAGTAAGGCCCTGGACGATGTGTACCATGAGAGATTGTTCCAAAGGGTGAGAGGCCTTTGGATCTGTACAAGAAGGGGAACTGGATTCAAAAATGGTTTGGTGTTTGGAGACAGATTGATATTCAAGGATTGGTTAGGCAATTAGATATCTCTGACCTTAGTCATGGGGATTTCTGATGAGGGATTCTTGCTATTCACAATGAACAATAATAATCTGCATGTCAATGTAGGAGGTATGTTTAATAGGTTTCTAGGTGACATGGAAATGGTGGTGTGCTGATTGTGAGGAGGGTAGTCTGTGGTTACAAAATGAAATAGATAATTGCTAAGCAATGCAGATGGAATCTAATCCCGAAAAATGTGATATGGGATACTTTAGGAGTACAAACGAGCATTGTGCACAGGAAGCATTGTAGAACAGAGGGGCATCGTGTAAACTGAATGCTCAGCAAATTGAATAATGCCAATTTTCAAAGATCTCTGAAGGTAGCAATAATACTTGAATCACTGTGTGATAGAGGCCACAGGCTGAGTGATGGAAAATTGAATTAGTATAGATAGCGCTTTGATTTTTAGCATGAACACAATAGGATATAGTTTCCATGCTATCTGACTCTCTGACGTCTGGATTCACTCAGGTGTCCTGACCTAACTTCTCATTCTGTTATATAGATTAAAATCATCGAAGCAGTATTTCCTCTCATCCTCTTGTCTCCCCCAATGCACATTACTTATTCCTCTCCATATCCTCCTTTTCCCCGTGCTTCCCCTCATTCATTCCTTCTCCCTACCACCTCCAGTGCTTTCCAATTATCAATCTACTATCTTACGACTTGTCTTCCTAATTGTTTGTCTGTCATCATTTTTTAAACAGAATGAGGAAAGGCATTACTGGCTGTTGTTTTTATATTTATGTTTATTCCTCTCTACATCATAGCTTTCAAAATTATTTTTTTTCTCTCAGTTATTAGCAATTGCATTTTTCAACTGTCAACAAAACACAGATGGCACAATTAGCATTAAAATTCAACTTTTATTTTGGAAAGTGACTGAGATGCTTTAAGACATTGGAGTTAATTTTTTTTCCCAATGGTTTAACATTCTATTAGATGTCCAACAGCTGACACCAGGTTTGACGCATTTTAACCAGCCCTTGACAAGCCCTTAAAAGGCTTTATTCCTTATTGTACCTTAATATTTGTATGATTAATTAGTTATTAACACATAAACGTTTCATTTCACTACACATTTATGTGTATGTGACAAATAAACGACTATTGACTATTGACATAAGTAAGTTATTATCTTTTAACAATTTAAAATCTTTTTTTTTTAATTACATTGGTCCTTTCGAACTGTTCCTGAGCATCTCTGCTCAGTGACAGCAGTGGATTCAAAGTGTGGCTGCAGGAACAGTATGGGGATGAATGCAGGCAATGGTCAGGTCATTTCCATCAAACATGTAGTCCTGAAACTGGCCACTGTCCATGTTAATTCAATCTATGCAACTCCCCTTCCCAGCACGTGGATGGTCTCACTTTTATAAATATTAAACAATGAAGTATGTCTTCCTGCTGGAATCATTTATGTTTGCAAATAAAACCTGGTGTGGTTGGTTGAACTTCCTTCCTGTCCGATCCAGCAACCCCACATGGAGCTGAAATTATGTTTTTAAAATGTAGAAACAAGGAACTGCAGATGCTGGTTAATACACAAAAGGACGTTTCTCAACCAGAAATGTCACCTATCCAGGTTCTCCAGAGATGCTGAGTTACTCCAGCACGTTGTATCCTTTTATATTTTAAAATGTTTATTTTGCATCGGCAATTGCCAATGTCTTTATTGCTAAATAGTACACCCAGTCTCTACTGTACTGTTAAAAATATTGTCTCTATCCCAACCCAACTGAAGACCTCTCAACAAAACACAAAGTGCTGGAGGAACTCAGCCAGTCAGACAACATCTGGGGAGGGAATGGACAGATGACATTTCTGGTCAGGACCCTTCCTCAGACCAGTCTTTAAGGTCGCTTTGCCTGTCCATGTTGTGCATTCTGGTACCTCACCGATGTTTCTACCCCAGATTAATGTCAATAACTGTGGAGTCCATCACAAATTACCAGAGCTGTCATGACACATGTTGAGCTCAAGGGTTTCAAGTCCACTTTGATCATGCTTAAATAGTTAAAAATCAAATTTCAAATGATCTATGAAGGCCTTCACACAATACTTGTCATCCTCCCAGTTTTACCAAAAGTGATTTCCTACCTCTCCCAAACCTTACTCCCAGAGATGATTTAAAATTAATTTGGAAGCTCGGAATTCATCGTGGTTCCACCTATTAGTGATATTTTGGTTATTTAAACTACAAAGGTTAGAACGAAGCAGTATACCCCACATCTAATGTCAATTCAAAGGTAGACACAAAATGCCGGAGTAACAGCGGGACAGGCAGCATCTCTGGAGAGAAGAAATGGGTGACGTTTCGGATCTAGACCCTTCCTGGGTCTCAACCATTCCTTCTCTCCAGAGATGCTGCCTGTCCCGCTGAATTACTCCAGCATTTTGTGTCTACCTTCGATTTAAACCAACATCTGCAGTTCTTTCCTACACATCTAATGCCAAATTAATTTTGTATCTCACACCCCCTATTCTTTCATCCTACTTTTCATCCCAATTGGTTAATCTTGCCTGAGGTTGCCAATTCACTCTCTCTTCAACCATCTAAGTTCCAAACATCTTTCTCTCTCTTCAAGCTGTAAACACTAAAACACCTGACCAGCTATTCCTTTTGACATCCTTCATTTCAACATCCTTTCTTCATTCTCCTGCCACTAAAATACCTCACTCGTTTCCTTTCTTCTAATCCCCAAACATCCCACCCAGCTGCCAGTCTGCTCTTTATATTATAAACCATTATTCATGCCATATATATCTCTACAAACCTATAAGGTGTGGTTTGTTCTCCAAAGGATATCTGGGACTGTATATCCCGATGCCTCTTCCATGTTTTGTCTACCCCCACCCCAATGACTTTTTAATCTCCCTTCTACCATCTATAAAGCATCATTAATTAGTTCAATTTTCTTGTCAAATACAAATTGAAGATTGCTTGCTTTTTTAAATTATTAGGTCTGAATTTTGCATTCTGCTTTCCATTCAGTACACATATACAATAGGTTTCTGACATATTTGAATGTGAAAATTGAGCTCTTTTATATATTTGGATTGCACTTTAAGGAATATCCCTGTATGTTTGTGAAGGATGTATATGTGGACATTAGACAGATTCATGTCTCTACTGATTACAGTAGAGACTGTTCTCTACTGATTACGGTAGGGACAGTAGATCCATGTTCATACACAGATCATAGGCAAAATACCAGAAATTTATGCTAATTCAATAAACCTCATAATCTTTATCCACATCATAAGATCATAAGTGATAGGAGCAGAATTAGACCATTCAGCCCATCAAGTCTATGCCATTCAATCTTGGCTGACCTATCTCTCCCTCCTAACCCCATCATCCTGCCTTCTCCCCATAACCTCGGACATCCTAGCATGTCAAGCAGTCAGAAGATAAAGAACCCCATCTGGATTTGTCAGTCCACATTAATTTTAATCTTTCTCATTGACATACACTTCAAATTCAAACACTTCACACAGATTTTGATTAGATTCACTTTAAATGCATCTTATTGCATCTAAATGCAAATTCAGATAAATAATTTTGCACTTTTAATAAATACTAGAATAATACAAGTTAATGGGAGTATGAGTGTTGAAAGGCATACATGTAATTAGAAATAAACGATAATTGAAATTGAGGTAATTATCTAGATGCATTGCAGTTAACAAACAATATTAATTTAATACAGTATACAATTCTGTTCCTCCATTAAAGGCAGAGGTGTGAGGGGATAATGCAGGCAAACAGGGTTTTGAGGAAACTTGCCCATGAGAGGTCTGCAGTCAAGAAGTCAAGAAGATTTGATCCAGGAAAGATAATCTACTCTGCAAATGTTCCTGTTGATTCTCAAGATGAATACATTAAATATATAGATATATATATTGACCATAATAACATTAAAAGAATCAACACAAGACACTTGACGATAAAAATCTAGGATAATATCCCAATGCAATACCAAGGGAGTGTTTCGTTTTGTTTAGAGATACAGCGCAGAAACAGGCCCTTCGGCCCACCGAGTCCACGCCAACCGGCTATCCCCACACATTAACATTACCCTACACACACTAGGGACAATTTACAATTATACCAAGTCAATTAATCTACAAACTTGTACGTCTTTGGAGTGTGGGAGGAAACCAAAGATTTCACTCAGGTCATGGGGGGAACATAAAAAACTCCATACAGACAGCACCTGTAGTCAGGATCAAACCCTACTGGAAGGGTCTCGACCTGAAACGTCAGCCAGTCCTTCTCTCCAGAGATGCTGCCTAGCCCGGTAAGTTACTCCAGCATTTTGGGTCTACCAGAGTACAAATTAACCATAATTACACCTAATTAATATTTTTTAAAGCAGTATTTTCTTACCTCTACGAAGCAAAACTGGAAAATACAGATGAAATGCAGGTCTGTATACACGCAGCAGATCAGCCGGCGAGAATGTTTAGCCCTTGCGACCTATGACCTGCACATGCTCAGTCGAGATATCAAACTTGATTTCTTGCATGTCTTTGCATTAGTGGCGCAGGTCGTACTAAAAAGATTAACAATGTAGTTACACCTAGTGTGATTGTATTACCACTACACAGGGTATAAGTACATTGATAATAACAGTTCCCAGCTCTCTCTCAGGTTGCATTACAAATCTTTGTTATAAATTGAAAAAATTCCGTTTTTAATTTATAGTTTTCAATAGACAATAGACAATAGACAATAGGTGCAGGAGTAGGCCATTCAGCCCTTCGAGCCAGCACCGCCATTCAATGCGATCATGGCTGATCACTCTCAATCAGTACCCCGTTCCTGCCTTCTCCCCATACCCCCTCACTCCGCTATCCTTAAGAGCTCTATCCAGCTCTCTCTTGAAAGCATCCAACGAACTGGTCTCCACTGCCTTCTGAGGCAGAGAATTCCACACCTTCACCACTCTCTGACTGAAAAAGTTCTTCCTCATCTCCGTTCTAAATGGCCTACCCCTTATTCTTAAACTGTGGCCCCTTGTTCTGGACTCCCCCAACATTAATTATTACTATTTTGGAGGTTTTTTTTTCCTGAAACAATTCCCTATCAATGATTGCTCAAATTAAGGTACAATCAAATTCACTCGTATGCAAATTAAACTTCAAAATAGATTCATATATAATTTTTGCTAATCCCAATTCCACTGCTCTATTCATTTAATGACATTCAAGTCTATTTGAATGCAAATTAGATACTTATTCTGGATGTTTATATGAGAAAAAAATCAAATTAGCATGCAGTTCATAGGCAGTGGGCATTTATATGCTAGTCAAGTGCTTTAAAAGCTAGGTCAGTACATTACTTGAAATGCAATGGCAGCAAATTGCAGCAGTTCCTACATGATACCTAGAAATAAATTCAGGTTATGCAAAAATCTACGACTATGTTAAAAACAATCATAGGCAGATAATCATTTTAATTTCCTCGATTATTAATAAAATTATTCAAAACAGCAGCCTTTTTGATGAGGACAAGTTTGTTACAGAGCTTTGATTATAGACCATGTTGATAAAAATTAAGATTCCACTGAATCTCTTGTGGGGCTCTGTTAGAACACTTTACACATTGGATCTATCTTGGTCCAAACATTAATCTCATGGAAAACATCCTTAATCAAATCTTACATAATCCCAAAACTAATATACACTTTCAAAACATTTTTCTTTTATCTTTAAAAATGCTGACTGACTTGCAATGTTTCTTCGAAGGTAGACAAAAAATGCTGAAGTAAGTCAGCGGGTCAGGCAGCATCTCAGGAGAGAAGGAATGGGTGACGTTTCGGGTCGAGACCCTTCTTCAGTCTGAAGAAGGGTCTCGACCTGAAACGTCATGCATTCCTTCTCTCCCGAGATGCTGCCTGACCCGCTGACTTACACCAGCATTTTGTGTCTACCTTCGATTTAAACCGGCATCTGCAGTTTTTTTCCTGCAATGTTTCTTCAGTATTCTCTATTTATTTGCTGCTTTTCTTATTTACTGGTCTAATTAATGTCACTAGATCTTTCCAATCATTTCAATGTTTGAATTAATGTAATGTTAATGAGGGTTGGGCTCTTTAACACACTAGCATTTTATATATAAACTGCTTGCACTATTTAAAGCAAAATATTGTATTGCTCGCCCGATATTACTCCTCAGGTTTAATCAATGGGATATCACATTCACAAGCTCCGGCATTCAACGAGACAATGATGGAAATCCCTCTGGGACAGGTGAGAGAATAAGAGCTGCTCCTCTTTTCCAACTTGAGTGCCGGCAGCCGACTGCCAATATGAACACAACCATACCACTCAAACTTGATAACTGCATGATGAATGCTTCAATCACCTAATACACACCCATATAATACCCATACAATCCCTGACTTTGCCGAACACTGAGCATTTCCTTCTTGCTCCAATCGATTCTTCTCTGCCATCTATTCTTATTCTCATTCCAAATGTACATGGATATTGTTGCTGTATTCACAAATGAAACTTACAGTATTTTTCTTATACCCAAAGTAGCTGCAAAGCATTCTGTCCCCTGTTGAATTCCTTATACCCTTGAATATCTTTTCACACAAAGGGTAGTGGACGTATGGAACAAACTGCCAGAGGAGGTTGTTGAGGCTGGGACTATCCCAATGTTTAAGAAACAGTTAGACAGGCACATGGATGGGACAGGTTTGGAGGGATATGGACCAAATGCAGGCAGGTGGGACTAGTGTAGCTGAGACGTTGGCCGGTGTGGGCAAGTTGGGCCGAAGAGCCTGTTTCCACACTGTATCACTCTATGACTCTTAAGATTTACTTACTCCTCACAAATTGTTGTCTTTTCCTCTCACCTCATCTTCCATATCTGCTACACACAGATGGACAGGCAATCAGGTACTAAATCTCTTTGATTTTGCAAATGATCTGACCTGTAATAACCTGACACAAGGTGCTGGAGTAACGCAGCAGGTCAGGATGCAGCTCTGGCGGTTATGCAAGTCCCCCACAGATGCTGCCTGTATTGCTAAGTCACTCCAACAGTTTGTGTGTTTTTTTTAGTAAACCAGCAACTGCGACCGCTAGTGTTTGCAATAACTAGGGCAGGATGAGAACCACAGTGGACCAACCAGCCATTCAAATCCTTACACAAATAACCAGGGAACCATTGGAGATCATAGGCACCAGACAGCTCAAGGAGCATTGAAACTGTCACAGCTGGAGCCCAGATTCAACACAATGTCTGCCAGAGTTTCATTCCCACTTACTTGCTTTGAATTGTTTCAATGGGTAGCCGGACAACTTGTAAGCAAATAGGAAAGTTCTGCATTTGGTAAATAACAAAGTGAACGGATATGCAAAAAAACAGCCTGGAGGACAATTATAAGGCAATTGGGTCAGAGCTCCTGTGTAGACATCAGAAATGTCAGCTTTAAGGTCCAGATTTAACAGACAAAACTGTTTTTAAGGCAATTTTGTCACAGCAGTCTTTGCGCGGTTGCAGAGTAGGTTGCTTGCAGATTACGTGCCCGCTAAATCAAGGTAGAAGGTAGAAGTGATGCTGCTAGGTTAAAGTGAAGACTTTGGAAAACACAAGGCTCCTCTTGAGGAGGGCAAGCAGTAACAGTGCAACAGCAAAGTAAAATATTTCCTTTCTCGCAAGTCCATTCATTTACTAAACGTACAGAAATGTCCCCTCAGAAGGTGCTTAGTTAAAGGAGTCAGGATGGAAGTGGAGGGTGGTTACTCAAATTGGAGTGCCTGTGACTCGAGGTTTGCCATATGGATCAGTGATGGGTCCACTGTTGTTTCGAGTGACAATGTTGTTAACAGAGTTTGTAAGTTTGTGGATGACATCAAAGTTGATGGTACAGTGAAGGGGTTTTTCTGAGATTACAACAGCATGAAATGGAATGAGCTACCAGAGGAAGTTGTGGAGGTGGGTACAATTACAATGGTTCAAATACGTTTCGACAAGTACATGGATAGGAAAGGTTTAGATAGATACAGGCCAAATGCAGGGAGGGAGGTCTAGCTCAGGTGTACAACTTGGTTGACATGGAAGAGTTGGGCTGATGGCCAGTTTCTGTGCTGTATAACTCTATGACCTTACCTGCTATCTACAATAGGGTGCATGACCACCACCATGAAAGCCACACTTCAACTCTCTTACAACTTCAACCAAAGATTAACTGGTGTCAAGCAAAACGTGGGCTTTACCATCTGCACTGGCATCGAAAGGGGTGAGGGGGAGTAATGGATGGCATCTCCAGTCACATTGCTGATCTGTCCTGTCTATTAACCCTCAGATTAGTGGGAATGATGAGCTGTTGGGGAGAGGCGGTGTTGCTAGAAGAGCAACATGTATTCTCTCAGAATGGTGAAATGTCTCCCCCTGCACTCCCTCTTCACAGTGTTAAAAAGCCATAGACGCCAGGATGCTGCAGTCAGACCTAAGCTGCTGAAGACTGCTCACAGCAGCCATCTCAGCAGCCCTGAGCATCAACAGCCTCTCATTACTCAGGCTAAAGCCACTGCGAGTGCATTTTAAATGAATCCCAGAATATATATGGATGTTGATTAAGGCTGACACATTTGAGAGCTAATTAGTGTGTAGACATTTTGAAAAAAGACAGGAAAATTATAAAATGCTTTGAAATGTTTCTGTGCTGTTATTTTCTGAGTACCTAGTGACTCTACAGTGTCAGTTAACATAGAAATCAGTGGTGGCCTTGTGGCAGATGTAACTGGTTAAAGATTGCTGGAGCTGAGAGAGATTGTGGACTGTTAATGCAGGGGAACAAGGATTGATCACTTGACATGTTCTTGAATGAGCTGCTGACAAAGAGCTCTGGTCTTGGGCAGGTTTTGAAGGCTTCCTGTTTCTTTACATCCATTGTCGTCAATATCAACTCTCTCGTCCCAGAGATGATTACTGCCACTGACAGCTATTTGTGTCATCCCCATTGCAAAGCAAAGTCGGAAGCTTACAGCAGCACACTATTATGTGGGTTGTTTTGGAAGATACCATCAGATACATTATCTCAGAAATGCAATTGTCTGCTTCATACTAACTTTTGTTGATGAAAACTCACCAAACTGAAATGCTAACTCAGTTTATAGTGTTATACAGTCGAAGGCAGCCATCAATGCACCCATTTACTCTAATCCTATTTTTATTGTCCCACCATTTCCATCAACTCCCACAATTTTTCACCTACGAAGAGAAGTACAACCACCACACACAGTCAGTGGCAGAGGTCAGGTTTGAACCCAGATATGGGTAAGCAGCTCAGTTAGCTGTGCCACTGTGCCATATTGTTGAGTATAGGAGCAAAGAGACCCTTCTGCAGTTGTACAGGGCCCTAGTGAGACCTGGAGTATTGTGTGCAGTTTTGGTCTCCAAACTTGAGGAAGGACATTCTTGCTATTGAGGGAGTGCACCATAGGTTCACAAGGTTAATTCCCGGAATGGCGGGACTGTCGTATGTTGAAAGACTGGAACGACTGGGCTTGTATACTCTGGCATTTAGAAGGATGAGAGGGGATCTTATTGAAACATATAAGATTATTAAGGGATTGGACATGCTAGAGGCAGGAAACATGTTCCCAATGTTGGGGGAGTCCCGAGCCAGGGGCCACAGTTTAAGAATAGGGTAGGCCATTTAGAACGGAGATGAGGAAAAACTTTTTCACTCAGAGAGTTGTGAAGCTGTGGAATTCTCTGCCTCAGAAGGCAGTGGAGGCCAATTCTCTGGATGCTTTCAAGAGAGAGTTAGATAAAGCTCTTAATGATAGCGGAGTCAAGGGATATGGGGAGAAGGCAGGAACGGGGTACTGATTGTGCATGATCAGCCATGATCACGGTGAATGGCGGTGCCAGCTCGAAGCATCGAATGGCCTACTCCTGCACCTATTGTCTATTGTCTATTCCTCTCACCACTGGACCTGCTGCAATTTACTAGCATTTTTTGTCCTCCACTTCTTATGGGTGGGACAACGAGGAATGGTGGGTGCAATATGAAAGTATCATTGAAGTTGCCAGGAGTGCGGGCACTGGTTTGTAGGCTGTGGGGCTGGTATTTCACACACCGTGAGGAAGATTCATGATGATGGCTGGCTTTTTGTTGGACAATCTTGTGCTCTGCGTATGGTCAATGATGCATGAGGCTTGAAGAAAGCCTGCTTTATTTGTGAATTTTAGAAATGTGCCCTGTTATTTCCAGTCAGCCGTGGTGAAGACTTTGGCTTAAGTAAATAATGCAAGAGGCAGCCCACTCACATGCAATCAGCCCACAGAGAATCAACTCTCATGGATTCGGACTCTCAGTTCCTAGAACTCTGTTTCCTCACATCACTATATTTTGTGGATTTTATTTCTACCCTGTTATCCTAACCATATAGAGTCATAGAGTCACACAGCATGGAAATGGGCCCTTTGGCCCAACTCATCCATGCTGACCAAGATGCCAATTTGGTTCAATTTGGCCACATTTGGCCTATAACCCTTTAAATCTTTCCTTTGCATGTACCTGTGCAAGTGTCTGTTAAATGCTGCTCTTGTACCTGCCTCAATTACCTCCTTTGGCAGCTCATTGCTTAAACCCACCACCCTCCGAGTGAAAAAGCCACCCCTCAGGTTCCTTTTGAATCTTTCCCATCTCACCTTAAACTCACAATACTCCAAAAGCAACCTCACTAATATCTTGTACAACTGTAATATAACATCCCAATGTCTACACTCAACACCTGGACTGGTGAAGGCCATTGTACCAAGAGCCTTTTTTACCACCCTACCTGCTTGGGGTGTCACTTTCAGGGAACTATGTTCCTGTACTCCTGCTGGTAAAGAGTTAAATCACGGACCTTGAACAATAATTCGTTGGACCACCATGACGTGACTGATTTGTTATTTTAATTGGAATTAAATTGCATGTGTGGAGGATGCAGAAGGAATGATCATGCATTTGCGCAGAGGATGCAGATGGCCCAGGCCTGTGATCCTGACTGAGACAAACAGAGCTTGGGGAGATGAGATAAGGTGCATAGCATGAAAAATCAGCCAGCCAGGAAACAAACGGGAGATTGATGAAAGAGTGTGCAGTGCTGACTTGCATGTGTTCAAGTGGTATAAAACAACCTGTGGGACATACTGTGGCTGGGATTTCAACCTCGGACCCAGGGACCCAGAGCCAGGGAAGGTAATCTGCTGGTGAAGGGGGTCTACCAGATATTGCTAAGTATAAATCTTTTACTGTGGTAAAGCTTGCATTCATTGAGTGACCTGTCTGTGTGGCCTCTGCTTTCAAATACATAGTTGTGATGAAAGGTTACTCGATATCAGACGTTGCAACCCCTAGATCCCTTTGCTCAACAACACTCCTCATGGATCTATTACTGTGAAGGTCCTGACCTGGTTTGTCTTCCCAAAATGCAACACCTCGCACTTTGGATTAAATTCCGAGGGTAGGAAGTAACTGCAGATGCTGGTTTACACCGAAGATCGACACAAAATGCTGGAGTAACACAGTCTGAAGAAGGGTTTCGAACCGAAACATCACCCACTCCTTGTCTCCAGAGATGCTGCCTGTCCTGCTGAGTTACTCCAGCATTTTGTGTCGATCTCCGGCATTAAACTCCATGATCACTTTCAGCTTTTCATCATTCTGTTTTTGCCCAACAATAAAACTACAAAAATTACAGATATTTACATCTCTAAGGTTAAGGTTCAGGTAAAACAGCCATCAGTCACCCTGGCCAACAGGTGCTAGAGGAACAATAGTTTTGGGAGAAAAACAAATCTATCAAAAGCAGAGAAAATGGCAGCAACCGTAGAAGGAGAATAAAAAGATTCAATCCAATGCAATCCCTGCAGAGCAGTAACATTTAATTCACCATTTAACTGAAGAATTGTGGAATGGAAAAAAAAATCATTGCTGCATTCAGAATGTTCACAACTCAAATATTCATTGCATACATTCATCATGTGATGCCAGAGAACTCTGACATTTATAGATATCAGATTTTACCTCATACTAAAAATAGAGATAATTGATCTGGTTTGATCTGGTTTTATAAGGAAATCTAATGTGAGTAAATTAATTTTCTATCTGATACCGTTTTGGGGGGTTAGTGGTTTGAGATTGATGAATCTCTTAATGTTATCTTGGAATGCAACCTAGGCTACCAATTAAGGCAAAGATGCAAGCAGATTAAAAAGATGGAGTTTAAAATTAACCAATGATTTAATGATTAAGCTCACAAAATAACTATGTTGATTAGGTGAATGTGGAATTATTTACCTGGAATATTTGACTCAAGCTGAAATATATTATATTTGACTCAAATGTTGCATCTGACACATATTATTATGAAAGATACACAAGAAATTCAGAGCCAGGTTTCGTGGATATTTGGAGATAGCACCCGAACAATTATTTTTATATCGGAGATCTTAAATTTTCTATCTCTGAGAGAAAACTTGCTATTCTCATTATTTACGATATGTGCCCAGTTTCATAATATGTGACCAGTTTCATAATATGTGACCAGTTACATAATTTCTGCTGCCTCAAACGCAAGAAGAAGACCGGTTTCAGATCTTGAGCCTCCAAGATTGGAGTTAATGAAAAAGGAAGGATAGGTGCATCAGCCTGAACAGCAGTAAGATGTCTATTAAGATCCCAATGGAAATATTGCTAACCCTGACAGGTTTCGCACACTCTCTATTAATTATAGGTACAAATCAGAGAGTTTGAATCATTAAAGCTAGTTTATTGATTGTTATTTTATGTGGAACATGACAACTTTATGTTGTACCTGTTCAATTTAATCCAGCTACTAATTTATTACTGAATGATATTTGTAATAGTAAATTGGTAATATCTGTCAAAATTACAAAACTAATCACCTGCACTTTGCAATTGGATGTGACAAAACATAACAAAAATATATCTTATCCTGAAATATGTACTGCAAGCTGAGTAAATAATGTAGCAGATTCTATCCTGGTCTGGGAATGACCATCCTATTTTGTACTGTAATTATTTTTATGACCTTTTAATGACAGCATTAAACAAACTGCTTTTATCGCTCTGTTACAAAACTAGATAGACATTTGAGTCATAGTTTTACAAAATGTTACTATATTGTATTACTTATTCAGATATGAAGAGCAGAAATGAGAAAAGACTGCTGGAATGCACTACAATGCTGTGTAAAGTGCAACATAATTCACATTTTCATACGTTAACAATGATTGAATGAAACATAGATACATACTAACTCACACAGTTCCAGTTTACTCCCATTCCATTCCAAACCCTGCAATAATAAAAGTAATTCTATCTGGTGATTACCACTATCAAATAGAAAGTTTTTGAGGTATAGAAACATAGAAAACATAGAAAATAGGTGCAGGAGTAGGCCATTCGGCCCGTCGAGCCTGCACCGCCATTCAATATGATCATGGCTGATCATCCAGCTCAGTAACCTGTACCTGCCTTCTCTCCATACCCCCTGATCCCTTTAGCCACAAGGGCCACATCTAACTCCCTCTTAAATATAGCCAATGAACTGGCCTCAACTACCTTCTGTGGCAGAGAATTCCACAGACTCACCACTCTCTGTGTGAAGAAATGTTTTCTCATCTCAGTCCTAAAAGACTTCCCCCTTATCCTTAAGCTGTGACCCCTGGTTCTGGTTCTATATTGGAGGAAAGTCAAAGTAAATTGATAGAGAGGAAATAAATCTTTAAATTAATGAAAACAATTATAATTTAATGCTTTACCATAGTTAGGACAAAGTTGATTTTTACTTGATAACTGGGTTAGGGTGTTATTGGGTGTTCAGGATATTTAAACGTCTCTTTAATTTTCAAAAATCAATCTGTTGTTTTTCTAGAAGAACACTTCAGGCCAGTTGATAGATTACAGAAACAATAATGGGGGTTCTTTTCGACAATCAGTTCTGCAATGCAAGAGGAAATGTAGTACAGATAACTTTAGACGTCAGTAGGTTTAAGGAATGTGCTCAAGCAGGAGTGCAACATTCCCACTGTCTCCTGGGAATCCCTGTGGAGGAGAGGCAGTCAGGATGATTGCAGGATCTCAAGCCCGTGCACTTGGAATAGATAGAGGCTCGGTGTAAGTGGCAGAGGGACAACTCATCCAACCAACTCGTCACCATCCACAGCTCTGTGGAAGACTCTGTCATTCCCAAACTGGCCTCATTAGTCACCATGAGACCCACAGAACCAGAGGGCACGACTAAGGGGAAGAAGAAGTAACAGGAGCAATATTCAGCAGCTGATTGGTTGAACACGTGATTGTCTGAGGGACAGCCACCATCAAGTGTAATCATGGGGTGTAGCAGCTGGGTTTGTAATCATGGGGTGTAGCAGCTTGGTCCCCTAATCGTGGGGGGTAGCAGCTGGGTCCTGTAATCATGGGGTGTAGCAGCTGGGTCCTGTAATCATGGGGTGTAGCAGCTGGGTCCCTCCGAGTTTGTTGAGCCTTTGTTGAAACGTGGGCAGGGCACCTGAGCAATGGTGGAAATGGGAAGAGGTGGTGGCTGCCTGGCTCAGCCTGATCTCACTCCATGTAAAAATAACGAATAACATACTTGTCTGAAATCTTATTTTAATGCTCTAATTCAACACTGATTTTCCAGCAATCTTGCTTTCAAAGTCTTTCTGGATTATCAGTTTTGCCAGACCAACAGAGGTCACGGTCTCTGAGAGGAGTCCAACTGTACTGGAACAGTAGGCAAAATAACTGCAGATGCTGGTTTAATTAACTGTACTGGGTCCTGGATACTGGTCGGCAAAGTCGGCCTCGGAAGTCGACTTATGGGAATGGTTCTGCCGACCCCAGCTGGGCCGGAGTTCCAGAGCCCCAACCACAGGGGGCAAAATTGACCTGCCGATTGGCGCAGAAGTCCCAATGAGTTTGAGATTGGCTGCCTCACCTGGCCTAAGTGCAACGGTTTCGGGGGGACTTCATGTTCACCCTCGTAATTTTGTCTCGATTAAAGGAGGTGCCAGACCAGCAGTTGCCGGAAAATCGGTGGTGGACCTGTATAACTTTATCTGAAAGCCAAAACCTCATGGCGATTGGTTATTCCACATGCATTTATCGAGCTTCAGGAGTCATATTTGGGCCTCTATCTAAGTGATGATGTTGCAACAGCAATCACCCCTCCACTCCTATTCCGCTTCCGTCGGTAACGACTCCTGAATATGGTCCCACCAATGGCTCATCAGTTCAGACAAATTCCTGAGGGCAGCACTTCCTGCAGGCAATTCAGCGACCATCCAGCCTGCAGAGATTGGAGCCATGGACAGGGTGGGGTGTCCTGCAGTCAGCTGATGTCAGCATTTTGCTCTGGAAATTAAAAAGTTGCTGTTTGACCCATCTCACAAAGAGACTCAGCATCGAAATACATGGAGGGTTTGCGGTTGTGTTACATGTTGACTACAAACACAGTAAACACATCAGGAAAAGCAAAGACTTGTCTGTGAAAGTCTGTTGAATTAAAACTGCGATAATTCTTAATCATTGCCAAATTTTCCTCTCTGGCCTACAAATTAACTTTTACAAGCATGCAGACTCATTTTTTTCAGGTTATAATTATCATTAACAGCAATTTCATGCTGCTTAGTCATTTAAATCATTTCTTCCCACAGCCAGCGGTAACTGTGCTGTGGATTGGCTGGATGCAATAGCAGGGGACCAATAAAAGTGGCTAATTAAATTGAAGCCAGCCTGCATTTCTTAATGATGCAGCTGGAGCAACTTTAGACAGTTGCTCAAGAAGTAATTGTGATCTGGGAAATTGTGATGGAGGCCACACTGGGAGGAAAGAAATCTCTGCAAAATATTTAAATGTTGCAATAGAGATGTTGATTGAGAAAATGGAAACCCAGAGAGATTGCTTCCATCCATTGAGGGTCTGGAGGTTGTACAGTCGTTTGGAGATGATGTGAGATGGATAAGGGAGAGCCAGTGGATGTAGTGTATCTGAACTTTCAGAAAGCCTTTGATAAGGTCCCACGTGGGAGATTAGTGGGCAAATTAGAGCATACGGTATTGGGGGTAGGATATTGACATGGATCCTACTGTCAGACAGGAAACAAAGAGTCGGAATTAACGGGTCCCTTTCAGAATGGCAGGCAGTGACTAGTGGGGTGCCGCAAGGCTCGGTGCTGGGACCGCAGCTATTTACAATAAATATTAATGATTTAGATAAAATAATTAAAAATAACATTAGCAAATTTGCAGACTGGGTGGCAGTGTGAACTGTGAAGAGGATGCTATGAGGATGCAGGGTGACTTGGATCGGTCTCACCAGGGCCCTATACAACTGCAGAAGGACCTCGTTACTCCTATACTCAAATCCTCTCGTTATGAAGGCTATGTCTAGGTGGGAACTGGCAGCAAATGTAACATTTGAGATCCATTCAAGTGCAAGAAGAATCACCAATATTTTTGTCCACAAATTGGAAAAAGGATTGATGGAGGGGGAGTGGGATTGAAACAAAGATTGTTCCGTGTATCTCACAAGACAGTTATGAGACAACTGTGGGCAAATGCATGGCAGATGCAGTATAATGTGGATAAATGTGAGGTTATCCACTTTGGTGCAAAACCAAGAAGGCAGATTGTTATCTGAATGGTGTCAGATTAGGAAAAGAGGAAGTGCAACGAGGCCTGGGTGTCCTTGTACATCAATCACTGAAAGTAAGCATGCCGGTACAGAAGGCAGGGAAGAAAGCTAATGGCATGCTGGCCTTCATAACGAGAGGAGTTGAGTATAGAAGCAAAGGGGTCCTTTTGCAGATGTACAGGGCCCTGGTGAGACCACATCTGGAGTATTGTGTGCAGTTTTGGTCATCTAATTTGAGGAAGGACATTCTTGCTATTGAGGGAGTGCACCGTAGGTTCACGAGGTTAATTCCCTGGATGGCGGGACTGTTATATGATGAAAATTATTAAGGGATTGGACAAGCTAGATGCAGGAAACATGTTCCCGATGTTGGGGGAGTCCAGAACCAGGGGCCACAGTTTAAGAATTAGGGGTAGGCCATTTAGAACTGAGATGAGGAAAAACGTTTTCACCCAGAGAGTAGTGAATTTGTGGAATTCCCTGGATGCATTCAAAAGAGTGTTAGATAGAGTTCTTAGGGCTAGCGGAATCAAGGGATATGGGGAGAAGGCAGGAACGGGGTACTGATTGTAGATGATCAGTGATGATCACATTGAATGGCGGTCAGTGCTGGTTCGAAGGGCCGAATGGCCTACTCCTGCAACTATTTTCTGTTCCATGTTCTATGAGAATAGTTAATTATAGTGGTTGATGCTGGAATTCAAAACCTTATTCAAGCAAGGCTCCAAAACAATGTTGATGACTTCTCATAATTCATATCATATCATATCATATATATACAGCCGGAAACAGGCCTTTTCGGCCCTCCAAGTCCGTGCCGCCCAGCGATCCCCATACATTAACACTATCCTACACCCACTAGGGACAATTTTTTTTAAACATTTACCCAGCCAATTAACCTACATACCTGTACGTCTTTGGAGTGTGGGAGGAAACCGAAGATCTCGGAGAAAACCCACGCAGGTCACGGGGAGAACGTACAAACTCCTTACAGTGCAGCACCCGTAGTCAGGATCGAACCTGAGTCTCCGGCGCTGCATTCGCTGTAAAGCAGCAACTCTACCGCTGCGCTACCGTTCTGATTCTGATTTAATTATTTGACCTTCAAATGCCACGTGCTCCATTAACTCATTGTTCTCAACTGGCTCCCAACTAGCTCATCTTCATCATGGGAATACAATAACTTTACATCTTCATCCTACACTAAGATGGTTTGAGGGTTCAGTTTGTTTCTTGAACAAAGGTCCCACCTGTACCGATTCATCAATACATTTAGTTGCCTGTTTGAACTCATTGGACAGCTTCTCACTCAACTACTCTCACTTTCTTCAAATCAAGTGTAGCCAAAAAGGTGCTGGTGTGCACATGTCTCATAGCTAGAAATGAAATAATGATGCTTAACTTTTTAGAGATGCTTGTACAGTGTACTGGCATATCCTGTCACAAAAAGAGCATACTTCTAGCTGTGATGATGTGCATAGGCCCAAACTACAACTGTCTTTGTGCCATACACGGAACAATCCTTGTTTCAATTCCACTCCCCCTCCGTCAATTCGTGGACAACAATATTGGTGATTCTTCTTGCACTTGAATGGATCTCAAATTTTGCATTTGCTGCCAGTTCCCACCTAGACATAGCCTTCATAACGAGAGAATTTGAGTATAGGAGTAAAGAGGTCCTTCTGCAATCTATAGTATTGTGTGCAGTTTTGGTCTCTTAATTTGAGGAAAGACATCCTTGCTATTGAGGCAGTGCAGCGTAGGTTCACGAGGTTAATCCCCGGGATGGTGGGACTGCCATATGAGGAAAGATTGGAAAGACTGGGCTTGTATTCACTGGAATTTAGATGGATGAGAGGGGATCTTATAGAAACATATAAAATTATAAAAGGACTAGACAAGCTAGATGCAGGAAAAATGGTCTCAATGTTGGGGGAGTCCAGAACCAGGGGTCACAGTCTAAGAATAAAGGGGAGGCCATTTAAGACTAAGGTGAGAAAAAACTTTTTCACCCAGAGTTATGAATTTGTGGAATTCTCTGCCACAGAAGGCAGTGGAGGCCAATTCACTGGATGAATTTAAAAGAGAGTTAGGTAGAGCTTTAGGGGCTAGCGGAATCAAGGGATATGGGGAGAGGGCAGGCACGGGTTGCTGATTGTGGATGATCAGCCATGATCACAATGAATGGCGGTACTGGCTCGAAGTGCCAAATTGCCTATTTTCTATGTTTCTAGGTGTCTATGGTACATCTATGACTCTTCCCTTTCTAGGCCTTGGTCACTAGCTCATGGGATGTCAATGGCAGATACCTATTACAAGTCTAAAGGCACCCACAGCTATATGATCACATAAGAACCCATTCTCCTGGTCCTCCATCCCCATCTGATGATGAGACTTTGCATGGCCTCTGAAATGTCTTCCTTGAACTGTAGTTTCCCTCTCAGTAATAATCATCTACAAGAATTAACAACATCAATGCAAGGATGCGTTCTCAGCCCCTTCTTTACTCCTTATACACTCATGACAGTGCAGCCAAATACTAATCCAACTCAATTCACAAATTTGCAGAGGACACCAGCATAGTGGGCCGGATATCAGATAATGATGAGATGGAGCACAGGAAGGAGATTGAGAACGTTGTAACTCCTTGCTAAGACAACAACGTCTCCCTTAATGTCAGCAAGACAAAGGAGATTGTGCTCGATTTCAGGAAGCAAAGCAACACACTACACATTGAAGCCGCCTGATGCTTGAAAGCTTCAAGTTCTTTGGAATAACTAGCACCAACAATTTGTCCTGGACCAGCCACATTGAAGAAATGGCCAATAAAGCACACCAATGCCTCTACTTCCTTAGAAGGCTTAGGAAGTTTGGCATACCCCCAACCCCCAACAACTTCTACAGGAATGCCGTAGAAAGTATTTTTATCATCACACTATGGTTTGGAAACAGCTCCATCCAAGACTGAAAGAAATTGTAGAGTTGTGGATGTAACCCAGACCATCATGCAAACCAACTTCCCTTCTATTGATTCTATCTACACTTCACGGTGCCTCAGCAAGGCCACCAGCATAATCGAGGACCAGTCTCATACCGATCACCTCTTCTCCCCTCCCATCAGGTACAGATGTTTGAAAACGTCTGAAAACGCATATGTTCAGATGCAAGGATAGTTTCTTCCCAGCTGTTATCAGGTAACTGAACCATCCTCTCACCAACTAGAGAGGGTCCTCTGTTATCAGACGACTGAATGGCCTTTCCACAAGTTAGGGTATAATCCCGATTGACTAACCTAGCTCATTGTTCTCTCTCTCTGGAAATGTAGCGCAACAATGCTGCAAAACTATATTTTGCACTAAGCGATTGAGAAAAAAAACTAAATTATCATTATGTCATGATTCTAAACCGATGTTATGTTGATCAAAAGGCAATTAATATGATCATAAATGAAGCAACTTTTTGTATTATTTTAAAGAGGGCACTGCTGGAGGTTTAAATTATTTGTAGTATAATTTTCAAAATGTTTAACATTATTTTTCTAAATTTGGAGACACATGGAGCAATGTGACTCAAAAATGTAGTTTAGGTTCATTAGTAGTTCAGAGGTTCAAAATTGATCTTGAACTAAATTGAGTTTATGTTGAGAATAAGATAACGCTAATTATGATACCTCAGACGAGGCAATGCAAATTCTAAAAATGTTACTCAATGGGGAAAAGCAAATCTACATGCAGTCTGCTTGAGGCTGATTAATTTGGTACTACTCTCTTAATTCTCCCTTCATATTTTATGTAACAATTTACAACTACTTTATCCATGCCTCTTGGCATGTTAAACCTTTCTGTGGTGTTTCTCAATACTTAATCAGTTTCTACTCATTTTTTTTGTTAATATTTTTGCAATCTGCATGAATCAATACATGAACGGTTTTCTGAGGAAGGTATCCAGAATTGTGCACAAGGTTCTAAATTTCCCCGGTGTCGGATGAATAAAGGAATATATTAAATATTTTCATTAATCAAGCTAAATTAGTGTGGCCCTAAGGAATGTTGATGAACAGAAAAACCTGAAGGTCCAAATCAAGTTTCCTGAAAGTGCCAACACCAGTAGACAGGGTTACCTGGGTGCTCCAGTTTCCTCCCACACCCCAAAGATGTGCAGGTTTGTACGTTAGCTGGCCTCTGTAAATTGCCCCTAATGTGTAGTGTGCAGGTGAAATAATATAGAACTAGTGTGAATGGGTGATCAATGGTGACCATCAATGATTGCTGTCGACATGGGTGGGCTGAAGAGCCTGTTTTCATGTTGTATCTTTCAATTCAATTCAAGAACCTATTCAGACATCCATTGCTAACATTCAAGTCTTCATTCACATCTTCTATGCTTTCCAAATGGTCTCTCTATCTCCAACTTTAAACATAATCTCATTTAAATATTTGCTGGCCTTACTGCAGAGTATCCCAGGACTCATTTACTCAAATTGCACTGGCTTCAAAAATACATTTAAAATTCTCATTGTTTTTAAAACTCAAACTCAATGAAAGTTTAAAATGTGAAAAAAAAAATTATAGTGATTCTCTGGGAAGAATCAGATAGGCAAGAGAGAATTGTCCCATTGGGCTGAATGGTGGGGGTATGTTATATAAGCGGCCATATCAAAGGCTACAGAGAGCTTGAGAAAGCCAAAGTAAGATTTTTAAAATAGCACAGGTACATTGAGAATTTTTAGTTAATAGGTTGATGAGTGAAAATGATGGTAATGGAAAATACCCATTGACGAGATTGAGGGAGAATGCAGATTCATGCCATGCATAGGAAACCACGAATATGAGAAATGATCTTAAATACAGAAAATTATAAACTGCAACGAAATATCCTAATGGAAGGCAATGTGTGTCATTTAACTGAGATACATAATGATACTTGGAGGAATTGAGAGTTGGATAAAGAAAGAAAAGGAAGCATGTGGCAGGTCGAGTGAACGGAAAACAGGGGGTAGAGAATCAAGAGTGTAGAAAATTAGTTGGGGCTACCAATTTAAAATTATCTTAGCAAAGTGAGAGAAAAGTTGGGAAAATATGCAGTTGTTGAAGGAACAGATGGTTTGGTCACAGGGAATGGTTCAGGGCCAATGTCAACTAATACATGGTGTTTTAAATAATACTATGTAGGGTATTATTAGCTTGCAAAAGACCAGTCAGATTTGCAATAGACATTTTCAATGCTGTTACTCAATATAAACATAGCACAAAAAGTAAGGAAATTTGTGTTTGGTAAGATTATTTCTTTGTTGTAACAATGCTTCTTGGCAATAAATCTTATACCGTTGGAAAGCCTGTTTATTTCCCTTTTAAATGGTGCCACATTTGTAAGGAACATGCATTTGTGGGATGAGCAGCAGAGCTGAGTATATGGGTTGCGCCCATGAAAAATTTGCCAAATCTTCTCTGCCAATGCCAAACAGCTTATTCTGCCATTGACTCTTGTTCGGTGTTGTTTGGTGGATTGGATGATTGAAGTCTGAAGAAACAAGAGATATTGGCAATTTAACAATTTATTCATTTAATAAACAGGAGCCACAGTAGCGTGAGGAAGAACCATACACAGCCATAACAGCCTGGCACCTCCTCCTCATGCTGGTCACCAGCCTGGTCACACACTGTTGTGGGATGGCATCCCATTCTTGTCAGCACCTGGGGGTACCAGAAGCTCAAAACAAGAGTCAATAGCAACAGCAGAATAAGCTGTTTGGCATTGGCAGAGAAGATTTGGCAAATTTTCATGGGCGCAACCCATATACTCAGCTCTGCTGCTCATCCCACAAATGCATGTTCCTTACAAATGTGGCACCATTTAAAAGGGAAATAAACAGGCTTTCCAACGGTATAAGATTTATTGCCAAGAAGCATTGTTACAACAAAGAAATAATCTACCAAACACAAATGTCTTTACTTTTTGTGCTATGTTTATTTAATTGTATTTCTGGTCATCAAGAGTTCAGAGATAATCAACATTTATTTTTTAGTTTTGCACCACAGGTCCACTCAAGCCGATGAAAGTCCCACATTTTAAATGACTAAGTAGAGCATATCGATAACACAAAATACTATGATATATTTTGTAGATGCAAATTAGTTTACTATTTTCATAGACCTATTCTGTAAACTATAGCTTAGGGGGAACTAGAAACTAGACTTTTTGTTAATTACCTCCTCAAATTTTAGTATAAGAAAATAACTGCAGATGCGGGTACAAATCGAAGGTATTTATTCACAAAATGCTGGAGTAACTCAGCAGGTCAGGCAACATCTCAGGAGAGAAGGAATGGGTGACGTTTCGGGTCGAGACCCTTCTTCAGACCTCAAATTTTAGGGGGCGTGCAACATTGAAAAGGGCTTTCTTTAGCAGTTATCTGCCTTTATCCATGGGAAGTTCAAAACATGCAAACTCACAAGAGTGAATAAAATTTCATACATTATTTAACGTTATCTGCAATGCTCAGAAAAACAATCTTAAAATTTTGCAGACTTTCAACATGGGATTAAAGGAATTTTGAAAGATATAGGTTCATATATACTTGTTTATCCTGCCTGCAATAGGTTTATCACTGAATTAGCAACTGAAATAATGTACTATGAAAACTTTAAATGACAGATAAGCCTTATCCAAACTCATGAAATGGACACGAGTTCTCACAAATAGTAAATATGCAAATAAGGCTTGCATAATCTTCTATTATTGATATACAAATGTTTGTGCAGACACCATAGACAGCGCTACAGTACCTCATTTTTAAATAAGGTAATAACATTAGATCTTGTGAACTTCTAGGGCCTTTTGACATGGGTCCATAAAAAATATATATATATATTCCAGCAAAGCCAATGGGGAATTTATTACACACAAGTTGAACCAAAGTTGGAATATGGTCTTTTTATTGTTTGACAATTTATAAATATTTTGATCATTACATGATAAAACATGCAAAACACAAGTCTTCAAAACAATGGTTGTTACTTTAATACAACTAACCCTTTTATTGTAGGAATAAAATCTCAAAAATATATTTTGGTAATTTGTGTACAACAAAAGGAGTAATTAAACATTTTAAGTTTCACAAGACATTTATGAATCACCATGTACATGACAGTACAAAATGTTCCAGCTCCAAAGCAGTCTTATTTAGAGCTCTTGGCCAGTGTTCAGCTTTAGACATCACCAGCATGGGGTTATAATATGTAAATAAATTAGCCAACAACCAAAAGTGCAAACAACTTGAATCACATTTTCTCCCTGTACCCAGTTTACAAAATTAGATCAACCATTTTACAAATCTCTGCAAAACTGAATAAAACCCTCACATACTGGAAAGGTTGATCTCTTATTGCTACTATAATTAAAGAGGCCATTATTGGACAAGATCTTTTGGTTGCAATTAAGTTAAAATTTTAATTAAAAATTTGTCCACAAAATACTATGATTTGATATAAAGATGGCATCCAGGAACCAGGAAATCCAGCATTTTAGTATTGACAGTTAAAACTCTTAAGTTGCCTTAAATGCACGTAAAATGCATTGAAAGTAAGCATTTCATTCAGAATGTTATATTGTCTTGGGAGTTAAAGTCAATACCAAATGAAATCTCAATCCTTGCCCAAAATATTACTTTATTGCTAAGCATGTGCGAGAGATATCAGCTGCTGATTTTTATGTATATTTATTTCAACATTAGAAATATAATGTCAAGTATCTACATTTATATTATACAATCATTTTATATCATTCAAAAGAAACATTGTCGAATTATTCAAGTGAAAGAAAACTTCATACAAGTTCTATAGTCCTGTAAACCACCAAGTGTATGTGTTTGCTCTGAGGTTAGTAACACTGTTTGTTGCAGCTGTAAAAACTGTAAAAACAAATCCCTTTTCTAACTGAACTACAGCAACCAAGAGACCTTAATGAGACACTTATGTTAAATAAACTATGGAATGGTTTACAAGATAAGAACATTTCAATGAATAGAAACATAAAAACAAAAAATGCAGCATTTGTTTTCAAGACCTACTATATACTGGTTTTGAACTGTGTCAGTGTGCCACAGTGGTCTGACTGACACCAGTAACTTCATGTAAACTTTCCAGATTCAAAGGCATGCCTTTTAAAACACAGTGCACCTTCCTAATAGCCAATGTTAATAAATCCAGCAAGTTTAATTTTACCACCAACCATTTACACTCCACACATTGTGGGGCCCAAGCAGTAACGCATGGAACCAAAATGAAAGCGGTCTTAATTGCCTGCACAAAAGTAGTTGCATTTACTGTATTATACATGCAGGGCATTTGTTGATCTTTGAACATTTCAGAGCTGGCAATGACTGTAGAACAGGAATCATAAATCTCAATATAATCAATCACAATATACTCTAGTCCTCAAGGCTGTCTACAGTAATTGTGTTTCCATTGAAAATAATGGAAATTCTGAACCCACTGGATAGTTATATATGGGGGGGGGGGGGGGGGGGGGGAAGAAGGCAATGGCAGAGGGGAGAAATCATAAGTGTAAGCTGAAATTAGCAAACTTTGTTCTCCCTTCAGCAACATTGGAAGGTTCAAAATCTGAATTAATTTACTTGAATCTTCACCAATTTAATTGAAAATCAACTAAACCTATTTTATCCAATTTTTAAGAACCTGCCAGTAGTTTGATTTTGAATAGTATAACCAGCTACTTCATTGAGTGTGATATTTATAAACAAAGATTTTATCCTGAATGCTTCAACCCATTATTCCTCAAACTCAATTGAATAGATTGTTTCATTAAAACAACGTTTGGGCAAACCCAAAGGTAATTTTAGGAATATATATTCTAAGTACTAAGCAGATTTCGCAATCCGTTTAAGGTACAATTGTAGCAATTGGAAGTCATGACTTCACTTCTAAAAACTTCACTAATCCAATTCGATATATTTAGTCCCCTAGGAACCAATTGCATCAATGAGTTCTGTTTGAGAGAATTTTCCATCTTTATTTGAATCAAATTGACGAAGTTCTTCTGGATCAGGGGTTTGAGTACCAAATAAATTGTACAGATCTTGATAAGAAAGTTGGCCATCAGTAGATTTAAGGAACAGGTCCTGCAGAGCTGCAAGATTTGAAAAAACGTTTGTCATTTTAAATTTTAGAAGTAACAGTACTAAAAGAACTTCAAATAGGAAAAAAAACCTCTTTAATCTCAAGAACTAAAATATAAAAGCTACAATTTATGTAACAGACTAAGAATACATATTTTATTAGCTAATTCTTTTACATGGAGACTGGGCCATTGTAGAAACCGGATACATGTTGGTAAGTCGCACAATTTCAGCTGACCCCCATGTCTTTGAACAGCAGCCAAGGTATCTGGAGCCATTTGAATTAGTTATTAGTTTG
This sequence comes from Rhinoraja longicauda, assembly GCF_053455715.1. Classification (NCBI taxonomy): domain Eukaryota; kingdom Metazoa; phylum Chordata; class Chondrichthyes; order Rajiformes; family Arhynchobatidae; genus Rhinoraja; species Rhinoraja longicauda. Next base: position 32,855,350 of record NC_135963.1, on the reverse strand, counting down.
AAGTGGAAAATGTGTGCACACCAATGGAATAGAACCCCCAAGTGTATTTCATGCCAGATTAGTTTGGAGATCAAGAAAAGTGATGGCTTCTCAAATGGATGTCAGAGCTCCAAGAAAAAGTAGTTTTATTATGCATGTTCATACCTTCCCTTGACATCTTTACAAAGATTAGTCAACTTATTCATCTGAACAAGACAGCTAAACACTTTATACAAATCAATTGTGAAGTTAATGCACACACACACAAAGGCTTAATATTCCAACATGGATTTTTTTGTTGAAAAAACTAAACGGCTGGTAATAGTAGGAAAAAAATGATCAATCAAATAGTGACAAGTGAACAAGGGGCAATTCATCTAATTAGTGTCAGTTCATTTAATTTTTCTAAGTCAAGTTTATTCATATTATTCAGCATGAGTTTGAGAGTGACAACAAACTCCATCCAGGATTTTCTAAGTTCATGAACAGAATTCTTTCCCCATGGAAATGTTTTTAGCTGGGGTAAAATCATTTTGGCAGAATGATCAATTCATTTATCATAACATTTTAAAATATGGGCCGTAAATCCAAATGTTTGATCACTTTTCAGCTGCGTTTGAAAATAATGGTTGGAAGTTTACTGACCTAGAGCCTAGATCAGTGCTTAGGAATATGATGTAATAACCATTATGAAGCAGTGATTGCAAGGACATTACAGGACTTTAGTTAGGCTATATTTGGAGCATTATGTGCAGTTCTGGTCGTCCATTACAGGAATAAAGTGGATGCTTTGGAGAGGGTGCATTCGAGTTTACTAGAATGCGGCCTGGATTAGAGAGTATTGGCTATTAGGAGAGGTTGGAAAGTCCTGGATTTTTTTTTGACTGGAACACCATAGGCTGAAGGGAGACCTAATAGAAGTATATAAAATTATGAGAGGCATAGATAGGGCAAACAGCCAGAACCTCTTCCCCAGGGATGAAATTTCAACGACTAAAGGGCATAGCTATATGGTGAAAGGAGCAAAGTTAAAGGAGACGTGCAGGGCAAGGGTGGTGGGTGCCTGGAACCTTCAACCATGGGTGGTGGTGGAAGCAGATATGACAGTGGCGTTTAAGAGGGTTTTAGATAGGCACGTGGATATGCAGGGAATGGAGGGATATAGGTCATGTGCTGGCAGATGAGATGTTTTCCATGGATCATATTCAGCAGACATTGTGACCCAAAGGGCCGGTTCCTCTACTCTACCTTTCAACATTCTTATGAAATCAGTCCAAACCAGCTCATACTCAATCCCTCCAGTCCCAGTAACATCCTTATGCTTTAGATATTTTCTAACAAACGTTAAATTTATTGGAAGTCCACACCTGTAGACAAATCTGCAAACTGTTCCAGATATTAACACGAAATATGCAAGATTTAATACACCGTTTCCAAAATTATATTTAACATTACAATACATGTACATAATTTGAATTATGTTGAATGTTCAATGTGTCTTACTGTAGTTGTTATACTCACCTTTTAAACTGGTAATCCCAGGTAAAGACAGGTGCTTTAATTTGACATTCCTTTTCCTGTTTTTATTAGCTACTGGTTTTACTGGTAACCTTGGAGAAACTAAAGGTTTCATGGTAGAAGTTGAGCTTGTGTTACCTGTAAAAGAAGAACAGCTGCAAATTATCCATTCATTTATTGCTCAGATCCAGACTTTCGGGAAAACTTTTAGAGATTTCAGAGTGTAGGATCAGGCCAGTCTGTCCAATTGCTTTCTGCTTGTATGCCAGACCAATAACTTTATCACTCTGCTCTCATATTTTCTTCACTTTCTCATATTGGAACATGTTATTTTTGAAGTACATCAATGCTTTTTCTACTGCCCATATGTCAGTTCTGCATCCATAATTTTCACAATGTTGAAAATGATCTACAGTTCTTTTTGATCCAATAGTTATCTTACCCACTCTTGCCCACAAGTTGAATAGATTTTTCAAATCCACCTTAATTAATTTACTAAGGAAAGATATTATAAAATCACTCTTGGCTGGACGAGGGCCTGAGCTAAAGGAAGAGGTTGGGTGGGCTAGGACTGTATTGACTGGAGCATAGGAGAGTGCGAGGTCATGTTATAGAGACGTAATGGTGAATAAATAGATAGGGATGATCTGTGGTTCCAGATTTCATTATTTTTTTATCCCATTTAGGTTCTTAGTTTCCAAGAAACAAAATGACTATTTCTTACTTAAATATACCTTCTCATGCTCAAGTTGATAAATCACTCAAAATTAATGCATGTTTGTTTTGCTTCAGTTAGCCAATTTGGTATATTATTTGGCATTTTGGCTGCAATTATATATTTTCTTTAAATAGCAAATGTTAGGCTCAGCAGAGTCCAGTGGACCACATTTCAGTTCATACCACTTCTATCCTTATCTCACACCATTTGCCTTTTCATCTCTGGCAGGTTTTGTCCTACCCCTCATCTTTTCCAGCTTTCTTCTGCTTTCCCCTTACCCACCCCACAATCACTTGGAAGGGTCCTAACCCAAAGTCACATATTCATGTTCAGCAGAAAGACTATACATGATTACAATCAAGCAGTCCACAATGTACAGATACAGGATAAATGGAATGACGTTTAGTGCAAAATGAAGTCCAATAAAGTCTGATTAAAGATAGTCTGATGAAAGTTTCCAATGAAATAGATGGTAGAAACAAACTGCTGGAGTAACTCAGTGTGTCAGGCAGTATCTCTGTAGAAAAAGGATAGAAACATTTCAGGTCAGAACCCTTCTTCAGACTGGAAGATAGAGAGGGTCAGAACAATAGATAACCTCAGGAAGGGTGGTCCATAATGGTCTATTGTTGGCTGGGGAAGATGTGCTAACAACAAGGATACAAGGATGCAAACAGTAGAACTACTAGCACAACAAGGGTGGGGAAGCAAGGGAGAGTGGGGGAAGAAAAACAGGAGTTACTTGAAATTAGCAAAAATCAACATTCATACTACTGGGTTGTAAGCTGCCCAAGTGAAACATGAGGTGCTATTCCTCCAATTTGTATGTGACCTCACTCTGACAATGGAGGAGGACCGAGACAAAAAGGTCAACATGGGAATGGAAAGGGGAGTTAAAAAGTTTGGCAACCGGGAGATTGCGTAGGCCAAGGCAGACTGAGCATGTGTTCAGCGAAACGATTGCCAAGTCTATGCTTGGGCTTGCTGAAATATAGGAATCCGTACCTGGAACAGCAGATACAGTAGATAAGGTTGGAGGAGGTGCAAGTAAACCTGTCACACCTGAAGGGGCTGTTGGGGTCCCTGGAAGGTGTCAAAGGAGGAGGTTTAAGTTCAGGTGTTGCATCTGGGATGAGGGTGGTTTGGGTGGAAAGGGATGAGTGAACCAAGGAATTGTGGAGGAAACGGTCTCTGTGGAAGGCACAAAGGGTTGAAGATGGGAAAATGTGGTGCCCCACTGGTAGTGGGATCCTGTTGGAGGATGATGTGTTGTATGCGACGGCTGATGGGTGAAAGGTGAGAACTAGGGTGACTCTGCCCCTGTTGTGACTTGGGGGAGGGGGGGAGGTGAGCAAGAGTGGAACTCAGGAATACTGAGGAGACATGTGTGAGGGCCTCATCTAAGGAAACTGGGGTTCCTCCATTCTATCTAAAAAATGAGGTCATTTCGGATGTTCGAATATGGAACACCTCATCTTCCAAACAGATGCAGTGGAGAAATTGGGAGTAGAGGGTAGAGTCTTTGCAAGAGGCAGGGTGGGAAGAAGTGTAGCGCAGATAACTGTGAAGTCAATAGGTTTACAACAGTCATCAACTGATAGTCTATTTCCTGTGATGGAGACAGTGAGATCAAGAAAGGGGAGGGAGGTATCCGAGATAATAAAGGTGAATTTGAGGGCAGGGTGGAAGATAATGGTGAAGTTAATAAAATCCATGAGTTCTGCATGGGTGCAGGAGGTAGCCCCGAAGCAGTCATCAATGTAGCAGAGATAGAGTTGGGGGAGGGGAGCCAGTGTACGCCTGGAACAAAAGTATTTAGTCCATCAGCCATTTCTTTGTTCCACAATACTACTTCTCCATCATCATTTTCCAGCAGTTAAATGGCCATTCTTTCCTCTCTTTTTCACTGAAAATATTTATAAAAACTTTTGGTATCCTCCTTCATATTATTGGCAAGCCTACCTTCATATTTCACTTTTTCTCCCCTTCTGCTTTATTAGTTGCCTTTCGTTGGTTTTTAAAAGCTTCCCAATACTCTAACTTCCCTGTAATCGTTGCCATGTTATATGCCTCTCTGTTGCTTTTATGCTATCTTTGACTTCCTTTGTCAGTCACATTCTCCCTTTGGTATGTTTCTTCCTCTTGGGATGAAAAGATCCTGCCTTTTCGAAATTATTCCCAGAAATTCCTGCCATTGCTGCTCCACTGTCATTCCTGCTAGGGTTTCCTTCCAATCAACTTTAGTGAACACCTTCCTCATGCCTCTGTAATTACCTTTACTCAACAGTAAAACTGATACATCTGATTTCAGCTTCTCCCTCTCAAACTGCAAGTTGAATTCTATCATATTTTGATCACCGTCTCCTACTTGCCTAATCAAGTCTTGTTTTATTGAAGAGAGATTAAGCAGACTCATTTGTGTTCTATCTGATAAAGTAACGACCATCATCATTAATACATCACATTGGCAAAAAGGACCCTATCTGTCAACTAACGAAAAAAGTGCGGACAATGTATTTTTAAGGAAGACAAATATCAAATAGCATTTTCTTAACATAGCAAATAAACACCACCAGTGCATGATACACTTTTTCCTACCTTCAAATTAGCTTACCTTGATCGTTGACTCCAGTAATATTGCCTAGATTATCTGATTTGTTGGTGAGAGCATTCACCATAATCTTCAACCTTTCCTTAAAGTTTGGCATTTGAGTGTTATCATTTTGCTGAAAGAAACAAGTATTGAAATTAATTATTTAAGATCAGGAAGTAAAAGAACACTTGGGAGGGCAAAAAGGTCAAAGTAATTTGACCAGTACATTTTAATTATTTTCCTTCTATTCAGAACTCAAACCAATGATTTTACAGAAAAAGCATTAATTTTTCAAAGAATCATTCTTTATTCCTTCACACCCTCCAAAAACATCCACTCAACTGAAATACAGCTATTTTATCTCACACAACTATGAAATACAGCTATTTTATCTCACATTAACCATTAATTACTTGGTTCTCCAGGACCTCCAATGACTCCCAATTCCCCAATGCTTTAATATTTGAAATAATAACCATTCAAGAGAGAACTAGATAGAGCTCTTAAGGATAGCGGAGTCAGGGGGTACGGGGAGAAGGCAGGAACGGGGTACTGATTGAGAATGATCAGCCATGATCACATTGAATGGCAGTGCTGGCTCGAAGGGCCGAATGGCCTACTCCGGCACCTATTGTCTATTGTCTATCTACACACCGTTTCAACAAACCCTCTTTGATGCAGCTAACAAATTATGCCCCATCTAAGCTTCTTGCACTAAGTAAATTCCTGTCACTATTTGGAAAGTTAAAATTGCCTGGTGCAACAACCCTGTTGCTTTTACATCTATCCATAATCTGTCTACATATCTTTTCCATTATCTCCTGCTGACGATTGAGAAGCATAGTATAATCCCATCACAGCGGTTGCACCTTTTATTTTTGAGCTCTACCCATATTGCCTCAGTAGATGACCCCTCCAGAATGTCCTCTCTGAATGTAGCTGTGACATTCTCCCGGATTAGTAGTTCAATCACCCCCACCTCTTAAATCCATCCCTATCACATTTGAAACATAAAAACCCTGGAACATTATGCTGCTAGTGCTGCCCCTCTCACAACTAAGTCTCTGTAATGGTTACATCATAGCTGCGCACTGATCCAGTCTTTACCCATAATATGCTTTACCCATAATATCCCTTGCATTGAAATAAACAGTTAAGTCCATCATTCCCACCATGTTCATTAATCTGTCCCTGCCTATCCTTCCTTTCAGATTTGCATGTCATAACCATTGCCATCCCATCAGTCCCTCGAGTTGCTGACTTGCTGCTCTGGTTACCAACCCTTGGCACACTAGCTTAAACCCTCCCTTATGGCACCAGGAAACCTCCATGCAAAGATATTGATTTCCCCTTCTGTTCAGGTACATCCCATCCCTCTTGCACAGTTCCCACCTGCCCTGGAAGAGAGCCCAATGATCCGTATATCTGAATATCTTCCTGCACCAGGCCACATATTCCACGACACCATCTATCCATTTCTTGCCTCGCCAGCTTATGTCAGGGGTAGTAATCCTGAGATTACATCGCTGGAGGTCTTCTTTATTAAATCTACTACCTAACTCCCTAAATTCACTTTGCAAGAACTCATCTCTCTTCCCATCTATGTCATTGGTACTGGCATGGACCATAACCTCTGGTTGCCTACCCTCTCCTCTCAGAATATCCTGTGCTCGCTCACGTACATCAGTGGCCCTGGCAACACACCATCCTGGAATCTCATTTGTGGACACAGAAATGCTCGTCTATACCCCTGACAATAGAGCCCCTATCACTATTGCTCGCCTAGACCTAGCTGTTCAATAGAGCCAGACATGGTGCTACTGTTCTGAATACTATTGGTAGTTAACCATCAATATACAAGATGAATATTTGAAGTTCAAGAAATGAACCGGATGAAATCAAATGGTACTATTATCGTGCTTTTAGTCCACAAGCAGCCATTTACCCTTTGAAACAGTTTACTCAATAGTTGTTTACTTATTGCTTACTCAATAATTAGTTCCAATATTGTACATTATCTAATATAATCATTATGCCAAAATCAGGAGCACTAGGTTTTATTTCCCTGGAGTTATCAATCTGCTGGCGAAAGAGCATTACCTAACAATCTTGAGCCTGCAATCAACAAACCTCTATTAATTTTTGTATCCGTTCTCCCAAATTATTTGCTATCTAATTATGTCCAGAGGAAATTGAAAGAAATTAATGTTAAACATTTACAAAATGTTATTGTGAATTTGTCATTACACAGAGACAGAAAAAACAATAGAGTCCACAATCTCTAGCAATCAAGGAAAGGAAAGCTGTGACCAGTGGCACTGAGATCAATGCTGGCTCAGCTATTCATAGATTTGATTAAGGGTTGTTGTTTGTGGCAATGAGAGTTGTGAAGTGGCTATATGAAGGGATGCAGAAATGGCAAATGGAATACAAATTGGGAAAAATGTAATGTCACCATTTTGGCAACAAAAAAAAATGTCAGAGATGAAAGGTGTAGGTATTCAGACAGAATTAGATGGCCTTGCACACATAATATTGAAAGTTAACGTGCAGGTGCAGCAAACAATAGCTTTTACTGCAAAAGGTTTTGAGGACAAAAGAGACATTTTATTCCATTTACAAGCGACCTTGGAGGACTGAATCTGGAGTACTGGAAACTGGAGATACTGAAAAATGAGTGCTGCTTCATCAGATTTGATCCTGTACTTGAGGGGGTGAAGGCAAAGGGAGAGGGAGATTGAAAGAGAGGAAAGAGTTGTCCTATGAGGAAAGTTTAGGACGACTGGGAATTTGAAAGAATGAAAAGAATCTCACGGAAACATACAGATTGCATGCAGGAGGTGACAGGATTAATCTTTTCCCTGGTTCGGATGCTCGAGAACCAAGAATCATCGTATCAAAGTATGGGATCTAGTCGCAGAGACTGAAATTCTCTACCCTCGAGGCTCACGGATGCTCAGGTTACTTAGTATGTTGAAGACAAAAAGCAATAGATTTTCAGGTGTTAAAGGGATCAACAGATCCAAGATTAATGCAGGAAAATAGCAATGAATTGTAAGATCAATTAAAATAATGAATAGCCCAGTGCGTGCTCCAAGTACTTGTCCCACAGTACATTTTATTAATTTTGTTTTAATTTAGAATTCATACCAATTATTTTCCAGAAAAAGTATTCACTTTTCAAAGAAACATTCTTTATTCCTTCACTCCCTTCAAAAACTTCCGCTTAACTCACATACAGCTATTTTATCTTGCATTAAGTTGCCCATTACTTGATTCTCCAGGACCTCCCGTGACTCTCCAATCACCTCCACCTCTTATTTCCATCTCTATCACATTTGAAACATTAAAACCCTGAAGTGTTATGCTGCCCCTCTCACAACCAGGTAAATCAGGTAAAATATCAAGCAAAATCTTAATGAATAACTAAGCGTGTAGTATAGGTTGTATGGCAAGATAATGCTGGTTTCTTAAATTATGTTCTTAATAATCTGAAGGTCAGCCATTGATGGACCACTTTTGCTGCTGCTTTTGAATTTTTCAGTTTCTAGAATATACAATGAGAATTTTGAAATAGTTCTTAGATACTTACCATTGCTTATCCATGCTAACATCCACCTCCTTTCCCATCTTTGCTTTCCCCAGTGTCTCAACTGAATCCCTCAGCAAAAACTCAACCTTGTTTCTTGAAATTCCTATTTCTATTCACAGTTATCAAATTTGAAAAGTGGGGGGGAGGGGGTGCAAGAGATGATATGACAGAGAGCAGCCTAAACATTTCCAGGGTGTAGAGCTCTGGGCATTTCACTGCTGCCTGGATCCAGATCCATTTGGTGTGGATTGACATCCCTGAACAAATATCAGTCCAAGCTCCGAAACCATACAGTTTAGTAGGCGGAGGGAACAAGGTCTTTCCCGCGGCAGAGTACTTTGGCCAAAATAAAGGGCAGAGTGCGCCAGCAAACTATTAACAGTTGGCTGCATAATTGCCAATCAAGTACTAAAAGAAAATCAGGAAACTACAAAGGACTGGAATTGGAAACCATAAGATCTAAAGATTTTATGATTGGAGGACTTTGACAGGCATGGGTAAACCTGCAAAGTGGTAAGAACATGAGGAAAATTTTACATTTTATTATTAGATGCAAAGGCAAAAACATTTCTATTAGGTTCAAAATGTCAGTATTCAAATAGAGTGATAAAGACCACAAATAACATGATTATTTTAAAATCATTTTATCACGATCCAATGTTTTTTTCCATGAAATTGTTCAAAACCACTAATTGAGAATAAAGAAAGCATTATGCTTCCAATTATTTTTCACAATTTTTGCTCTACTAATTCGTTTAATTTTATGTAATATATGTAGTTAAATGCAAGAAATTCCAATAGACCAGAGTTTGGTTATACCCATCACCGTTGCTTATTATTTTAATTTTAAAATGGTTATACTTACCATTGTGCCATTTATGCTCTTTAGTTTAGAAACAGTACCGACAATTAGAAAATTTCCTTCCAACACGGTAACTTTCTGGCTCAGATTACCAACAAGTAAATCAATGTGATGGAGTTTTTGGTCATTATGTGTGTGGTAAAATAAGAGGGTGGCATTTAACTCATTTACTTCATCCTGCAGGTCCAATATTTCCTGAAACAAACAAAAAAACAACAACTTTATTGCTAATGGCATTAACACACAAATTAACACAAATCCTTCTACAGTTGTACCGGGCCCTGGTGAGACCGCACCTGGAGTACTGTGTGCAGTTTTGGTCTCCAAATTTGAGGAAGGATATTCTTGCTATTGAGGACGTGCAGCGTAGGTTCACTAGGTTAATTCCCGGAATGGCGGGACTGTCGTATGTTGAAAGGCTGGAGCAATTAGGCTTGTATACACTGGAATTTAGAAGGATGAGGGGGGATCTTATTGAAACATATAAGATAATTAGGGGATTGGACACATTAGAGGCAGGAAACATGTTCCCAATGTTGGGGGAGTCCAGAACAAGGGGCCACAGTTTAAGAATAAGGGGTAGGCCATTTAGAACGGAGATGAGGAAGAACTTTTTCAGTCAGAGAGTGGTGAAGGTGTGGAATTCTCTGCCTCAGAAGGCAGTGGAGGCCAGTTCGTTGGATGCTTTCAAGAGAGAGCTGGATAGAGCTCTTAAGGATAGCGGAGTGAGGGGGTATGGGGAGAAGGCAGGAACGGGGTACTGATTGAGAGTGATCAGCCATGATCGCATTGAATGGGGAATGGCTGAATGGCCTACTCCTGCACTATTGTCTATTGTCTAAAACTACAACCAATCCAAAACCAGCCCAATTGCTTATAATATTTATCACACCTAATCTGGTGAGATTGGCAGAAAACCATAAACAAATGACTTGCTATAATGCCCATACATTGTTATTTACCTTGACCAACAAGCACACGAGTACTAAGCAAATAATCCCGACCTGAAATACTGAATAGTACTCAATTTCTTCCCCTTATTTCTTTCTCAATCTCAAAGGAGATGCACAGGCCTTTTTCCTTCTGTTAATCAGCTGTTTACATTCCTCAATGTCCATTACCCTCAGTGCACCATCAGCTAGCTTGTCCTTCTAGCCTGCTCTAACCTAAACCAAATGTTCCATCCGAATCTGTACTTGAAACCAACACATTTTTGCACCCTCACATGTAGCACGCTTTTAAACATCTGCATTTTGAATGGCCACGTGTGTTTAATGGATTTGTCTTGAGAATGTATTTGCTTTAAGAGAATGGCAGACATCTTTGGGCATTGCAATTCTATTTGTCACAGGTAGAGAAAAATGAATGGGATATCATTTTTTTCTGGCAGATTTCAATCTTTCTACTTCTAAATAATTTGTACACAATGTAAACAAAGGAACAAAATTACTCCAAAATGTTATTTTACACTGTCTAGCCTTTTATGGCCAACTGGGATTGCTTTTCAAGGAAACCTCTAACACCCATTTCTGCATTAGTATTGGTCAATAGTACAATCCAATTTTCACCCCATTTGCCCATTATTTCACTATTTCAATACAATTTGTTTTAGATTCTAAAACATTTTGGAACTGTCCCTTATAGGTCAAGATTTGTTCCTTGTGAATAAATGACATAAGTAACCTGTCAAACAAATTCCAAATAAAACTGTCAAAGCCAACCTAATGCAAACAGAAAGCTTGCACAAATTCAGTTTTTAATTAGAGCAAAAAGGAGATGGAAAAGCTCAAAACTGGCATTCAATATTTATTGCCGTTTAATGATGAAAAGCAGCTTTCAATTGCAGAAAAAGTGCAATCAAAGCTGAAACTTCTAGAAGCTTATTTTTGCAACTCTTATTTTGAAAGATTCCTCCAATGTGTTGTTCAAGTGCAAAGCAAACAGCACGTTCAGAGTAAAGTTAATTGCAAAATGCCAGAACAATTTGCATGTGGCAGTGGTATCTGCCTCAAAAAAATGCAGCTCACCTTTAGTATCTTCAATATTTTTAGGAACTTGCCGAATTTGCACATTAATAGACCAATAACTACTGCTAGAGAGAAAAAGATGAATCAGTAATCTTATAGTTTAATACTGATCAATTTCTCTGGCTCAAAGAGAACAATTTAAACAGCTGAATCTCATGTTGGCAATTAGATTGGACATTCCAAATTTACATTTTTTAATTGTATTTTTTTAAATGTCTATTTCATTATCCAACCTAGCTTTACTTATTTTCCCGAATCCAATTTTACCGTGCATATTTCTCAATGCTTAAATCTCATTAAAGTATACAACTGACTCTGCCGTTTAAGTTTCTGCTGTTCACTGTCTTCATTGCATCACAGATGGGATTTCCAAGAGGTTAAGAAATTAAATGTTTAAGTGTGAAAGTGCAGGAAGAAGTAACAGTATATGTTGCACAATGTTCAGTTTCCAGCATAATTTGTTCAGTTATCTGTTGCAGCCATTCTACTTTAAACTGATTACGGCATTTAGAATGTACAAAGATAATTTGAACCCAATCTGTACAATACATTCCTTTCACTAACTCAAATAATTTACTGTGCTGGCAAAATGAATAATGTTAACTGATGAAATAGAAATAGCTCTGTAAAAGCAGTATACAGCCAAACACGTGCATGCATTAGACAATAGACAATAGGTGCAGGAGGCGGCCATTCGTCCAGCACCGCCATTCAATGTGATCATGGCTGATCATTCTCAATCAGTACCCCATTCCTGCCTTCTCCCCATACCCCCTGACTCCGTTATCCTTAAGAGCTCTATCTAGCTCTCTCTTGAATGCATTCAGAGAATTGGCCTCCACTGCCTTCTGAGGCAAAGAATTCCACAGATTCACAACTCTCTGACTGAAAAAGTTTTTCCTCATCTCAGTTCTAAATGGCCTACCCCTTATTCTTAAACTGCGGCCCCTTGTTCTGGACTCCCCCAACATTGGGAACATGTTTCCTGCCTCTAACGTGTCCAACTCCTTAATAATCCTATACGTTTCGATAAGATCTCCTCTCATCCTTCTAAATTCCAGTGTATACAAGCCTAGTTGCTCCAGTCTTTCAACATATTGCAGTCCCGCCATTCTGGGAATTAACCTAGTAAACCTACGCTGCATGCCCTCAATAGCAAGAATATCCTTCCTCAAATTTGGAGACCAAAACTGCAGTATATTTCAGATTTCAAACATCTTTTGGGTGAAATCCCCTCTAAATCTTATACCACTTACCTTAAAACAATGCTAAAAGGAAACATTTTCTCACCATCTTCCCCATCAATTCTGTACACCTCAATCAGATCACCTGATTTAATTTCAGCAATGATGAAATTTTGGCGCAGAGAAAGCTGATCTCTGCACTAATATTTCTTTATTACTGAAATTCGTAATTCAAGAAAACATCCTTGCAATCTTTCCAGTGCAATCACTTTGTTCCTATAATGTTGCAATCAGAACTACAGTCAGTTCTCTAACTGTAGCTTAACTAATGTTTTATAAACTACAATTTTCTGTAACGTTTTATAAACTACAATTTTCTGTAACGTACACATCAAGAAATAGAAGTCGTTAACAAAATATACATTTTTTCAAATAGATTTCACGAAAATGAATTTTATTACCCATCTCAATATTTTGGGTACCAATATATGAATTCGGTATGAGCAAATTTCCATTACCTGAACAGGTGTAATATGTAACACCTGTAAACTATATCGTGGCTATTGAAAGAAAGCATCCTGTATACCTTGAACTGCATTACACAGTACATAGATGTAGAAACAAGGAACTGCAGATGCTGGTTTACACAAAAGTACATAAAGTGCTGGAGTACCTCAGCAGGTCAGGCAGCATTTTTCGTGAACATGGACATGCTGGTTCAGAACCATTCCTCAGACCACAGTACACAAATGATGCTTGCACTTGCACATATTCAATATCTGCAAAACATTTCAACCCACTGCACCATACATCTATAAAAACATATCCTCCACAATAAACGCTCACGTGCATTCATTCCTATGAGTCATCTCAGCGAACATCTAGCACAACACTCATGGTCTACAAAACAGCAATGAACCTTGCCTATCTGTACACTTGGAGAATTCTGAACTACCAAAAGCAAGCATGTCAAAGTACTGGAAAACTACCAATTATGCTTTATTTGCAAAATCCTCCACATTCACAGGAAGGTTAAATTAACCAATATCATTGTCGTCTCCAAGAATTGAGATTCTAGTTACCTTTAGTTGATGATCAGGCCATGTTATTTGCATACCTGACATCAGATTCTCAAAACAAAGGCATTATTCATAGCCTTTTCTGTGTTATCATGATTGCATTCTCTACCATTCCATCAAAACATGGCTGATCTTTACCTCAGCACTACTTTCCGCACAAACACCATTTCTCTTCATTTCCTTAATATCTAAAGCTATTGATCTACGCCTTGAATATGGTCAGCAGCTGAAAGATAGTATAAAGGTTCATTCAGAGCAGCCAACCTCACAACCTATCCCAATGGATCAGAGCTTAATATATCAACTACTTTGCCCAAGACCACAGAAATTTAAAGAGTTGTGGGCATTGTCCAGTGCATCACACAAACCAGACTCTCCTGATTGACTTATTTTAAATCTACACTTCATGCTGCCTCAGGAAAGCCACCAACATATTCAAAGAGCACTCTCGCACTTTCATTCTCTCTTTTCTGCTCCCCTCATAGGCAAAACATACAAAAGATTGAAAGTATGAGCCACCAAATTCAAGAACAGCTTCCTCCCATTATCAGACTCTTCAATAGACCTCCTGTACACCAAGGACGTATTCCCGACCCTGCAATCTTCCTCGTTGAAGCCCTTGCTCTATTTTTTAAACTACACTTTCTCCATATCTGTAACACTATATTCTGCATTCTTTTTTTCTTTTGTACTACTTTGTTGTATGCCTGTATAGTATGATTTGGCTAGATGATATGCAAAACAATGTCTTTCACAATTCAGTGGCGGCGCCTAACGGCTGCGGCTCGCTAGCAGTCTGTTCGTCTTTTTTCCTTTTTTTTTTTGTGTGTGTCAGTGTTGGGATGGTTTTTTTTTTTTTTTGGTTGTGTATGTGTGTGGGGTGGTGGTGTGGGTGGGGGGGTGGTGGGGGGAACCTTTCTCTTTTAGGTCTCTTCCTCACGGCGTGGGGTGCGGCTCGGCCGCGGGGCCTTCCATCGCCCGGTGCGGCTCGGCCGCTGGACTTTACACCGCTGGTGCAGCTCGGCCGCGGGGCCTTCCATCGCCCGGTGCGGCTAGGCCGTGGGACTTAACAGTGCCCTGTGCGGCTCGGCCGCGGGACTTTACATCGCTGGCGCGGCTCGGCCGCGGGACTTTACATCGCCCGGTGCGGCTCGGCCGCGGGGCCTTCCATCGCCCGGTGCGGCTCGGCCGCGGGACCTAACATCGCCCGGTGCGGCTCGGCCGCGGGACCTAACATCGCCCGGTGCGGCTCGGCCGCGGGACTTAACAGCGCACGGTACGGCCGCGGGACCTTCCATCGCCCGGCTCGGCCACGGGACGTTTCAGCACCCGGTACGGCTCGGCCACGGGACCTTCCATCGCCCGGCTCGGCCACGGGACCTTTCAGCACCCGGTACGGCTCGGCCGCGGGGACTTCCATCCCCTTGCGGGGACTGTGCGGGTCGATCGGGGACGAGCTGTCCGTCCGTGGGCGTGGGGAAGAGAGTGGAAGTTTTGTTGTCTCCATCACAGTGAGGGGGTGTTTGGAGTCACTGTGATGGACGTTTGTGTTGGGGTCATGTGTCTTGTGTTCTTTTTTTTTGTGTGACTGCTATGTAATTTCGTTCGGGACCTCGGTACCGAATGACAAATAAAGCTCTGTATGACAATTATAAACCAATATCAATGTGAGAGATAAAGTAAGGGAACTACAGAGTGTAGGAGTATTGCAAAAACTCAATATAAAAGGGAAAGATAGTTAAAAATATATATCAAGTGATCTACTTGATAAAACAAAAAGCAGCATTAATATATCCATCACAAAAGAAAGAAATCAAGGTTGATGTCAGCAGAACTGGAATGTTTCTCATAAATTAAGATATATAAGCACCTAGACCCAAGGATCCCAGAAACACACCTTTCATTTATAAAGGAGAGGAAACAAAGGGCCAAATTGTTCAGTTTCATTGGGAATTGCCTGTATTAACTGAAACTGAATAAGTCAGACTTTCACACATGCACAGTAAAGTCCCATACATACTGACAGATTCAGTTCAGAATTGTTAGTTTGGTGGAGTCCACTTCAAGTCCAGCAGTGGGACCAAGTCTTGCAGGAATTCCCCAATGTTGCAGCGAGGAGCAAAATTGTGCCTATTGGATTCTTCACCAGGTCTGAAGCCCATTGGGTTCAATAAGAAATATGAATTGCAAAAGATTAGGAAACAAAGGGAAGGACAAGACCAGCCTAAACCAGAAAAAAATAATCAGGTGAAAATAAACTCAGTTAAACAGAGGAGAGCTTGCAAAATGAAGTCTAGTAGATGAGCCCGTATCACTTCAAACCTTTTCTATCCATGTACATATCAAAGTGCCTTTTAAATGTTGTAATTGTACCCATCTCTACCCCTACCCAGTCCAACCACAATGCAGCACCTCACAATTATCTGATTAAAGTCCATCTGCTATTCGCTGGCCCAGATGATCAAGAACTTGTTATAATCACCGCAAACCTTCACTGCCCACTAAACCACCAATTTTATCATAAAATCACAAACCTTTAAACCATGAAACCTACATTCACATCCAAATTTAATATTTTTATTTATTCATTTTCTAGCAACACAACACACCATAACGTAAAGGTTCCCTGAATACTCTATATAGAGATAAAAATAATTTGAATTTGCCCAGTCTGATTTCTCTATTATCAAAATGCTATAACAGGTTTAATTATTCAAATTAGTAAACACAGCAATATCTCTATAAACTATTTTGCTGATTACCCTGTTTGCATCACTAAGCAATATAGACAGTAATTGTTAAATTAACAGATTAATAGTGCAACAAAAGTTTGTTGACATTGACAGTCATACCTTAATATTTTCTAAATGCTTTCAAATATTATTTTAATTGAAAACCATGTCAATAGCAATTATAAAGTATTGCATACATTAATATGAACAATCTCATTATATCTCTAATATCACAAGCAAATTGTGAATGCCGAATTGAGGATATAGGACAAAATATTTGTGTATGCATCCTGTTATCACACTGAAAATCACGATGTGAAATGTCCTGATCCTCATTCCTCGCAGCTGCACTTCTTACCTCATTTTGCTGAAGTGTCTCCATTTTTTTCTTCTGATCCTCTAAAGCTGCTTTAATAGTATCAACGTCATGCTGGACACTAGTAAGTGTGCTCCCAATTGTGGCAACACTCTGCAAGAATCAATGCAATATACTCATATTTTTAAAATTACATTCATTTCTCTTTGACAATTAATTAACCTTAAACTTTTCAATAATCAGATGCAATTTAGTCCCAGAAATTAATGTTCAATTTAAAAAAAAAAAGATTGTCTGGATATTGGTTATACATTTATGGCCCAACCCCAGTTGCTGTTCAGAAGTGATAGTTGGAATTCTTCCTCAATCATTACAATTTGAGTGGCTAAGTACTCCCACAATCCTGTTTTCAAAAGAATTTGATCAATTTTAGTTTTCCCTTAAACATTATAGCTCTACAAGAGGAGAAGGTGTATAGGTGGAAGAACTTTACAAATTTTGTCCAGTCATTGAGTCCCTTCAACAAACTCTAATTGGCAAATTACACGCCACAAGCATATTTTAAATCTATGAATTTGTTTTATATGGTTGCACCCAAGGAAACTTTCAATTCTTCTGGAACTCCATATAAATAATGGTCACCTAACACCACCCACATGACCAGCCTCCAAAGGGGCCAAATTCTAAAGTACACAGATTTGAACATTGTTTTTTGCCCCTTACCACAGGTTATTCTCCAACTCTGAAAGCTACTCTAGCCTAATATCGTGCCAATGTACCTCTGTTTTCTAGCCTACTACATTCAGTTTTTGAAATATTAGGATTCCTTCTTCAGAATAAAGCCAGAACCTTGCTGCATCAATTCTTCATTGATGTCAAATGATCAAATGAGACATGTTAAATGCACACTCCGCATACTACTTTTTGTGTTCTGTCAAATGATTGCAGAGATTAAAAAATTGTACTATTCTAGGCCTATTATGTGCATCTACATAAAACAGTTCCTTCGTAATAGTAACATATTTCCCTACAAAGCCTTTGACAGTTTTCTGCTAATTTTTGAGACACTTCTTTGACCTTCTAACTGGTTTGGATTTAAATCCCAACTATGAAGTATAAAAGATATTTTGCTGTTGTAATCAATGGTACATAAAAAGTATTTGCAAGAACAAAAACTCTTACATTTGATATAAAATATTAACATGAAGCACAGAGCTTTTACCTTCTGGAGTTCTTCCACAGTGACTGGAAGGTTGATTAGTTCAGATGCTGATTTGACATTGGCCTTTAAATGGGCAACAGCTGAATTCAGTTCATTAATCTAGTAATAAAACAAACAAAAGTGGGTTGAATCACATTCAAATATAACTTGAAGTTATAAATAAAACAAAAATCAGATTTAAAGCAATCAGTCTCCCTTCCTCTCATGTGTCAACATCTATTGCTTCCACAAACATAAACGTGCTCGCCAAAGCCTAAAATAAAACACGTTTTGCTGAAGTTGGCCAATATGCAGCAGATTTTGACAACAATGGAAAACTGGACCAGCTTTCAAAAGTTGTAATAATATTGTACAGACAGAGCAAATGAATAGTCCAAATTAAAAATCGGGAGATAAAATTTGATCAGTTTAAAAAGAAAGCAAACAGATCTATCACTGACAATCAGGAAGTTGAAAGATAATGGGTTGGCAAGTACTAAAACACAAGAGACATGGTGCTGGTAGGGACAGAGGTGAATAATGAACCGACAACTAGAGAACCAAAGGATAAGACACAGGAGAAAAGGTAGAGAGGGATTACAAGTACCAAAGTTGGAGGAAGCTTAGAAGGAGAAAAACTGGTTTCTCAGGATTTTATCAATTGTGTTATTTCAATGGTAATCATGGTTGAATGCATAGGAATGTGGGCAGCAGTCACGCAGTGGTAGAATTGTTGTCTTACAGTGCCAGAGACCTGGGTTCGATCCTGACTACAGGTGTTGTCTGTAAGGAGTTTGTCCATTGACCGTGTGGGTTTTTACTGGGTGCTCCGGTTTCCTCCCACACCCCAAAGACCTATAGGTTAATTGGCTTCCTTAAATTATCCTTAGTGTGTAGGACAGTGCTAGTGCATGGGGTGATCGCTGGTCGGTGTGGACACGGTGGGCTGAAGGATCAGTTTCCTAAGCTGTATTTATAAAGTCTAAAGCCACACTTTAGAAGCCCAAGCTTCTCCAAGCAGAAGCGAATGTTTAGGACTGTGCAGAACCATAAGATAAACATAAATGAAAAAAGGCATTATCAATTTGAACTGTAACTGCACGGGTCAGATCAGATTAACCTGACCCATTACCTACACTTGTTTTCCATGCAAATCTTGCATTGGCACTGCAACATACTGGTGGGTTCAACATTATGGCCTTTCTATAAGATAAAGCAAGTCACAAAATGCAATCAGGCCTCAAATGACAGATCCTGGGGTTGCCTTATATCACCCCAACACCTTTGATAGTTGGCACCTCACACGGCTTTTAAATGATTTAAAAATATTTCAACTGAACATAAAAATTCAAACTGTACTTAACTTTTTAAACAAACATCACCCCATTTGAATGCCAGCTAGCAGAGGAACCAGATGCATGGAGCCTCAAGGATGAGCAAAGTAGGGACCCATGGAGAGAGTATTCCTGCAGAAAGCAGAAAGGGGTGGGGAGGGGAAGATATAGCTGGTGGTGGTATCCCATTGCAGATGGCAGAAATAACAAAGGATGATTTGTTCAATGAGAAGATTGGATGGGCGACAGTTAAGGACCAAGAAAACTCATCTCCCTTCTTGGGGGCAGGTAGAGTGAGAGACCAGGAAATTGAGAAAATGCATGCAAGGGCTCTGTTAAACACAGTGGAAGGGAAGTCACATTTCCTAAAAAATATTTCAGATTTCTTGGAACAAAAAATCTAATCTTTAGAACAAATTCAACAGAGAAAGGGAAACAGAGCAAAAAGGATGGCTTCCTTACAAGAGAATAGATGGGAGGAGGTGGAGTCAAAGTAGCTGTGGGAGTCAGTAGGTTTGTAGTAAATGTTAGTGGATAGTTTATCTCCTGAAATGGAGACAGAGAAATCCAAAAAAGGGAGAGAGCTGTCAGGCATGCTCCAAGTGAATGTTCATTTCCTGTTGGTCAGCCCAAGTGCAACACATTACTACTCCTACACAAGCGGTGTTTCCCTACATCCTTTTATAGCCTTCATTTGTTTTACCTCCACTTCTCATCTGATTCCTGCCCAGCTTTTAATCATCAGTTTTGGTCATATACATTCAACATCCATTTGATACATTCCAGGTTTACAATAACATATTTTTCCCATTGTCTTTTGAGCCACAATGATCCCCATTATGCAAAAGCAGCACATTTGCTCACTTGCTTATTTAGTTCTGTGATGTTGGTCCATATTTTGCTAATTCCTTTGTCTCCAGTGTCTAGGTTGATAAGATCTTTCTGGACTGCAAGGAGATCTTCATTTAACTTTGGAATGTCACTAAAGGAAGTTTTTTGACTAGATTCCACTACAAGGACAAAAGAAAATCCAGTTTTAACACCAAAACATGAAGAAAGATAAAGCCATACAAGCATATGTCCTAATTCTTAAATTTTATTTTCAATAAGAACATTTGATTTTCTCCATATCTGCTTAGTGTCCTCACAAATTATTTTAAATGCTACTGAAAGGAGTGGGAACATTGGGTGAAGTAGAGGACTGAATGCAGGCTGCTACCACATAGCTGTAGATCAAAGTAACAAAAGTGGCATACAATAAATAATTTTTGGGGGCTTGGAGTTGAGGCATTAGTTCATTTATAGAATAAACCACTAATCAGGAGTTTATACTATTAAAAAGGTATCTAATCTTAATAAATATAATCAAATGAAAATAAATTTATGTGAAAACGTCTGCAATGTGTTAAGGCTATCTTTTAAGTTTTAGAAACATTTGCACCTTACAATCTATGCGACAATTACTAATGTCAGAATATTGAAAACTTCTGATTGGCAAGGATGTATTCCTGATCTCCCAATCTACCTCGTTATGACACTTGCACTTGTTTCTTCTTTGGATTTTCTCTGTAGCTCTTACACTATATTCTGCACTCTGTTTCCTTTCTCGTTTGCATTACCTGTTGTCCTAATAAATGGTTTGAATGTACTCATGTGTGGTACGATTTCCTTGGATAGCACACAACACAAAGCTTTTCACAGTCCTAAACTGTCAAACCTCTCCACATAGCTCAGGCTCTCAAGTCAAGTCAAGTCAAGTCAAATTTATTTGTCACATACACATACACGATGTGCAGTGAAATAAAAGTGGCAATGCCTGCAGATTGTGCACAAAAAAGAATTACAGTTACAGAGCTGTTCCCAAACCAGACTGTAATGTTGCCGGACAGGATGCTCTCTACAGCCCCAGAGTAGAAGCAATGAAGGATCCTCAGAGACACTCTGAATTTCCTCAGTTGTCTAAGGTGGTAAAGGAGATCCGGCCCACCACCACAGTGTCATCAGCAAACTTGATGATGGAGTTTGAGCTGAACCTGGCCCCACAGTCATGTGTGTACAGGGAGTACAGTAGGGGGCTAAGGACGCAGCCCTGGGGGGATCCTATGTTCAGGGTGAGGGAGCTAGATGTGTGTTCCCCCATCCTGACCACTTGGGGCCTGGCGGTGAGAAAGTCCAGGACCCAGGCACACAGAGGGGTGCTAAGCCCCAGTTCCAGCAGCTTCTCAACCAGTCTGCTGGGGACTATTGTGTTGAATGCTGAACTAAAGTCAATGAACAGCATCCTCACATAGCCCCCTGGTTGTCCAGATGAGAGAGAGCGGTGTGTAGAACCTGGGAGACCGCATCATCCATGGGCCTGTTCGGACGGTATGCGAACTGCAGTGGGTCCATGTTGCGAGGTAGGGCACAGATGTGCTTCTTGATTAGCCTCTCAAAGCATTTCATGACAACCGAGGTGAGGGCCACCGGTCAGTAGTCATTTAAACACGCTGGAGAGGCATTCTTTGGCACCGGTACAATGATGGATCTTTTGAAGCATGCAGGGACCACGGACTTGGCCAAGGAGAGGTTGAATATTATGGTGAGCACTGGAGCAAGCTGAGTAGCACAAGACTTTAGCACTCGCCCAGATATACCACCTGGGCCTCCAGCTTTCCTCGTGTTCACACGCGTCAGAGCCCACCTCACCTCATGCTCGGACACCGAGAATGTGTGCACATCCCCAGCGGTGGATCCCCCTCCAGCCTCGCTAGCCAGCGCCCCTTCGGTGCTGTTTTTAGACGGCGAGCTGGTGGTGTTACCCGTCTCAAACCGTGCATAAAAAGAGTTCAGGTCATCAGCTGAGGAGCCGGCACTTCCGGTTGAGGGGGTGCTGGACCTGTAGCTAGTTATTGTCCGTAGCCCCTGCCAAAGGCGCCTGGTGTCCTACTGCTCCATCTGTGACTCCATCTTGTCCCGGTACCTCCTTTTTGCATCCTTCACTGCCTTCCGCAGTCGGTAGGACTCTCCCTTGTAGTCGTCCATGTTGCCGGATGCCAGGCCAGAGTTGTAAGCAGCGGTGCGAGCATTCAAGGCCACGCGAATAGACCTGTCCACCCAGGATTTTGGGTTTTTGCCAACATCCTGGCAACATCCTTGTATATCTACTCTGCACTCTTTCAAGCTTCACAATATCTTTCCTATAGCAGGATAACCAAAATTAAACCCAATACTCCAAATGTGCTCTCACCAACGTCTTGTACAACTGTAGCATAACATCTGAATTTTTATACTCAATGTCCTCTTTAATAAGGCCAATGTGCCGAAAGCCTTCTTGACCGCCCCATCTATCTGTGACGCCACTTATAAGAAAGTCTATACCTGCACTCCTAGATCTCTCCGCTCTGCAACAATCCCAGACCCAGGCATTCTCTGTGAAGGTCCTGGCCTGGTTTAACTTCCCAAAATGCAACATCTCACATTGCACCATTAACCACTCTTCAGCCCACTTGCCCAACTGATCAAGATCCTGCTGCAAGTTTTTAATAACTATCTTCGCTATCTACAATACCACCGACTAAAGTATCATCTGCAAATCTACTAATCATGCCTTATACATTCTCCTCCAAATCTTTGATATAAACAACAAACTGCAATGGGCACAACGTTGATCCCTGAGCCACACCACTAGTCACAGGTTCCCAGTCCAAAAGATAACCTTCCATCACATTCTGCTTCCATGAAGCTAATTTTCTATCCAGTTGGACAGCTCTGTCTGGTTCAGAAGCGATCTAACCTTCCAAAGTAGCTTACCATGCAGAACCATATCAAATGCCCTGCTGAGCTAGGGCAATTATCTCCAAACATGCATTCTGTTACTTAATTGTTGAATAGCATTCCTTATTTGTCACATCCCCAACTTTAATGGTGTGGCAAAGTACAATCGCCCAGGTTAGCTTGCATTTCTCAAATTAAAGTCAAGTCAAGTCAAATTTATTTGTCACATACACGATGTGCAGTGAAATGAAAGTGGCAATGCCTGCGGGTTGTGCACAAAAAGAATTACAGTTACAGCATATAAATAAAGTTAATAAGTTACTATTAGTGTCGACAAAAATTTAGTCTCTGGGATTATAAAAGTTGACAGTCCTGATGGCCTGTGGGAAGAAGCTCCATCTCATCCTCTCCGTTTTCGCAGCGTGACAGCGGAGGCGTTTGCCTGATCGTAGCATCTGGAACAGTCCGTTACTGGGGTGGCAGGGGTCCCTCATGATCTTGCTTGCTCTGGATCTGCACCTCCTGATGTATAGGTCCTGCAGGGGGACGAGTGTAGTTCCCATGGTGCGTTCTGCCGAACACACTACTCTCTGTAGCACCTGTTCAGCACTGCCTTCAACCACTGAAGGTCACCTCACCTTCTGTCTCCTTTCTCTGTTCATTTATTTATTTACCTATTTATCTATTTATTCATTTACCTATGTTCTCAAAATCTCTGTAAAGCGTCTTTGAGTATATGAAAAGCGCTATATAAATAAAATGCATTATTATTATTATTATTATCCTGTCCTGGGCAGAGCTGTTCCCAAACCAGACTGTAATGTTGCCGGACAGGATGCTCTCTACAGCCCCAGAGTAGAAGCAATGAAGGATCCTCAGAGACACTCTGAATTTCCTCAATTGTCTAAGGTGGTAAAGGCGCTGCTTAGCCTTACCCACCAGTGCGGCAATGTGGGTTGCCCACGTCAGATCCTCTGTGATGCGGACTCCCAAGTATTTAAAACTGCTCACCCTATCCACAGTAGACCCATCTATCTCCAGTGGCGTGTACGTCCCTGGATGTTTAGCCCTTCTGAAGTCCACAATCAGCTCCTTTGTTTTAGTGACATTCAAGAGGAGGCTATTGTCCTAACACCAGAGTGCCAGATCAGCCACCTCCTCCCGGTAGGCCTTCTCATCGTTGTTGGAGATCCGGCCCACCACCACAGTGTCATCAGCAAACTTGATGATGGAGTTTGAGCTGAACCTGGCCCCACAGTCATGTGTGTACAGGGAGTACAGTAATGGGCTAAGGACGCAGCCCTGGGGGGATCCTAAGTTCCCCCATCCTGACCACTTGGGGCCTGGCAGTGAGAAAGTCCAGGACCCAGGCACACAGAGGGGTGCTAAGCCCCAGTTCCATCAGCTTCTCAACCAGTCTGCTGGGGACTATTGTGTTGAATGCTGAACTAAGGTCAATGAACAGCATCCTCACATAGCCCCCCTGGCTGTCCAGATGAGAGAGAGCGGTGTGTAGAACCTGGGAGACCGCATCATCCGTGGACCTGTTCACACGGTATGCGAACTGTAGTGGGTCCATGTTGCAAGGAAGGAGGGCGCAGATGTGCTTCTTGGCTAGCCTCTCAAAGCATTTCATGACAACCGAGGTGAGGGCCACCGGTCGGTAGTCATTTAAACACGCTGGAGAGGCATTCTTTGGCACCGGTACAATGATGGATCTTTTGAAGCATGCAAGGACCACGGACTTTGCCAAGGAGAGGTTGAATATTGTGGTGAGCACTGGAACAAGCTGAGTAGCACAAGACTCTAGTACTCGCCCAGATATACCATCTGGGCCTCCAGCTTTCCTCGTGTTCACACGCGTCAGAGCCCACCTCACCTCATGCTCGGACACCGAGAATGTGTGCACATCCCCGGGGGTGGATCCCCCTCCAGCCTCGCTAGCCAGCACCCCTTCGGTGCTGTTTTTAGACGGCGAGCTGGTGGTGTTACCCGTCTCAAACCGTGCATAAAAAGAGTTCAGGTCATCAGCTAAGGAGGAGCCGGCACTTCCGGTTGAGGGGGTGCTGGACCTGTAGCTAGTTATAGTCCGTAGCCCCTGCCAAAGGCGCCTGGTGTCCTGCTGCTCCATCTGTGACTCCATCTTGTCCCGGTACCTCCTTTTTGCATCCTTCACTGCCCTTCGCAGTTGGTAGGACTCTCCCTTGTAGTGGTCCATGTTGCCGGATGCCAGGCCGGAGTTGTAAGCAGCGGTGCGAGCATTCAAGGCCACGCGAATAGATCTGTCCACCCAGGGTTTTTGGTTAGGGAAGATACTGACCCTTACCGTGGGGATGATGGTATCGGCTATTGTGGCAATGAAGTCCGTAACCGCTTCCGCAAACTCATTTACGTCTCTGGAACTTGCTTGGAACATGTTCCAGTCGACTTCGCTCAGTGCAACTTGCAGCATGGCCTCTGAATGGTCAGCCCACCGCTTTATATCCCTCGTCACTGTCCCTCGTACCTACTTCAAAGCTGGGTGGTCTGTTCAGTTTTAAGATAAATGCACTTCATTGTAGAAGTGAAAAGGCAACCATATTGTAGTAAGTCTGGAATGAGTGATTGCTTAAAAGCTATTGTAGGAAAATAACTGCAGATGCTGGTACAAATCGAAGGTATTCATTCACAAAATGCTGGAGTAACTCAGCAGGTTAGGCAGCATCTTGAGATGCTGCCTGACCTGCTGAGTTACTCCAGCATGTTGTGGTTATAAACTATATACTTCCTTAAAGGAGAAATGCATGAGTTTTACAGCTTTTAATTCCATGGTTATTTCATGAACTGAATTTGCAATATTTAGCTGCCGTGGACATAATTTGAATATTCAAGCCTCTGAATTACCAATCTGACCAAGAGTTTGGGGCCTCTACTACTATCCTCATTCAGAATTCCAAATCCATACCACCCTCAGGATTTCCTTATCCCCCTCTAATTGGTCTACCAATCCCCCATTTATTATGATGGGAAACGAACAATAAACAAGTAGCTTCAACTCGAACAGATTAAAATTCACACAAGCAGAGTTTGCTACTCAAGAAATACAACATTTGGACCACCTGGAATTCAACATCATACATATACAGGATTCAACTTTAGATAGTTCAGGAATTGATCATGTGCTATATCACTCTCTAGGGAGATTGTTTTTTGGCTGAAAATACAGCAATATGAAGCAGACACCATTTATCCCCAGTATAATTAAAATACTGCGGAACACACAACGGCTGCATTTTAGATATTAGCTCTTCAACATTGTCTGGCTCCAATCACAACTTATGGCTTGAAAGTAATCGCTGCTAAATACTTTTCCTGTAACTTTCACAACACAGACATTGGACCTGCAAATTAGGGTATACAAGTGATCAATGCAGAAATGCTATGTATTAAGAGATACTAAATGCATTTGTGCTTTAGACAATTGTAGTACTATGGAATATAGCATTTTTCTACACTCAAAATCAACACTGCCCTCTTCCAAATTAGGTATATTACAAATTAAACACAGGTTAAAACTTCTATCCACATGCTCAAATAATTGACATCCATACAAGTTTTCCTCCCATGTCAAAAAAAGACAGCACTGTAGTAACAACAGGTCATCGCTGGAGAACATAGATAGGTGATGTTTCCATTGGGATCCATCTTGAACATTCCTAAATAAAACCCCAAACTCAATGAGTACCAACCCCGCCATTACGTTGCCGTAGCAGCTGCGGCGTACCTGCAGTGCGTCTGTCTTTGTGTTTTTATGTTGTTTTTTTGTCTTGATTGTAGTGTAAATGTGATGTGGTTTTTTGGGTTGTGTACTATGGGGGGTGGGGGGGGGGTGGAGGGAACTGTAAATGTAAAACTGTCTCTTCCGAACGGAGACGCGACCTTTTGTTCTGGGTCGTGTCTCCGTTCCCGCTGCGGCCTACCATCGGCCAAACCACCTGGGACTCGCCTGTGGAGGATCCGGCCACGGGGACGTCGGAAGATCGCAGCCCCCTGGGTAGGGGCCGACATCGGGAGCTCCGGCGGCGGCAGCGTCTTCGCCCGCCCCGAGTCTCGGGGCTTGGGTCGGCCCGCCGCGGACTTTTCACCGTCCGGCGCGGCCTGAAATAGGCCGCGGGATTTTCTCTGCCCAGCGGGGGCTTCAATGTCGGGAGCCCCGACGTGCAGTGGCAGCGTCTTCACCCGCCCCGGATCGCGGGGCTTGGGTCAGCCCGCTGCGGACCTTTCACCGTCCGGCGCGGCCTGGAACGTGGCAACTACAACAGCCTGACCGCGGGAGAAGACTGCAGGGAAGAGAAAAGACATTCTGGCCTTCCAATGAGGAGGTGACTGGAGGAGACTCACTGTGATGGATGTTTCTTTTTGTATGATTGTGTGTGTTATTGCTTATTTTTATTGCTCTTATTGTTGGACTGTGGGTAATCTTTCATTTCACTGCACATTTATGTGTACGTGACAAATAAACTTGACTTGACGTTGAGCTCTTCTTCCATTGCCTTCATTTCCGGATCTTTTTCTCTGTTAAGGAGTCCTAACCTCCCAGTGATAACCCCTTCTCCCTTCTCCAACATTCCTACAAGCATCTTCAGTTCCTTGTTTCTACATTCTCCCTTCCATGTTATCCTGACCAACATGAAAATTCACCACCATTTATCCTCATCTCATGGCCTAAATACTGGAACTCCCAATCAAACAAAATGATGAGTACCAGCATGAGAAAGACCAAAAAAGTTCAATAATATAGTTCAGCACCATCTTCACATGGAATAATTAGAAATAAGCAATAAATACTAACCGTACCAGTGATGCTCATATATACTAAGGACTAAATAAAATCTGCATCCCACACTGTCAACGATGACATTCCAATTAATGACTTCACATACAAGAATTATTTCCAACAATTGATAAACTAACCTAAAGAAAAACCAACCAACAGTGCATTGGGAACATACTTTGATGTCCTTTGTAGATTCAACACAACATTTAATGCTTATCTGTGCATGCTGGCTTTGGGGCATCCCTATTCTTTACAAATTATTTTTACACTTCATGCCAATGGAAAAAGGTACTAAAATTCCTGTGCAGGATATCCCAAATTACACATTTTAAAAATGCTTATTCTTCACAATTGATTTTGCATACATAGTCTGATTATACTTACAGGTTCTAAACTTTTCTTTCAGTGCATCCAGATCTTCCTTGAGAGCAACCTGCATCCAGACCAACCCAACACAAGCTACTACACAAGCAGCTAGCATAACAAATGCACACAGTGGATAACAAATCTTGCAGCATTTCACATAGCCTCCCCTGCAAAAAAAAGTTGAAATGGAAATGGATCACTTGAAGCTCTAAATAAATGATACATTTGAAACTAGTTAATTTATATATCTGAGTAAGTTTGTGCAATGGCAAAAAAAATGAAACAATTTCATTGCTGTTGGGAAATAAAAAGATAAACTTTAAAAATACACATCTGACATTTTTACGTTTAGTTCTGCCGAAAAAAGCAAAGATCTCCAACCTGAACGACTACCGCCCGGTTGCCCTAACGCCGATAGTCATGAAGTGCTTTGAGAGGCTGGTCCTCTCACACATCAAATCCAGCATCCCTGACTCACTGGACCCACATCAATTTGCATACAGGGCAAATAGATCCACAGAGGACGCCATCTCTCTGGCTCTTCACACTGTCCTGACTCACCTAGAGAGACAGGGCACGTACGTGAAGATGCTATTCATAGACTATAGCTCCGCCTTCAACACGGTCATCCCCACCAAGCTCATCACCAAACTCCACCAGCTAGGCCTCAGCTCGTCATTATGTGACTGGATCCTGGACTTCCTGCTGGAATGACCGCAGGCAGTGAGAATGGGCCCGCACCTGTCCTCTAACTATCACCCTGAGTACCGGCACACCACAGGGCTGTGTTCTGAGCCCCATGCTCTACTCCCACACGACTGTGTTCCTGCATTCGACACCAACACCATTGTCAAGTTTGCAGACGACACAACGGTGATCGGGCTTATCACCAACGGGGATGAAACAAACTATAGAGCGGAGGTGCAGAACCTGGCGGACTGGTGCTCGGATAACAACCTGTCCCTAAATACCACCAAGACCAAGGAGCTGATCATCAACTTCCGTAGGTCACATAACGGGGAATATGCCCCGATCTCGATCAACGGGGACAGTGTGGAGAGAGTGTCCAGCTTCAAGTTTCTGGGCACTCACATTTCGGAGGACCTAACATGGTCCAATAACACTGCTGCGCTGGTCAAGAAGGCACAACAAAGACTGTTCTACTTAAGAACACTGAAAAAGTCTGGACTACCCCAACAGCTGCTGACGACCTTCTACCGCTGCACCATAGAGAGCATCCTAACGCATGGCATCCCTGTGTGGTACCTCAGCTGCACGGAGGCAGAAAGGAAAGCTCTACAGCGGGTAGTCCATAGAGCTCAGAGGGCCATCGGAACACAGCTACCAGACTTGGAGGGCATCTACAACACACGATGCCTCAGAAAAGCCACCAGCATCCACAAAGACTCTTCACACCCCTGCAACAGTCTGTTCGAACTCCTTCCATCGGGCAGACGATACAAGGCCTTCTACGCCCGCACCTCCAGACTCAGGAACAGCTTCATCCCCAGGGCCATAGCTGCTATGAACCGGTCCTGCTGAGCCGGATGGCCACAACGCATAGATCAACTTGCACTTTACCCTGTCTAAAAACTGTTACAATTGTTTCGTTTCGTTGGGTTGCTGTTAATTACTTAAATTATTGCATCGCATGGGAGGCGCATTCCCAATCTCGTTGTACCCCTGGGTACAATGACAATAAAGATATATTGTATTGTATTGTATTGTAAGAGCTTTATCGCTCAGTTAAAATTGCTAGAAGACACCTGCACCAACATCTGAAGAAATATCCAGAAGGATTTTTTCTGCAGATTTTCCCTCTCCATAACTTTTCATTTATTTCCATCTTAAATTAATTTAAAATAGACAATAGGTGCAGGAGTACAGAAATGTATTATCATACCTGCATCCACTAACTACGTTAGTGCCATAGTGAGGCCCGCCGGAAATTGGAGGAGCAGCACCTCATATTTCGCCTGGGCAGTTTGCGGCCCGGTGGTATGAACGTCGACTTCTCCAACTTCAGATAGCTCCTCTGTCCCTCCCTTCCCCTCCTCCTTCCCAGATCTCCCTCTATCTTCCTGTCTCCACCTATATCCTTCCTTTGTCCCACCCCCGACATCAGTCTGAAGAAGGGTCTCGACCAGAAACGTCACCCATTCCTTCTCTCCCGAGATGCTGCCTGACCTGCTGAGTTACTCCAGCATTTTGTGAATAAATCGATTTGTACCAGCATCTGCAGTTATTTTCTTATTCCACTAACTATGTTTCTTGAAAAGGTTTTCACAATTTCTCCTATCACTTCATTGATTATGAACATTGCCCTCCAGTTAACACTTGGACAATAAAATCAAAATACATGAACTGTTGGACTCTATAAAATTAACTCTTATCTTCTTTGAAATATTGAATACAAGGTCCCAAATATTTCCAAACTTAATTTGCATATATGGTACCTCTAAAGCAAAAACATTCCAACATATCGTCTAAATGAGGAAGATATGAATTAAAGATGTTAGCAATGGAAGTGAACAAATGTTTGGTCAAATTTCAGGTTTATAAAAACTAATGCAGGTGAAGGTTCCATTGCACATTGCTTATTTAGACTAAGTTTCTGATATTAGTAAGGAAAGGCAATTGTTCACGAGAGAAAGACACAAGTGTTGGAGTAACTCAGTGGGACAGACTGATGGGGGTGGAAGAGGCTGGGGGGCGGCTGGAAGAGAAGTAGAATAAAACCTGGCAGGAAGGAGGGTGGGGGGGGGGGAAGAATTGGTACTAGTCTAGATGGGGCACAGGGGAGATCCAATCGGCCTTGGTGGACTTCCGTGACCTACTCACGAGACGTGGATACAGACTTTAAACGGATTGTAGATTTTTTTAAAGGGTCATGACTACATTCTGAAATAGGCATTTCAGAACTGAAACACTGTGCAGGTCTGCAATGGAAGAATGATAGGCTGAAGGAACCAGATGAGATGTTGAACAGAATACATCCTAAAAAACTATGGGTAAGGGTACTGAGATCAGGAACAACTTTGGACGGTAAGGTAAACATTGTTCTCATGGTACCGTTTTGTCAACACAATCTGTCGAAGTCAAACAAATGGGACATCGTGGCATTTCAATCAACATTTTTTGGTGAAATTTTAACCTCATTTTAAATCGCATTTAATCTACATTGCTTCGTCAACGTGCTACAGAATTACATAATGCTGGTTCGGGTTACAAGGCCTCATCTGCGCTGTTAGCCTCTTTCTTACTTTGCGAACAGGGAGCCGGTGGCCGGTTCAGCGAACTCGTCGAAATCAGAGGTGGATTCCGAATCGGAGGCCGCGGGCTCGGTCCTCAGCAGCAGCTGGTGCCCGGAGCTCTTCTTCGGATTCTTTTTCTTGCCGTCGCCGGTGAGGCCGATGAGCGCGTTCAGCTCCTTTCGCTTCTTCATCTTCTTCTGCGGGGTCGCCGCTTTGTACTGCACATCCAGCTGCCCGTGCTTGCTCTCCAGTTTGCAGCGGTTCCTGACCCAACATATAACCCAAGAGGCAGGGGTGGGGGAGGGAAGAAGCCGGGGAGGGAAGAAGCCGGGTCGGTCAACAAACGCGCAGGTAGCAGTTCATTGCGCTGGGCGCGCTCGCTCCTCGCTGCAGCCGCACTGGCGGCACCAACGCGGCAGCGGCGACCCCGTGACGCGCAGAGTGCGGACGTCAGCGGGCGGGCGGTCACGTCACGACCAAAGATACTAGAGGAACAAGTTGGCCACTCGACCCTAAAAACCGTAGTACGTCATGGCGCCATTTTAGTAGGCAGAAACTTGCAGAAACATTTAAAAAGAAAAATAACAAAAATCTGTGGATTGACAGATGATATATTCTGCATTTTAATGGTTTCATCACACATACTGTTCCCCCCAAACACTGATTACACCGCGAGAGGCAGAGCGAACGGCGGGGTTTGCTTACTAAAATGGCTCCTTTGCGTACTACACTTCAGTATAGGCGATTTCAACGGAGTGGTCCATCTTGTTCCTCTAGTATCTTTGGACACGACGCGACGCGACGCGCTACGCTACGACGCGCCACCTGACTAACTGTCGGTCTGTCTGAATAAAAGATGCCGGAGTAACTCAGCGGCACCATCCCCGAAGAGAAGATGACACCAAATACCGGGGTAACTCAGTGCCACCATCTCTGGGTAGAAGGTAAACACAAAATGCCGGAGTAACTCGGCGGCACCGGCAACTTCTCTGGAGAGAGAAGGAATAGGCGACTCGGGTCGAAACCCTTCGGCGTGAAGCGCCTTCTTCGGTTCGGTGAGGTCTCTGCTCAGGGGGGAACGCAATTTCAGCAGCGCCGGAATGCCGGCAACCTCCCTGTTCTGAGTGTGAAGCCTCGGCTCGGAGAGGTCGCTGCCCAGGGACCAAAAAGCCCCCACCATTTCAGCAGCCAACCCCACATCTTGTCTGTGTGGAGTTTGCGCGTTCTCTCTGTGGCTTTCCTCCCACGTCTCCACGACTTGCGATTTAATCGGCCACTGCAAATTGTTGGTGTCTGGTAGAAACTGGGAGAAGTTGATGGAAATGGGAAGAGGAGATTGGGTTGTCGAGATTAGTGAAAGACTAGTATAGTTGCATGAAGACTTCTGCTATAGCTCCTAAGGTTGTATGTTTTTTTTATTTCCAACTCCCCAGAACTAATGTACAATTCAATTGTTGTATACGTCCAGAGTATTATATATTTCATCATTCTTCAATATTTTTGCCACCTTCAAGGTAATCCCATCACTAGTCACATCTTCCCATTCCCAACCCTATCCATTGATGCCACTCCCTTCGAACTCCTTTGCACATTCATCCCTTCCACCCAAGCCAACCCCAACTACAGTTACTTTCCCTGCAACTGCGGGCTAAGTAACCCCTGCCCCTACACCTCCTCCCTCTCCTCCATCCATGGAGTTCAGTAGCCCTTCCAGCAGAGGTGGAGAGGAACATGCACCTCGTCGTTTATTACATTTAATGCAGATGGTGTGGATTTGGTGGGCCCCTGCCTCTGTCGAAGGATAGCATTTGTGGAAGGGCATGCAATGTCTTCTGATGTATTGTCCTTTTGATGTGATTGGATTATATGTACCACACACACAATCTCTTCAAAATGTTGAAAGGGGTAGTGCAAGATGTTTTTAATGATGCCGTCACATTGAAGGTGTTAGAAGTTACCCGAGGAGGATCCATTTAATGTGGGGGCTTTTGGGGTGGAAGATAAAGTCAAGGTGAGTTCTGTATTTCTTCTGATTTGGATGAGAGCTGAAGTGTAAGAAATTGACCAGATGCAGTTGTTCTGGCGGAGAGGAAGCTGTGGTTAAAGAAAAATGAATGTCTCTTGGAGGTGATGATGTGGAAGAACACATGCAATAAATTGTGAAATTAGGTGAGTTGTGTTCGCCGATATTTCTGCCACCCTCAAAGTGATCCCACCACGAGCCACATCTTCCCATGCCTGCCCTTTCCAAAGAGACCACTCCCTCTGCAACTCCTTTGCTCATTCATTCCTTCCCACCAAGGCACACCTCTCCACCCCCCATGTCCCATTTCACCTATATCTCTTTCTCTGCCTTTACATTTCACTCCTCTTCTAACCTTAACTGACAACCATGTCACTTGATGATCCCTTGCCTTTGTCTGCCAATCAAAACCCCCTCACCTGTGTTCACCCGTCACTTGCCAAGCGTTGGCATGTGCCTTCCTCTCCCCCTCCTATAATTAGTTTGAGTGAGAATCCCAACCCGGAATGTCGCCTATCCATTCCTTTCACAAATGCTGTCTGACTAGCTGAGTTACCTCGGCACTTTGTGTTTTACGCAAGAAATCTGCAATTTCACGTGTCTTCATTTGCCTGCCTGGCTTATGTTCTATATTGTCTACAAACTTTTAACATGCCATTTGTTATATTGCTCATTGTTCTTTATTGATTGTTTCTCCTCATTAATTGGAAATATTTACAACGGTCTTTAACGTCACCCATGGCTATTTGTGTCACATGAAGGCTATTTTGTATGTCCAGTGCTTTGCGTCCCTCATAATAAATTCAATCTGCCATTATACCGCCCACATGCATAGTTTGTCTGACTCATCTGTTGTGCTTTCCCTCCTAATTTTGGCATCATCTTGAACCTGCTGTGATATTGTATCTATTTTCTAACTCTAATTTAGGAACCAGAAGGGCATCAGCACTCTGTTCTGGCACAGTCGAGTTGGGTTTGTCAGGCAGGATTCACTCCTGCATCAATTTTGATTGTTGTTGTTGTTAGTTATTGTTGAATATTATGGTTATTCCCGATAATTCCATTATTTAATTGTCAGCACACAACTCATTTCCTACCACATTTTTTACCTTTCCTTCCATTTTGTATAACATTCTGGTATTAATGTAATCTATTCCTGGGAATCTATTGAAGCCAATTTTGCATATCTAAAGATCCCATTACATTTGTAATGAAGACAAAAGGACAGTGCTGGAGTAACTATGCAGGTCAGGTGGCATCTCAGGAGAACGTTTCAGGTCGAGACCCTTCTTCCGACATTTATTTACTTGCATATTTATTCAAATTTATTTATTAGACTATACACCATTAGAACTATTTGTCCAAGAGGTCCATGCAGGTGTTTACATTACACGTGTCTCTTCCTATTTCCTCCCTCCTTTTAGACGTTTGGACCATTTCTTCCATCTCTTTTCCCATATGCTTTCTATTTTCCTTTTGAAAACATTCACTGCCTGTGATTGACAAGACCCAAGTCCTCTCACTGTAAAGCAATTCTTTGTACATCTTGTAGGGATTGTGTATTTTTGTCTCTTGGTTTTGGACTCCTCTGTAAGTGAATGAATTTAAAACCAGGATGCATAACTACAGAAACAAACTTTAAATTGCTGAACATGTTCACATTTTTTTAAAGTTCGCTGTTAGGCCATCTTAAAACTTTCTCCTTTTTCTGAAAATAAGCTACTAATTTGTTCATTCATTCCCATTTACTTGATCTATGTTCGGGTACTACCCTGTAAATCTTGTTTGTATATATAATCCGAACAAATCGTAATACTCAACTGTTAGCTCCATTATTATTATCCATATACTAAAACTTGTTTGTTTGTTCCTGAACTACAGCCAAAACGGTTCGCAATAGCATGACAATTTTATGCCCACCTTACTCACCATCGTCATGTGATGCTATGGATTAAGTTTAAATTGGTGTTATATTTTTTAAGTTATTCACATTTTTAAGTTGGGGCCCCGTAGATCTGGTACTTGCGTAAGATGGGCGCCGCCCATTGTGAGCAAAACAAACGTGTCCGCACCTGTGCAGTTGGGTCCTGTTGATCTTGAGTGCGAGCAGGGCTCGGCCGCTTGACTACGGTTTGCCAGCTCCGTAGCAGCGGGAGAGCCAGGCCTGGTGCCGGGGGAAGCAGCCGGAGCCTGGGCCTGGACTTGACCGGGTAACCACGAGCCTGAGGTAGGCCAAGGGGAAAGGCAGCAGCAGCGGCGGTGAGGCTTGGCATTGGTGGAGATGGAGGCCGAGGCCTGGGCATGCACTGGGCCTGCCCTCGGGTCCCCCCCCCTCCTCTCCCCGGCCGGCTCAGTGCCTTCCCCCACGCGGCTCAGAGTCCAGGAGCATTGGTGCAGCAACAGTGGGAGAGCCGCCACCATCTACCCACCGCACTGAACATCCCCGCACCGGGACGGGAAAGGGCTCCTCCCCACTCCCGCTCCACCAATGCTGGCCGCCTGGGCTGGGAGGCGGGTTGCTACACAATCTCCGTTGGGGGGGGGGCAAGGGGGGGGGAGATGGGAGGATAATGGGGGATGGAGTGGGGGGGGAATAAGGGGGGGAGGGGAAGGGAGTTGGTGGAGGGGAAAGTGAGTTGGTGCAGGGGGAAGGGAGTTGGTGGAGGGGGAAGGGAGTTGGTGGAGGGGGAAGAGTGGGGAGTGGGGGAGGAGAGGGTGCTGCACCAATGCAGGAGAGGTTTGGGCCCAACAGGTCCAGTTGGTCTAATTACTGTTTAAAGTTCAGGTCCCCAGACGTACATCTCAGAATTTTGTTAACCTCTTCATTTGTTTCAAAGGATTAGTTCATCAGCCTCTGAGATCCCTTTGCTTCACTTTGCAGTCACTTTCTCATTTTTTAATTGTGTTAATTCTGTTTTTCTGAGCAAAGTGAATTGCCATGCATGTATCTGTTGCAAAAAGGTGTGGTAGAAAGAAGAATGGTAATGAGCAACAGAGAAACCTATCCACTGAAGAAGCTCCTTAAAGGTCCTGATTCGGGAAGTTGACAGTCAAAGGTCATGTTTAATATTGCAACTTTAAAATATTTTAAATGCCTTTTGCCATTTAACATTTAACC
Organism: Rhinoraja longicauda; assembly: GCF_053455715.1. Taxonomy (NCBI): domain Eukaryota; kingdom Metazoa; phylum Chordata; class Chondrichthyes; order Rajiformes; family Arhynchobatidae; genus Rhinoraja; species Rhinoraja longicauda. The sequence goes on along the minus strand of NC_135963.1, from coordinate 32,818,882 downwards.
GATTAAAGTTTTTCAACACTTGTGAGAAAGGTTTTATTGATAAATGGAGGCACACCTTCAAAATCCTCCACATATCCTGATTCAAAGTCCAATAATTAGCTAAACGTGGCAGATATTACAAGGATGATCCATAAACTTTGAACTCATTCACAAATTGTGTTATGGTATCTATGTAAATATAAAATTATTGCCTAATAATGAAATGTAAACCTTTATTTTGGAATGATGACGTTGTTCAACTATATCAACAAAACCAATCAGCAAAGTGACAACTCAACCACGACTAATTGCAATGAAAAGTCCTCGGATGTATTGGAAACGGAAAATGAAAAGCATGTTATTCAGCATTTGAAAGAAAATGGAGGTTAATATTGCAAACGCAATCATTACTTATTTATCTATTTATTCACTTCTCTATGTTCTAGAAATCCCTGTAAAGCGTCTTTGAGTGTTTGAAAAGCGCTATATAAATGTAATGCATTATTATTATTATTATTATATTAGTCCTCAATTATGTCGTCTAACAACATGAGAAGATTTTTACTTTCTGGGTTGTCAAACTTAGCTGTGTCGTATATTTAAAGTCAAACTAAAGGTAGACACAAAATGCTGGAGTAACTCAGCAAAATAGTACCGTTATTGATAGATAAGAACAAGAGATCAGAGAGGCAGTTAATCATGAAGTGATTTTATTTGTTTGATGCAACCACACAATTTAAGGAAATATATGTGATGATTGGTAAACAAAAATATTTTTTCACATCCCATGTATATAATTCAAATTATGGAAATGTCCTGGGCCAGACAGCTTTTTTCTCACCATCAGCTTCTCCTTGCTGTGTGCTTCATTTTGCTCTCAGCAGAATCTTATTCTCTTTTATCCCTTGCCATTTTCAAGTTTCCATTTAAGCATATAAGATTTTTTTTTTTGCTTCAATTATTAAATGTGACAAATTTCATTGCTCTGAGCAAATAGCCTTTTAAGTGGATTTACCAATATCTTATATTTATGGATGTCACATGCAGAAACATTTCGTCTATATTCATCCAAGCAGACCATACTTTTATTTCTATAGGATCATCTTTCATTCAGCATTTTTCAAGAGGAAAGTGCTTTAATCTGTTCTCGCCTGAAAGTTGTACAATCTCATTTCAAATATCAAGTTAAATGTGTTCTGCACTTTTTTCATTGGTCCTTTGGTAATGTGGGGACAGACTGAAAATTATGATTTAATTGTAATCTAAATGAGTTTCAGTCCTTTTTAGTGTTGGCAAACTAAATTCGACAAAAAGTTAAAACAACTTTTTAAAATCTTTTCTTTTTGGTGTAAACTTGGGTAGTTTGCATTTTTATGCTTCCAATGATGTTAGAATCTGTATCTATAGATCCCATTGCTCTTGTGCCTCATATAGGTGGGAAGATTTGTTTATTCGTCATCAATGTTTCAGTGCTTATGGCAGTATATTAATTCCCAAATGCATTTGGTGCATGTATTCACACTTGTAGTGCAATTTATTCCAGTCATTATATTGGAGAAGTTGCAAGCACTTAATACTATCACCTACTGGCAAATTGTATCATCAATATTTGTGATACATTGATTTGGAACAGTTTTGCATTAAGGTAGTGATCGAGAATTCTCAGTTCTAAGCGCACCTTTGGATCAATGACATAAACCTCCAAAGGTGCGCTTAGAACTGAGAATTCTCGATCACTACCTTAATGCAAAACTGTTCCATTGCCTCACCTATCCTTCATTTTCACAAACAGGAGCCAAATTGCCAAATCAATGTATCGTGGTGTGCCTCAAGGTTCGGTGCTGGGCTCATTACTGTTTGTCATCTACATCAATTTGGATGAGAACATACAAGGCAAGATTAGCAAGTTTGCTGATGATACATAAGTGGGTGGTTTTGCAGATAGTGAAGATGGTTGTGAAAGATTGCAGCAGGGTCTTGATCGATTGGCCAGGTGGGCTGGGGAATAGTTGATGGAATTTAATGCAGAGAAATGTGAGGTGTTGCATTTTAGGACATCCAACAAGGGCAAGACCTACACAGTGAATGGTAGGCCTCTGGAGAGTGTTGTAGAGCAGAGGGATTGAGGAGTGCAGGTGCATGGTTCCTTGAAGGTCGATAAGGTGGTCAAAAAGGCTTTTGGCACATTAGCCTTCATCTGTCAGAGTATTGAGTATAGAAGTTGGGAGATCATGTTGCAGTTGTTTAAGATGTTGGTGAGACTGCATTTAGAGTATTGTGCTCAGTTCTGGGCACCATTATAGGAAGGTTATTGTCATGCTTGAAAGGGTTCAGAGAAGATTTACGAGAATGTTGCCAGGACTAGAGGGTCTGAGCTATAGGGAGAGGTTGAGTAGGCTGGATCTCCATTCCTTGGAGCGCAGGAGGATGAGGGATGATCTTATATGTACATGATCATGAGAGGAATAGATCGGGTAGATGCACAGAATCTCTTGCCCAGAGTAGGGGAACCGAGGACCAGAGGATATAGGTTCAAAGTGAAGAGGAAAAGATTTAATAGGAATCTGAGGGGTAACCTTTTCACACAAAGGGTGGTGGGTGTATGGAACAAGCTGCCAGAGGGGGTAGTTGAGGCTGGGACTATCCCAACGTTTAAGAAACAGACAGGTACATGGATAGGACAGGATTGGAGGGATATATCCTACCTGACCGACCTCCTCCACAGGCACACTCCCACCTGCACCCTCCGCTCTGCCGCTGCCAATCTCCTATCCCCCCACATCCGGACTAAACTCAGATCCTGGGGGGACAGGGCTTTCTTCATCGCTGCTCCCACCCTATGGAACTCACTACCCCAAACCGTTAGAGACTCCCCCACACTCACCACATTCAAAACATCGCTGAAGTCTCACCTGTTCAGTACTGCCTTCAACCACTGAAGGTCACCTCACCTTCTGTCTCCTTTCTCTGTTCATTTATTTATTTACTTATTTATCTATTTATTCATTTCCCCTATGTTCTCAAAATCTCTGTAAAGCGTCTTTGAGTATATGAAAAGCGCTATATAAATAAAATGTATTATTATTATTATTATTATTATATGGACCAAGCGCAGGCAGGTGGGATTAGTGTAGCTGGGACATGGCCGGTGTGGGAAAGTTGGACCGAAGGGCCTGTTTCCACACTGTATCACTCTATGACTATGACTCAAAAAGTCTCGACCCGAAATGTCACCCATTCCTTCTCTACAGAGATGCTGCCTGTCCCGCTGAGTTGCTCCAGCAATTTGTGTCTATCTTCGGTTTAAACCGACATCTGCAGTTCCTTCCTACACGGGGAAAAGGGGGATTTGGGGTGTAATGAAAAAAGTTACATTAATTTGGCAAAAATGAAATTTCTGTTCAGGTTTTGCCCAAACACAAGAAAATGGGAATAAGTTAGACAGGTCTGTTTCCATGTTATATAACTCTGTTGTAATGATATAGGGGGATTGCACGTAAGGTCAAAGTGCGTGACGCATGAAGTCGCTCAAGCCATCTGGAGGACATAGCAGCTTCTGGCATACACTGCCAACACATGCAACACGTACATTCCTACATTGAAAACAACGCCAAAAGGCCAATTTTTGTGCCGCAAAAAAACGAGGAGGAAGCTGGAGGATCTGGCGGAGGATGAGGAACCAGGAGACGGGCTGCCAAGCCCGCGGACACAAGAAGCAGCTGGGAAGACCTCTGGCCAGCCGGCGGGAGAAGGGGAAACGCGGCCGGGAAGGGAGGCAGGAGAGCACGGCTGAGAAGCAGGGGGGCGCCGATCAGCCGGCGGGTGGAGAAGAGGAGGAGGAGGATAAGACGGGGTTGATCGAGCTGGGAGAGGAGCAGCGGGAAGAACCCGGGCCGAGGGGCCTGGAGGGTCTGCAGGGGCAGAAGCAGCGAGCGCTGGAGGTCGGCGACCCACCTGAGGGCGAAGGGCCCAGGGAAGGCCTTGGAGGAGGAGCGGAGTATCGAGCCCGAAGAGGAGGAGGAAGAGGGGCCGAGGAGAGGCCGATCAGCAGCGGAGGCCGAGCAGCAGCGAGAGCTGGGCCGGGCGCTGGACGCTGGGTACTGGGAGCAGAGGCGGAGAGAGGACCTGGAGGGAGCCGGAGACGCGCTAATGGGAGAAGACGGGGGAAGCCGAGCTGCAGCAAAGTGCAGCCGCAGCATTCAACTGCAACACCCTCTTAAATTAGGACTGGAGAACTGTTCCACAACAGAAGTCGTTCCAAACATAAATTAGGAGAAAAAGACTAAGCAAAGAGCTTACTACGGCTGCACTGAAAGCCACAGTAAGTGTGCCTGCAGTACACGGCGTTGCGTGGCAACAGTGCGGGTCTGGGGTCCAGGACTCGCCTGCCGTTCATTATCTTCCAATCTGTGAAATACATGCAGATCATAAACAAATACTGCAAAATTGCAACGATACTATTAATGTCATCTTTCCACTTTGCCAGAGAGCCTTGCTTTAACTACTATAAAGTACTGTAAGAAATAAAGTAAAGGCGATGTGCATGGGTTTGAATGTAAGACTAGATTCGGTAACCCAGCTTCCTCGGCAATTGCATCTGGTTTTGGTTCCCGAGTCTTACAAAAGTTAATCACAGAATAGAGGTGAGCATGTGTCGGGTGCATTGCCGAGTGATCCCAGATGGAGGCGGCAAGAGGGAATCTGGCTTTCAGAGTGGGAGAGCGTACGGTGAGCGCTGTTGGTGTCACGTTGGGGTGCGGCTGCAGCTAAAGTCCGATGTGAAGCCTGCGTTGATTGTCTGGAGATTAGATGTGCCAGGGGTGCCCGATCCTTTCACTGTCTGCACCATGGCATTGTTGGTGGAGGCGTTAAAGGCGCTGTGCTTTCCCGTTGAGCTTCGCAGGTTGCTGCATTTGATCGCAGTGTTTTGTTTGGTTTACCTTCTGTTCAAAGCAGTGAAGCTGTGCCGCCGGAGATGGAAGATGTTAGAGTGGATGCAACTTTTCCCGGGACCTCCGGCCCACTGGTTATTTGGACACGTACTGGAGGTCGGTATTGTTATCCGGGGCACTTGAATGTCTTTATTTGCTGAGATAGAGCAGGAGAAACGATGGGAATTGTGAGATCTATTCTAAAAGTATCCAGGAATCGGCTGTGTAGCAGATTTATGTTTATGTCTTTTGACTGCAAACATATAAACAGGCGATTAAAATTTGACCAGAAGCAATACATGATGTCAGTTGGGCCATCCCTTGGAACACAACACGGAGTGTTCATTCCATGCGTATAGTTATATGAAGCGTATACACCCTGAACGCAAACGAACCATTTGCCAAATCCATCCTGGAAGACAGTTGGGAGGGAGTACTACTAACTTTAAAAGCCGTCTCCCAGACTGTTCCGTGATGGCGATCTTAAAGATTATTGATTCCTCTTATTCACAGAATGCTGGAGTAACTCAGCAGGTCAGGCAGCATCTCGGGAGAGAAGGAATGGGTGACGTTTCGGGTCGAGACCCTTCAGATTGAGCTCTTATTACAGGAAGAATTTGGAGAGGGTGCAGAAGAGGTTTACCAGAATGTTGCCAGGATTAGTAAATTTAAACTCCAATGCACAGTCATGGCCAGGTGTAAATCAGTTTCTATGAATTGTAAGTTAAAGAAGAGGAGAATTAACTACAGGAAAGAGAAGACCTGATAGAAGTTCATAAAATTCTGAGAGGTATGGGGAAGGTAGACAATTAGAACATTTTTCCCCAGGGTAGAATTGTGAAAGACTACAAAACATAGCTTTAAAGTGAGAGGGACGAAGTTTAAAGGTAATGTGCAGGGCAAGTGTTTTTACACAGAGTGGTGGTTACGATAGTGGTATTTAAGAGGCTTTTGATTAAACATATGGATATGCAGTGAGTGGGCAGACATGGATCGTGCAGGCAAAAGGAAATTAGTTTAACTTGGTTTCATGTTCGTCACGGACATTTTGGACAAAGGGCTGTGCTAGACGGTTCAATGTTCTATGTCCTGTAATTAGGAGAGGGGCAGAGGCAGATTATTTTCTCACCTCTTTCCTGTAGTTAATTCACATCTCCCTTAACCTCCAATTCATTTACAACTGATTTACAACTGGCCTTAGCTGCGCATAGAAATTTAAATTCATTTGTTTTTGGAAGCACATTAAACAAATGTATATAGATTATGGCCAAATGTACCAAAAATTTATTGAGGTGACAGTTATCAAGGGGGGATTGTGTGTGTGGGGGGGGGGGGGGGGGTGGGTTATGGCCGAACAATGGCACAGAGGCACAGAGATAGAGTTGCTGCTTTACAGCACCAGCCACCTGGGTTTGATCCTGACTACTGGTGCTGTCTGTATGGAGTTCGTACGTTCTCCTTGTGACTGCGTGGGTTTTAACTGTGTGCTCTGGTTTGCTCCCACATTCCAAAGACCTGAAGGTTTGTAGGTTAATTTGCTTATGTAAATTGTCCCTAGTGTGTAGGATCGAGTTTGTGTATGGGTGATCATTAGTCAGCGAGAGCTCGGTGGGCAGAAGGACCTGTGTCCGTGCTGTATCTCTAAACTAAACGGGGAAAAAATGATTATGGAGAATTTCTGTACTCCTGCTAACAATCCTCCATCCTTGAAACAACATATGTTGTGCTCTTCCAAATTTGTGCCTGTCTTTGTAAAAGGCCATGAACCTGCCAGCTGTAAGCAACCAATGTACTTTAACAGATTACTAAAATGCCTTGTATTAAAGTCATTCGTCATAGCATTGTGGTTATTAGAAAGATAATTTCTGCTTCATCATCCTTTTCATCCAGTCATCAGCCTCTGAATTGCTTGACCTTGGTAATCATCTCCAATGCTTTGGCATCAACATCTAACCTGGTTGGATCAGCATTTGGCTGAAAACCAGAGACTGACCTGTAAGATTCCCTTCCTTTGCTTGCATAGACATCTCTGGGAATCTTCCCAGAATCTATCTTTGGTTTTCTCTTGTTTCTCATCTATATTCTGTCCATTAGTAACATCATTAAATGCATAGAATCTGTTTTCTTTGATACTGACAACCTTCAGGTTGACCTGAGCAAAACCTTTCTTGATGCTGCCACAGCAGCTAAATTGTCACATTGCCTGGTATATACAGTGCAGAATGAGCAAACATATTCTGGGAAGATGAAAGCCTGCCTTTGGACCCAATCACAGACTTTGTTCTTCAACAACTGACCCCATAACTTTTTCTGGCCTCTATCTTCCCAACCTTAGTGTTATATTTGACACAAGGTGAGCTCAGGTCCATGCATACGACTATTGCATTTGTAGAGTATATTTACTCTGCTGCAGCTGAAGCCTTCACCTCATTGACTATTCCAACATGCACCCATTGCTTGTTCTGATGTCCAAGAACTGAAGCTGAGGTAATCTAAACTCTGCCGGTATCCCATGCCCATCCACCCAATATCTTTGTACGTACTAACTACATTGTTTCGCTATTAAGCAAAATCTTTATTTAAAATTTGTTTTCATATTCCCATTGTGGCTATTCTTCCCAATCTTTGTACCTCCTTTAGTTTTCCAACAGTTTGACATATCTGTACTGCTCCAATGCTGATCAATTCTGAATGTAATTGTTCCACTATTGATTGTGGTGCCTTCAGCTGTTAAGGTTCCAGAATTCTGGAATTCCCTCTCTAAAATTCACCCCCTTGTCTCATTTTCCTTTTTCTTAAATCCACCTCTTTAATTAACCTTTTTGGCCATCTCCCCAAATATCTTTTTAAGTGACTGTAACAAACTTTATTTAATAATGCTGCTATTAATTTCCTCCCATCTGTTCCTGAAGGCAGTCATCGATTCCAAGGTTCATTTCCTTCAATGCTAGTCATTCTTCAAAGCATTAGCTAAAGGGTTTATTTCCTCAAAATTGTGCTAGATTAGTAGGATATTTAAGCAATTATTATTACATTACATTGAAGTATTTTTCTACCTTGCTTATTAGTCCCAGGGAGATTGACTGCAGTGTTTGCTAATATAAAAATAATTTTTGTGCTTTTAATATTTTCAGCTATTTATCTAAAAATGTATGCAACTACATTGTTCTTCCAACTCACAAAATCAACTTTAATTGTGTAATGTAAACCAATCTTCAAAAAACAATAATTTGTTAATTTTTACAAAATAATGTTATGACGAAATATAGTCTTGTGCTTCAGCTCAGTAACGGGATTGTAAAAGTACTTAGAGACCTTTTTAAAACTAAATTGTTTTAATTCACTTAGCAATGTGAAATTCAGGCTTTTGCTGACAGTTTATAAAATAATAAAACACATTTCCATTAAATAACGTGGCCTTATAACGCCAGAGACCTGGGTTTGATCCTGGCCTCGGGTGCTGTGTGTATGGAGTTTGCACGTTCTCCCAAAAACCACCTGGGATTCCTCTGGGTTCTCCAATTTCCTCCCACATGGCAAAGATTTGTAGGTTAATTGACCACTGTAAAATGCTGCCAGTGTGTGGAAAGTGGAGTAATATAGAACTAATGTGAATGGGTGGTCGATGGTCAGTGTGGACACTGGGATGAAGGGCTATTTTCACTCTGTATCTTTAAACTAAACTCAAGTATAACTTCATACTTTGAAGTGCTCTATCTGTCCATCTATCTATCTGGTTGCGTGCTCTATCTGTAAATAATTTACACAGTCCAAAATCTAACTTAGAAATTGGTTTTTTTAATCCTCAGTTGTATTTACAAATTGCCAGTAGAAGCCGATCGTATTGATTCTTTGATTTTTTTCTGTGTCATGTACACTTGTAAACGCTATCTCTATTCACCAAAATTTGTTAACTTTTCAGCAGTTTAATTTAAATTAACTTTTCAGTAGTTTTAAATTTACTTCAATTGAAGTAGCCATCACTGAATCTGGCCCTTAAATTTTTTTTACTGCAGCCTCAACTGTTTTCAAGATTTTCTTTGGTTGTAAATATTTAATTAACGGGCACAAAGTACAAAATTCACAGCCACGATCATTAATATTATTAAAATTTTAAATTAAGGAGAATATCCGTAAGTTAATTTTGCCCACTGTAATCCTCATCTTGAGAGTGATAACAAACGTTTCCAGTTGGAAAATCTCACAAGTTTTTTTGTTCTTTTGTTTCATCAAAATCTCATTACAGTTTCCTCAGGACGGGACAGATTTAGACAAGACTGTAACATGGACACACCAATATCCATATGCCTACCCAATTTGGTTTGGGCCATTCACAGTATTTTTAAATATCAACCACCCAGATTATGTTAAAACTCTACTTCAGAGTACAGGTAAGGTTTTTTTTGTTGGAATGTAACTGATAATTATGTATTCATTTGCACGGAACATATTCTTAATATTATCTTGTGCCAGGGAACAACAACAAGGTAGTTGTACACAAGAATGTATATAAGGAAATAAATTTAATTTTAGAACTAGTATGAAAGGGAGAATATCAATTCAGCTGTTCAATATCAACAGTAGAAAGGAATAACAGTGGACAGATCCAATATCTCTGAAAGTTTTTTATTTCTTTGTTCGCAAGATATAGGCGTCACTGGTAAGGCCAGCATTTATTGTCCATCGCTTGCTGACTTTGAACTGAGAGGCTAGGCTATTTCAGGTTGTTGTTAAGGATCAACAACATTCACAACAGAACATGTCTGGATGCCAGATTCAGCTGCCTGAAGCATGCTTTCATGAACTAGATGGGATTTTCCAGTAATTCAATAACCTCCATTACTGTTGATAGATATTCGTTCTAATTGTATTTAATTTCTTCAGTTCCCAGTGTTAAAGTTTGTTTCTTAAAACAGACAACAACATAAACAGTTAAAGGTAAACCAAGCAAAGTTTTAATTATCGTCAGATGGGAGTGGGGGATCAGTGCTAAGGGTGTATGACCATACTCAGCACTCCCCATGCTACCACTCAAAGATACAGCATTTTCGCAGCATTTTTATACAGAATTTGCAGCAAGAATGTTTAGACAATAGACAATAGACAATAGGTGCAGGAGTAGGCCATTCAGCCCTTCGAGCCAGCACCGCCATTCAATGTGATCATGGCTGATCACTCTCAATCAGTACCCCGTTCCTGCCTTCTCCCCATACCCCCTCACTCCGCTATCCTTAAGAGCTCTATACAGCTCTCTCTTGAAAGCATCCAACGAACTGGCCTCCACTGCCTTCTGAGGCAGAGAATTCCACACCTTCACCACTCTCTGTCTGAAAAAGTTCTTCCTCATCTCCGTTCTAAATGGCCTACCCCTTATTCTTAAACTGTGGCCCCTTGTTCTGGACTCCCCCAACATTGGGAACATGTTTCCTGCCTCTAATGTGTCCAATCCCCTAATTATCTTATATGTTTCAATAAGATCCCCCCTCATCCTTCTAAATTCCAGTGTATACAAGCCTAATTGCTCCAGCCTTTCAACATACGACAGTCCCGCCATTCCGGGAATTAACCTAGTGAACCTACGCTGCACGCCCTCAATAGCAAGAATATCCTTCCTCAAATTTGGAGACCAAAACTGCACACAGTACTCCAGGTGCGGTCTCACCAGGGCCCGGTACAACTGTAGAAGGACCTCTTTGCTCCTATACTCAACTCCTCTTGTTACGAAGGCCAACATTCCATTGGCCAAAGTTTAACACAACATTTCCTTCAAATCAATCACAATGTATTAGAACACAATGTACTTGTCACCCTAAAGTCATAAACTATTTTACACAATAAGTCATTAGTCGAAGGCAGGGACCCTTATCATACCACAGAAGGTTCTGTTTTCACACTCCCACAAATAGTCAACAGTTAACCAGATCCTAATCTTAACGCGAGCATTGTCCATCGTCTTTCTCGGACATCTTTCCCAGGGATAACAGGATGTACTACTCTAGAGATTTTAAGAATTGCATAGTCTTATCCTGCCTGGTGCAATTTTGCAAACATCAGCTATTCAGGACCCAAAGTTCAGGCTCATCCTGTTCATTCATTCTACCATTTTATTATTTCTGTGGTTTCCAGGGATTGTAAGTTTCAGCTACCAGACACATCCTTATGCACAATTAGCATTCCTTCACTTACAACAATATAGAAACTCCACAAGCATACAAACAGGTTTGCAGACAATGGCCAAGCATCCCATCATGCAAAGTTAATAGCCATTAACTCTCACTAGTTGCTAGCTGCTGTGGTAAAATGCAAAACATCAGAACTCTGCATGCTTAACTATCATGTAACACTTCCCTTCCAATTACACCATTGTAAGGTTAAATATGTGAGATTCTTTGCGTGTTTATGTAGTGGTGACCAGCAATTTTGTTACACTAATAACACCATTAAAGTATTTGTTTTTTTCCCCTTTATGAATGCTATTCAGAAGAAAACTGGCTATTGTTGTTTGTTCTTTAGAGCGACTCAGAAGCTTATTTTTATTAGATGACTAGACCAAGTGGACCCGTTGGGCCCAAACCACTCCTGCATTGGTGCAGCACCCTCTCCTCCCCTACTCACCCCTCCCCTCCATCACTTCCCTCCCTCCCTCCCTACCCCCCTCCCCTTGCAGCCCAGTGGTATGAACATCGACTTCTCAAACTTTAGATAGTTCCTCTGTCCCTCTCTTACCCTCCTCCTTCCCAGATCTCCCTCTATCTTCCTGTCTCCACCTATATCCTTTCTTTGTCCCGCCCCCCTGACATCAGTCTAAAGAAGGGTCTCAACCCCAAACGTCACCCATTCCTTCTCTCCTGAGATGCTGCCTGACCTGCTGAGTTACTCCAGCATTTTGTGAATAAATACCTTCGATTTGTACCAGCATCTGCAGTTATTTTCTTATACAGTTTGTAGAGAAATGTGCTTCCCTGGGAAACTTAAAAAGCAATGACTTTTCTGTGCAAGTTCTTAATTTCTACATTTATCTACAGTAAGATAATATCACAAAGAGATATAGTCTGCTTTTAAACTAACTTTAATGCAATAAAACACAATGCAGGAGGAACTCAGCGGGTCAGGCAGCATCTGCGAAGGAAACGAACGGGCGACATTTTGGGTTGGTACCTTTCTTCAGACTGGTTGTAGCTCGGAGGTATGGGTGGAAACTGGATAAGACGTGGAGCGCAGTACAAAGCCTGATATGTGATAGGTGGATACAGGTAAGGGGAGTTTGATGGGCAGATGGGTGGAGTAAGCAGCAAAGGCTCGAGGTGCAAAGGAGACAAAAAGGTGTTGGATAGGGAAGAGTAGTGAAATGTAAAGCTAAAGGGAGAGATATGGAAGGATGGGGAAAGGGCGGAGAGAAAAGAAGATGGATAGTCGAGTCCATATCGACCAGCGATCACCCCGTACACTGGCACTATCCTACACTAGGAACAATTTTACTGAAGCCAATTAACCGACAAACCTGTACATCTTTGGAGTGTGGGTGGAAACCAGAGCACCAGGAGAAAACCCACACAGCCACAGAGAACGTACAAACTCCGTACAGACAGCACCTGTAGTCAGGATCGAATCTGGTTCTCTGGTGCTTTAAGGCAGCAACTCTACCACTGTGCCATGATAGACTGAGCATAAGTATTTACCGAAACAGTTGCATCTTTTATGCTTGGTGTCTCTGATGTAAAGGATGGCACATCGGGAGCATTGAATAAGTAGATGTGGTTTGAAGACGTGCATGTGATCCTCTGTGCCATCTGGAAGTCCCTGTTTGGATGTGGGGGAGGAGGCATGGGGACAGGTGCTGCATCCTCTGTGGTTGCAGGGAAAATATCTGGGGAGGGGACGGGTTGGGAGGGAAGGGATGGGTGAACTCGGGAGTTGACGAGGGTGGTCTCTGCAGGAAAGGATGGAAGTTGAGGTTTATTGCAGGTCCAGGAGGCCTGAGCGAGGGACAGAAGTTTAGAATGCAATGCATGGAGGGAGAACTGTTACAAGAAGCCACGGATGGAGTGTAGGTATCTTGGACCCTGGGCGGGCCTGAACTGAGAAGCCTGAAAACGGAGTTGTAAGCTACGTGGGCCAAGAGGCCGGTGCAGGCAAGCATTGAGGAAAGACCTATGGTTGTGGTGGTGTCTGGGTTAGAACTTGCAGAAGAGCGGCAGGAATCACAGATGGGGAGCATTGAGAGAGGGCCCCTCTGTCAGTGAGGAGGAGAACTTCTCCAAAGTGGGCATACTTTGAAGAGATTTCACAATGGTGCAGTAACACTTCCAAGGGACTTCAAGGGAGGATTGTTGAACAAAAACTGCCCCAACCCACAATTCATAAGCATTCTCAATTAGATTTGTTTTTTTTAACAAGCTTCTTGAATATCAACCATTTTGATTTTTTTGAAACTTGATTTGTAATTGGTTAATAATTTTAAACTATTGTATCCTTGTACTAAAATGATGCCACAGCAAAACAGTTCTTGAAACTTGTGAAATTTAGTCATGGGAAGGTTTGCACAAGCCGACAGCAGTCAGAGTAAATATCAATTGAAGGGTCACCATTAAATATTCAGCACATAATCAGGTTCAGCCAAAAGTCTTGCCTCCAACAAAAGTAAATATATTTGTCAGGGACAGTGCTAAAATCCAAAGTGCAATCAAAAATTGTCTCCTAGTTGTCTGCCAGTTGTTCAGCCAAATCAGATGTTGTAAAGTAGTCGATTGCAGGTACTGTACTGACACTGTTGTCTCCCAAACCACTTACTCTTAATGTCATTTGGAAAATGCTGTAAAGACGTGCCAGGATACTTTCATCTCATCCGTCCATCTTGTTCAATGTTCTCCTCTTCCATGGTCAAATTCTTTATAGCATAGTGTGATCAAATCACAAGTCTGTGGCAGATACCCATGCAATGTCCTGGTAACTTAATCTGCTCAGTCCATCCCCAATCTCACCAGCAGAGTGTGGATTGCTTCAATGCCTGCAAGCACAAGAACCTCTGTTTATGCAACGTTATCTTGTGATTTTATCCTTATCACTTTCCTCAGATAGCCCATTTGAAAGTAATTCAGTTGAAAGCATGCCAGCCTGCTCAGGTTTTGCATGCACGCTTCAGGGCTGGCAGCATTAGAGCTTTGGTAAACTTCAGTTTTGTTGTGACTGATGTGTTCTCCCCATTTTTACAAGGGGTCTGCTGAACACTACATTTACTTTAGCTGTACGGCAATTGATTTTTTTTATTGATGTGGACAGCACATAACAATGCCCTGCTAAGATAGTCCAAATTATCCACTTGTCCAGATGGTTTGGCCACTTGCTGTGGTCACAGGGTTTCCATGGGACGTGCCTGGTTCTACTTGACTCCATTGGTGACTGGAAATAGTTTAGATAATAGGGCACTACCCACCAACACAAGTGAGCATGCCATTGTGATGTTATTGAATCTTTGCATGAATTTCTTCCGATAACATAATTTGGTCAGAATCTTCAAAGGCCCTTACACTGATGGCCTCAAATGCTTTTGTCAGGTTAATGAAAGTCATTGGAGTTTTGTTTCTCTTCCAGTTGATGAGCTGCAAATATCATCTCTGTGGTTCCCCTTTTCCCGAAGCCACATGTAATGTAATATCAGAGTGATTCAGCAGAATTGTGGCAAGGAGTTGGCCAGTTTATAATGTCTGGGAGATGTCATCGTGGCCAGATTTTCTGTAGTTCCTCTTATATGAAAGATTGACGAATACAGCTTTGTACTTCCAGGATATAATTCTTTGGGTTCTCTTTGATTGGAAGAATCCAGCCAGTTTCAGAGTCGCCCATAAGCTCTTACCTCAGACCTGCTGGTAAATCATCCACTCAAGGAGCCTCATACTAGACCTGCCATCAAATGACAAGCAATGAATTTTACAATTAAGATATGCAGTGGAAGTAACCTTACAGCTCTATATAAATCACCAGGGACATACATAAAGTAAATAGCCATGACCTTATCCAAGAGCAAAATCTAAAATTAGGGGGCATAGTTTTAAGGAGAGAGGGGAAAATTTTTAAAGGGACTCGAGGGCCAACTTTTTCACACGGAGGCAAGAGTGTACATGGAACAAGCTGCCAGAGAAAGAGGTAGATGGGGTTATAGTATGACATTTAAAATACATTTAGACAGGTATATGGACAGGAACGATTTGGAGGAATATAAGCCAGGTGAGTGGGACTAGCTGAATTAGGGAACTTAGTCAGCACGGACATGTTGGATCGAAAGGCCTGCTTCTATGTAATATAGCTCTGTGACTCTAATTTGTAATAGCACTGTCCAAACATTCATGGATATAGAAATCCTTATTATGACAGCCCATTAGACCAGATTAACGTACAAATGTTGTGTTTACTATGAATTACAGATCAAACAAATCCAAGAGAATGTGTAGGAAAGAACTGCAGATGCTGGTTTAAATCGAAGGTAGACACAAAATGTTGGAGTAACTGAGCGGACGGAACAGGCAGCATCTCTGGAGAGAAGGAATGGGTGACATTTTGGGTCAGTGACAGAAGGGTCTAAAGAAGGGTCTCGACCCGAAACGTCACCCATTCCTTCTCTCCAGAGATGCTGCTTGTCCCTCTGAGATACTCCAGCATTTTGTGTCTAAATCCAAGAAAATATCAGATTACATCAATTCATAATTTTCCACCACCTGCTGAAAAATGTTAGAAAGGGAAATCTGCTATTTCCATCCTCCAGTGATCTAGGACTGTGTATCCAGATAAAATCTTTACATGAGAGGAAAACACAATGGAGACGTACTTTGGCGAGTTAAATGGGTCTTACGCTGCTTACCTCCCTGCCCTTAGTTTATATTCTCATGGTGTGGTTCAAGGGAAGAAGCTCTCCTGTTTTGTTATTCAAAACTGCAAATGTCTTATGATTAATTTGCATGTTCCAGCGTCATATCATATATCATATATCATATCATATATATACAGCCGGAAACAGGCCTTTTCGGCCCACCAAGTCCGCGCCGCCCAGCGATCCCCGTACATTAACACTATCCTACACACACTAGGGACAATTTTTTTTTAACATTTACCCAGCCAATTAACCTACATACCTGTACGTCTTTGGAGTGTGGGAGGAAACCGAAGATCTCGGAGAAAACCCACGCAGGTCACGGGAAGAACGTACAAACTCCTTACAGTGCAGCACCCGTAGTCAGGATCGAACCTGAGTCTCCGGCGCTGCATTCACTGTAAAGCAGCAACTCTACCGCTGCGCCACCGTGCCACCCTACATCTTGGGTTTTCCGAGATAATATTCAGATTGCGAGAACAAGCAATGTTTTCAGCATGTATAAGAGTCTCTATGGCATCTATGTACTAAAACTCTCGTTTGTTTGTTTGTTCCTGAACTACAGCCAAAACGGTACACGATAGCGTGACAATTTTAGGCCCACCTTGCTCTCCGTCGTCCCTTTGGTGCTAATGGAAGTAGTTTCATTGAAATGTGTGATATATTTTTTAATTTATTCACATTTTAAAGGTTAAATCTATCTCCTAGAGAGGGAGGGGGTGAAGGAGGGAGGGGGAGGAGGGGAAGGGGAGGGAGATTGGAGGGCAGAGGGGAGGAGGGAGGGGGAGGAAGGAGGGGGGGGAAGGAGGGGGAGTGGAGGGGAGGGGGTGGGAGGGTGAGGAGGAGGAGAAGTGGGAGGAGAGGGGAGTGGGAGGGGGAAGGAGAGGGTTCTGCACCAATGCAGGAGTGGTTTGGGCCCAACGGGTCCACTTGGTCTAGTTTGTAATAAGAAGGAACTGCAGATGCTAGGGTCAAGCAGCATCTCTGGAAAAAGCGGAGAGGTGATGTTTTGGGTTGAGACCCTTTTTAAGACTGAAAGTGCGGGGAGGGTGGGGAAGAACTGGAGGAAAGAAAAGGCTTTTCTTGGTCCCCTCTTCCACCCTTTCAGTCTGAAAAAGGGCCTCATCCCAAAATGTCACATGTCCATCTTCTCCAGAGATACTGCCTGACCTGCTGAGTTACTCTGACACTTTGTGTCTATCTCTATAGCATTTCCCTGCTGGGACAGCCTTCACTCTCGAAAATATTCTGCATTCCCACTTTCCCCTAATTCGGAAAAACAAAATACAAATTTCAGTAACTGAAACCATCTGATTTTGTTACTGAAGTGTCATTGTTGAAAACTCCCACAAAATCATAAAATTGAATCTGAAATAGTTCCTCGCATCCATGACAATAAAGCTTTTCTTGGAAATATGACAATCCTTTATTTGTGTATTATTGTCACGTGTACCATGATACAGTTAAAAACTTTGTCTGCATGCTATCCAGTCAAATCATAGTATACTTGAGAACAATTAAGCCATACACAAGTGGTGCAAAGAGAAAAATACCAGAATGCAGAATTATAGTGCTACAGCATCATAAAATTATGGTTCCAGGTGTAAGTTGACACATAGCTAGTTTGTTATTATTTCAAGTACTTGAATAATTCAGTGTAGACATCAACGCTTCACAATGAATATTAATGAGATTTGTGTCAGAAGGTTTTAAAGTCAGCTAAGATAGAAATGAAGGAAAGGACTACTCAATTTGAAATTTTGTGTTCATGTTATAAATGTGGTCATTGTGAACTTACTTATTGTACTATGTACAAAATAGCACAATTATATTGTATCTATAAAATATTAAGCAAAGTTGGAACATACAATTCACAATAAATAGAAAATCATTGTGATAGCGATCTGATGAATCAGTAAATAAAATATTTTACATTCCATCTGATGTACAGGTGTCTGTAAAGACTCGAGGAGACCAGTTTTGATTTAAAAGTTTCTTTTTTGAAAATTTTACTTCATATATTATTTTCTGCTGGATTATTTTGTGAATTTTTGTACAGAATTTAATGGGAATAAAAGTGAGCTTACATGTAATAATTGAGCATTTAACATTGGGAGCATCCAAAACTAATTTTCCCCAATGACAATCTCATCGGTGTCTTCACAGGCATTCATAGCACGATCAGAAATTAATCATCATGTTGTAGTGGCCTGGACGTGGCCAGAAATAGGCTGGACGCCAGGCAGGTTTTGAAAGTTCTCTAATGCAGGTTGTGAGCATCCACTCACAACGAGTTCCACCGAAGGGATGAACACTCCCCAAAAACCCTGGGTAGAAACCCCGCAGCCTGTGGGCAGTCCCTCGTCCCTCGTCCCTGTCCGTCAAGTGCCGAGGGGGCTGACCCCAGGAGTGGGCTAATTACCCCAGGGACCGACACAGGACCCCCCCCCAAGAACCGGAGGTACGAAACGGACAGAAGGGCGCACGAGGCGATCAGCCCGGGTGCGCAGCACGCCCAACGCAGGAACCGGCGGCCGATCGACAGGTGGAGGGGACGGAGCAGACACTGAAGGGGGTAACATAGACAGAAGGTGACCTCGCAGGCAGGGCCGCGCGACCAGCACCGGCCGATCAATGTCAACATGCGCTGGCTTCAGCTGCGCAATCGAAACGGTCTCACTCTGACCCCCTATGTCCAGGACGAATGTGGACGAGCCATGTTGCAGGACCCGGAAGAGGCCCTCATACGGCCGCTGGAGAGGTGTCCAATGAGCGTCCCTGCACAGGAAAACGAACTGGCAGTCCTCCAGACCAGGAGGAACGTGCAGTTGGAAGGACCCATGACGAGACGTGGGCACCATTCACCTGTGGATGGTACGCCGTAGTGTGGTGTAGGCAAACTCCCAGGAGGCCTGCCATGGCCGACCACAGTTCCGACGTAAACTGAGGCCCACGGTCAGACGTTATGTCCAGCGGCACCCCGAACCGGGCGATCCAGTGCGCCGCCAAGGCCCGAGTGCAGGTGGCTGTCGAGGTGTCCGCCAGCGGAATAGCCTCAGGCCACCGCGTGAAGCGGTCGACCACGGTGAAGAAGTGGGTCATGCCCGGGATGGCGGCAGCGGCCCCACAATGTCCATGTGAATGTGGTCAAACCGCTGCCGAGGGACGCCAAACCCCTGCAGCGGCGCACGCACGTGTCGCTGGACCTTGGCGGTCTGGCACGGGATGCAGGTGCATGCCCAGTGTGCAACCTGCTTGCGCAACATATGCCACATGAAGTGGGAGGCTACGAGGGCCGTCGTCGCCCGAATGGAGCGATGGGCAACCCGTGGAGCACCTCGAACACCCTGCACCGCCAGGCGACGGGGACGATGGGCCGCGGCAGGCCAGTGGAGACGTCGCACATCAGCGTTGCACCCCCTGGACCACAGGCATTGTGCTCCAGCTGCAGGCCGGAAACTGCCGTACGATAGGCGGCCGTCTCCTCGTCCATCAGCTGTGCGGCTGCCAGGGCGGAATAATCAATACCACCGGTCGCTTGGAGAACGGTGTGGACTGTAGGTCTAGATAAGGCGTCGGCCACCCTGTTGTACGTACCCTCCACGAATCGGATTGAGGTGGTGACTCCGACACGTGCGCCAACTACCTCTGCTGCCGCGCAGACCACGGATCTGAAACCTTGACAAATGCGAAGGTGAGCAGCTTGTGATCCGTAAAGGCAGTGAAGGGCTTCCCCTCCAGGAAGTACCAAAAGTGGCGTACAGCGAGGTACAGGGCGAGGAGCTCACGATCAAAAGCGCTGTAACGCCGTTGGGCGCCGCTGAGGTGTCTGCTGAAGAAGGCGAGCGGCCGCCAGCACCCCTCAATGAGCTGCTCCAGCACCGCCCCAACCGCCACCTCGGAAGCGTCCACTGAGAGGGCGGTTGGGGCATCCTCCCTGGGATGGACGAGCATCGTGGCCCCAGCCAGGGCCTCCTTGGCCTAGCATGCTCGAACGCCGCTACTGCTTCGTCGGACCACTCGACCTCCTTGCGATGACCAGTCATGAGGTGGAAAAGCGGGCACATGATTCCTGCTACCGCCGGCAAGAAGTGGTGATAAAATGCGACCATCCCCACAAATTCTTGTATGCCCTTAATGGTGGTCGGACGGGGGAACAGCATCCACCGTGGCCGGCAGAGGTACCACCCCTTGTGGGGTCAGGCGGTGGCCGAGGAAGTAGATGGCCGTCACCCCGAAATGGCACTTGGACGTTAACAGCCAACCCGTACGCGCTAAGGCGCTGACACAGTTGGCGGAGGTGGGTGCAGTGCTCCTGCCGCGAGCGGCTGACCACGAGTACGTTATCCAAATACACGAATACAAAGTCCAGGCCACGGCACACACAGTCCATAAGCCGTTGGAAGGCCTGTGCGGCGTTCTTCAACCCGAAAGGCATCATCAAGAATTCAAACTGCCCAAACGGTGTAATGATGGCCGTCTTGGGGATTGTACCCACGCACAAGATCCACCTTGGAGAACACCGATGCTCCGGCCAGGTGGGCATTGAAGTCCTGGATGTGCGGGACCGGGTACCCGTCGGCGACGGTCGCATCATTCAGGCGACAGTAGTCCCCATACGGGTGCCAGCCCCCATCCGCCTTGGGGACCATGTGGATCGGTGACGACCATGGGCTATCGGAGGGGTGCACAATGCCCATCGACTCCATCCGGCGGAACTCCTCCCGCGCTAAACGGAGCTTGTCCAGTGCAAGATGCCGCGCACGGGCATGCACGGGCGGCCCGGTGGTAGGGATGTGGTGCTCCACCCCATGCTTGGGGGCGGAGGAGCGGAAGTGGGGTTCGATGATGTCTGGGAAATCCGCCAGGATGCGCACGTAAGTCGCATCCACTGACGACAGGGGTCCAACATGGAGGGAGGCCGGCTCTAGTGTGCTGGAGTGCTCCAGGCGCTGCCGCCTGACATCCACGAGCATTGAATGCGCTCGCAGGAAGCCGGCGCCCAGCAGCGGCTGGGAAACGTCGGCGATGACAAACCCCCACGAAAACCAGCTCTGGCCGAAGTTGAGGGCAAGCGTAAGTACTGATAGGGCTCCCGTTCGCCGCAGTGATGAGGGGGCCACGTTTGCCCGCACGGATGTCGGCGATGGAAGAAGGCAGGACGCTCACCTCCGCTCCAGTGTTCACGAGGAACCGACCACCGGTGTGGTGATCTTGAGCGAATACGCGATGGATCTGGCCGGCCGCCGAAGGAATCACTGACGGCCGGCCCCTACGTTTCCCGGGAAGGCACAAGGCGGTCGACATTGCTTGGCTGCTGGTCCCCAGCGGCGGTGATAATAACACCAGCCCCCTCTGCTGGTGTCCGGTGGTATAGGCGATGGTGCTGACTTGGCCGACCACCAGTGACCTCTGGTGGCCTCCAGCGGTATAGGAGGTGGTGCTGACTGGGCCGACCACCAGTGACCTCTGCTGGCGTCGGAAGGAACTGCCGGCGAGCCGTGCGGGGACGACGTGCCTGCGCCGGGGTGCCCGATGGCGGCCGGATTTTGTCGTGGAGTTCGCCATGAGACGCGGTCGATGGTCCCCGACCTGCTGTGCGCCTCCCGACACCGCTGAGACAACAGCCAGCGCTTCCAGTTCCTACTACCGGGCCATCCACACCTGGTCAGCGTGCTCGCCCAGCCCCTCCGTGTTGGGAAGGGATCGCTGGCGAGCTGCTGGCAGATGTCGGCTGGGAGCTGCGGAATGTAAGCATGTTTGAATAAGAAACAGGGCTCATAGTTGCCCATAAGGGCGAGCATGTCATCCAGGAGTGCCGATGGCCGGCAGTCACCGAGGCCCTCCATACGTAGAATCCGAGTTGCCCACTCGAAGTCGCTAAGGCCAAACATCCTGATGAGCAGGGCCTTGAGGCCCGCATATTTGTTAGCTGCCGGGGGGGCGCGGAGGTAAGGTTTAACTCAACTCGCAGTCGCTTGGTCCAGAGCGCGGACGACGTAGAAATATTTGGTTTCATCCACCGTCATGCCCCACACAGCAAACTGTGCCTCTGCCTGCTGGAACCAGACATCAGGCTCTTCGGTTCACAAAGTCGGGAGCTTTAGCGCGACGGCTTCGAGGTCGGCGGGACCGGGTTGTGCATTGTTCTGGTCCATCACGACGCGTGCTGAACGTCGGGGTCACCAGTGTAGTGGCCTGGACGTGGCCAGAAATAGGATGGACGCCAGGCAGGTTTTGAAAGTTCCTTAATGCAGGTTGTGAGCATCCACTCACAACGAGTTCCACCAAAGTGATGAACACTCCCCAAAAAGCCCTGGGTAGAAACCCCGTAGCGTGTGGGCAGTACCTCGTCCCTGTCCATCAAGTGCTGAGGGGGCTGACCCTAAGAGTGGCCTAATATCCAGGGACCGTCACAATGTAAACCAATTAAAATTATGCTTTAATACTCTAGAAAATACAAGAATAAATAAACAGTTTAATAAACACATAATTTTATAAAGATATAAATTGCCTAAAATGGTTGCCTGTCCTGCTGAGTTACTCCAGCTTTTTGTATCTACAGTTTAAACCAGCATTTGTAGTTCCGTCTTACACTCTCAATTAAAATGACTAGAGTTGCAATAACTGCATGAGCAAATTTCACAGTGTAACTGCTTGCAATTTGCAACAGATGGCACTCCATCACCAGACTGCATGAAATGTCCTCCATTACAATTTAGCCAGGATTTTGATGGCAATTAGTTGAGAGAGAGAGTGCAGGATCTGTGCATAGATTATGAACTCCATGCCCGTTTCATGGAGAAATTACGGAAAATTGCTGGCATGTCTCTAGAAAATCCTGGCCAAAATCTGGTTATTGTTAAATTCTGTCTGTGGGATGTTGTAGTTCCATGTTGCCCAAGGTACCACAGTAATCTTGTAATCAAGGTACCACAGTACCACTCCAAATCTCCTTGTTTCACATATTCCTTCCAACCCAAAAGATCCCCTCTTAAGGATAGCGGAGTGAGGGGGTATGGGGAGAAGGCAGGAATGGGGTACTGATTGAGAGTGATCAGCCATGATCGCATTGAATGGCGGTGCTGGCTCGAAGGGCTGAATGGCCTACTCCTGCACCTATTGTCTATTGTCTATTGTCTAATACTGCTTCAAAATTTGTTGCTGAAAAATACCTTGGGATGTTTGAAATGGAAATTAAAGACGTTATCGGATGCAAGTCTTTCCCTTGTAGTCTATTATACATTCACTATACATTATAAAGATGCTATACCCTACTCTCATTTTCTCCGCATCTGCTCCAACATGAGCCTTTCCATTCTACGACATCCGAGATGTCCTCGTTCTTTCATAAACATGGTTTCCCCCTCGTGTCATAGATGGATCCTTCACCCATATCTCCTCTGTATCTCATTGTTCTGAACCAGGATAGAGCTCCCCGCTCCTCACCTTTCGCCCCACCAGCCTCCGCATCCACAGATCATGCTCTGACATTTCCGTCACATCCAATTTGATCGCAGCACCAGCATCAACTTCCCATCCCCACCCCTTTCCACCTTCCACAGACACCACTCCCTCCAAATCTCCTTGTTTCACATATTCCTTCCAACCCAAAAGATCCCCTCTTCAGGTACTTTCCCTTACAACCGCAGGAGATGTAACACCTGATCCTACACCTCTTTCACCTCCATCTTGGAACCCTAGCAGTCCTTCCAAGTGAGACAAAGGTTCACATGCACCTCCTCTAACCTTATCTACTGCATCCAGTGTTCCCGATGTGACCTCTTATACATCGGCGTGACCAAGAGTAGACTAGGCCTGCTGAATCTCCCGGTTGCTACCCATTTCAACTCCTCTTCCATTCCCATTCCGACGTTTCTTTCCTGGGCCTTCTCCATCACCAGTGTGCACCTCCTCTAACTTCCCACTGGATCCAGTGTTCCCGATGTGACCTCTGTACATCAGTGTAGGCTTGGCCGGTTGGATAACCCAGTTGCTAACCATTTCATCTCCACTTCCCAATCCCCCTCATATCCACTACACCTCATATTTCACTTGGGTAGCTTGCATCCCAATGGTATGAACATTGAATTATCCTTCTTTCGTGTCCAACATCTATGTTTCAAATGTTACATCACTGTCATCGTCCGTCCTGAAAAGGACGAAAGCTTCTGGCGACAATCAGTGGGAGCCATCAATTGTACAATAGATGATGGTGGAAGCAGAATTAGCTCAGGACACTTCCAGTTTCCAGCCCAGCGATGTGGACGCTTCTGCTCTGGGGACATTGGATTCTCCAATTTCTGATAACTACAAAACCCTTCCCCTCCCCCTCTCCCTTCTTCCCCTCCTGTTCCACACCTGGATCCATGCCCATTTCTCCCCTTCCACCTACATTCCTTCCTCTAGCTTTACAATTTGCAACTCTTCAATCCTTGTCTCATACCTGTATTTCCATCCCTGGCCTTTGTCCAACCATCTGCCTATGTAAAACGCATGTAAAACACCTGTATCACCTTATTGCCTGCCAGGCTTTGTCCTGCTCCTCCTCTCTTCTAGATTTCTTCCAACCCCATCACAATCAGTCTAAAGTCTCCTGACCCAAAGCATCATCAAGGATAAATTTCTATCCCATCAATTCTATATAAAAAGGACATTATTCTGAGTTTTATTAGGAAATTTAGATGTCAACTGTTCATTGAATTAGTTTGAAAGATATACTGATTCTAAGGAGTATGTTACCCGAATTTATGCCAATGCTCCCTGGATTAGGGGGTATTAGCAACAAGGAGAGGTTTAACAAGCTTGGATTATTTTCTCTGAAACTCTAGAGGGAGGCCTCATGGAAAGGTCAAGGACTAGCGGGCATAGCTCTAAGGTGAGAGGGGCAAAGTTTCAAGGAGATGTGCAGGGCAAGTTTTTTACACAGGTGGTGGTGGAGTAGATTGTGGTATTTGAGAGGCTTTTAGATTAGCACACAGATAGAAACTTAGAAAATAGGTGCAGGAGTAGGCCATTCGGCCCTTCGAGCCTGCACCGCCATTCAATATGATCATGGCTGATCATCCAGCTCAGTAGCCTGTACCTGCCTTCTCTCCATACCCCCTGATCCCTTTAGCAAAAAGGGCCACATCTAACTCCCTCTTAAATATAGCCAATGAACTGGCCTCAACTACCTTCTGTGGCAGAGAATTCCACAGACTCACCACTCTCTGTGTGAAGAAATGTTTTCTCATCTCGGTCCTAAAAGACTTCCCCCTTATCCTTAAGCTGTGACCCCTGGTTCTGGACTCCCCCAACATCGGGAACAATCTTCCCGCATCTAGCCTCTCCAACCCCTTAAGAATTTTATATGTTTCTATAAGATCCCCCCTCAGTCTTCTAAATTCCAGCGAGTACAAGCCCAGTCTATCCAGTCTTTCCTCATATGAAAGTCCCGCCATCCCAGGGATCAATCTGGTGAACCTTCTCTGTACTCCCTCTAAGGCAAGAACGTCTTTCCTCAGGTTAGGAGACCAAAACTGCACACAATACTCCAGGTGCGGTCTCACCAAGGCCCTGTACAACTGCAGCAGAACCTCCCTGCTCCTAAACTCAAATCCTCTTGCTATGAATGCCAACATACCATTCGCTTTCTTCACTGCCTGCTGCACCTGCATGCTTGCTTTCAATGACTGGTGCACCATGACACCCAGGTCACGTTGCATCTCCCCTTCTCCCAATCGGTCACCATTCAGGTAATACTCTGCTTTCCTGTTCTTGCCGCCAAAGTGGATAACCTCACATTTATCCACATTATATTGCATCTGCCATGCATTTGCCCACTCGCCTAATCTATCCAAGTCACTCTGCAGCCTCCTAGCATCCTCCTCGCAGCTAACACTGCCACCCAGCTTCGTGTCATCCGCAAACTTAGATGTTGCATTCAATTCCCTCGTCCAAATCATTAATATACACTGTAAATAACTGGGGTCCCAGCACTGAGCCTTGCGGTACCCCACTAGTCACTGCCTGCCATTCCGAAAAGGACCCGTTTATTCCTACTCTTTGCTTCCTGTCCGCCAATCAATTTTCTATCCACCTCAACACTGAACCCTCAATACCGTGTGCTTTAAGTTTGTACACCAATCTCCTATGTGGGACCTTGTCGAAGGCCTTCTGAAAGTCCAGATATAACACATCGACTGGTTCTCCCTTATCCACTCTACTAGTTACATCCTCGAAAAATTCTATAAGATTCGTCAGACATGATTTGCTTTTGGTAAATCCATGCTGACTTTGTCCGATGATTTCACCACTTTCCAAATGTGATGCTATCACATCTTTAATAACTGACTCTAGCATTTTCCCCACTACCGATGTTAGGCTAACTGGTCTATAATTCCCCGTTTTCTCTCTCCCTCCCTTTTTAAAAGGTGGGGTTACATTAGCTACCCTCCAATCCTCAGGAACTACTCCAGAATCTAAAGCGTTTTGAAAAATTATCACTAATGCATCCACTATTTCTGAGGCTACTTCCTTAAGCACTCTGGGATGCAGCCTATCTGGCCTTGGGGATTTATCTGCCTTTAATCCATTTAATTTACCTAACACCACTTCCCGACTAACCTGGATTTCCCTCAGTTCCTCCATCTCATTAGACCCCCGGTCCCCCGCTATTTCCGGCAGACGGTTTATGTCTTCCTTAGTGAAGACAGAACCAAAGTATTTGTTCAATTGGTCTGCCATCGCCTTGTTCCCTATGATCAATTCACCTGTTTCCGACTGCAAGGGACCTACATTGGTCTTAACTAATCTTTTTCTCTTGACATATCTATAAAAGCTTTTGCAGTCAGTTTTTATGTTCCTTGCCAGTTTTCCCTCATAATCTATTTTCTCTTTCCTAATTAAGCCCTTTGTCCTCCTCTGCTGGACTCTGAATTTCTCCCAGTCCTCTGGTATGCTACTTTTTGTGGCTAATCTGTATGCTTCATCTTTTGTTTTAATACTATCCTTGATTTCCCTTGTTAGCCACGGATGCACTACCTTTCCTGGTTTGTTCTTTTGCCAAACTGGGATGAACACTTGTTGTAGTTCATCCATGCGACCTTTAAATGCCTTCCATTGCATGTCCACCGTCAACCCTTTCAGCATCAATCGCCAGTCTATCTTGGACAATTCACGCCTCATACCCTCAAAGTTACCTTTCTTTAAGTTCAGAACACTTGTTTCTGTATTGACTTTGTCACTCTCCATCCTAATGAAGAACTCTACCATATTATGATCACTCTTGCCCAAGGGGCCTCGCACAACAAGACTGCTAACTAACCCCTCCTCATTACTCAATACCCAGTCTAGAATGGCCTGTTCTCTCGTTGGTTCCTCGACATGTTGGTTTAGAAAACCATCTCTCAAACATTCCAAGAAATCCTCTTCCTCAGCACCCCTGCCAGTTTGGTTCACCCAATCTATATGTAGATTGAAGTCACCCATTACAACTGCTGCACCTTTAGTGCACGCATTTCTAATTTCCTGCTTGATGCCATCCCCAACCTCACTACTGCTGTTAGGTGGCCTGTACACAACTCCCACTAGCGTTTTCTGCCCCTTAGTGTTTCGTAGCTCTATCCATATCGATTCCACTTCCTCCAAGCTAATATCCTTCCTTTCCACTGCTTTAATCTCCTCTCTAACCAGTAACGCTACCCCACCTCCTTTTTCTTTCTGTCTATCCGGCCTGAATATAGAATTTCCCTGGATGTTGAGCTCCCAGCCTTGGTCACCCTGGAGCCATGTCTCCGTAATCCCAACTATATCATAATCATTAATAACTATCTCCACATTTAATTCATCCACCTTATTACGTATACTCCTTGCATTGAGACACAAAGCCTTAAGGCTTGTTTTTACAACTCTCTTACCCCTTATACAATTATGTTGAAAAGTGGCCCTTTTTGATTTTTGCCCTGGATTTGTCTGCCTACCACTTTTACTTTTCACCATGCTACCTGTTGCTTCTACCCTCATTTTACACCCCTCTGTCTCTCTGCTCCTGCTCCCATCCCCCTGCCACATTATGCAGAGAATATGCAGAGAATGGTGGCTTATGGATCACATGTAGACAGATAAGATTAGTTTATCTTGGCATCATGTTCAGTACAGATATTGTTTGTCAAAGAGCATGTACCTGTGCTATATTTTTCTATATTCTATGCTCTAATGTTACACAGCAACAGAAACTGTTCCTTTGAAAACACATTCAATCAGTTTTATCAAAATGCATTGACAATCAGAAAACAAATGGAAAAAAATATATTAGTAGCAATCATTCTTTTGAAATTGCTTCAAAGCACCATTTTCTCCATTTTACAGACTCTAAAATTGTTAATTCAAGTGACTAGTTCTTATGCACAGTGATGTACTGCAACAGTTTGTTTTAAATATTCTGTCCAAATTGCACTTTTCCAACTGTTATTCCAAATATTAATTTTACATTCTGCTTGAATGGCATGTGTGTGAATGCATTTCTATTTACATACAACATATTGTGTTTCAATAGTAGAGAGACATTTGAACTTTATTTTATGTGTCTCTTTAAGTAATATGTGCTCTTGTGCTTACATATATTGCAGCACCAAAAGATGACATGGTGTACCAGTTTATTATTCCATGGATTGGTAAGTATTGTCAATCTTAGCGTTAGCAACAGTGCAATATTGTGCCCCATTGAACAAGACTAAAGATTCAAAATATCTGAAGTGTGAATTTTGGCTTCCAAGAATGCTCACTTTCCAACAACACTCCTTCATTCACAATGAATGATTTTAGCACTTCCTGAGTGGCTGTCTCTCTCAACCATCGTAGCTCTAAACTGTCCCTCACAGAATACCCTTACTCAGCATCTCTTTACCACCATCATCCCTTTTTTCTGCACTTCTGCACAGTTATAAAACCTGTTATCCAGAGTCTTCCTACAACAGCGTCATAGGTTGATGTTGGCATTTTCAAATGTGAATTTGACAGTAAAGATATAAAATGAATAGTGTTGACAGGATGTTCATTCAGACATAGTAACTGGAAAATTTCCGCTTCTCTCTCTCTGCCTTCATTCAGGTTGGATACTCTCAAGAATTTAATAACACGGGTTACCATGTATTTTCCATGCAATGGAGAAGTAGTCATCGTCCACTAACCTAGTCAAGGTGTCACTCCTAGGCAGAACTTTTGAGAAGGGGCTCTCTCTTATCAATATATTTTAAAAATTCAGCTAAGCATTCTTGTGACGTTTAGAGATGCTGACTTTTGTTTGATTACTGATCCATGAGCATCATCAACCTTCTGGCTCCTCGCCCAAGCAGCAGTTCCTGGCTTAATCATGACTGTGACCATTAGCAGGTTTTGGACATGGAGGATATTTCAGCAAAGCCAATTCTCATTCTCGCCCAACTTTTCACAACTTGCCTTTTTAAGCATAACCTCCTTAGAAGTCGGAATAGACCAGGTAAATGCAGATTTATTTGCCCAGAGTAGGGGAATGGAGAACGAGGACATGGGTTTAAGGTGAGGGGGGGAAAAATGTAAAAGGCACCTGAGAATAATTTTTTTACACAAAAGGTGGTGGGTGTATGGAACGAGCTGTGGGGAAGTAGTTGAGGCAGGTACCATTGCAACATTTAAGAAACATGGTGACAGGTACATGGATATGACTAGTTGAATGGGATATAGGCCAAATGCAGGCAGGTGAGACGAATGTAGATGGGGTATGTTGGTCAGTGTGTGCAAATTGGGCCGAAGAGCCTGTTTCCACACTGTATGACTATAAGTCAGGGGAGCCATCCCAGTCGATATTCCCTCCCAAGCACAAGGGTGCTGAGACAATCCTGTGGACCAACAGTTGGTCAGCTGCTATTTATTACATCTGCGTAAAATATCTAGGTTAGAATTATCTCTTAACCATCAGATTCTGGGGAAACTGATTTTTAACACATTTTATATCAGTAGGTTTTTAGCTAGAGGTTGCTCCAGATGGAGGACAGATATTTTAAAGCAAAATTATGGTCATGTTCCGTGTTTTTGTTTTGTATTTTCCCATATGTGCCTTGTCTATCTGGAACTATCCCACCAAACTTGGTGATTGTTTAGAGTCACATGGTACATCCAATCTCATCTAAATTCTCTTAACACCATTGGAGTTGGGAATAGTCATTTTTTCCTTCAAGACCACTGATCAAATTAGAACATTTTGAACATAATCCAACAGATCAAATCATTTCAGCAAAGATCTGAGAATTGAACTTGGTCTTTGTGGTTTGTAGATCATAGTACATTTTGCTCAGAAAATCATAGCAACGCTCAGGGTGATTTGAGAGAAGTGGAAGATCTACAATTTAAATACTGATGATGTTCAGGAGTAAAGTGTTTGATTTCCAGGTGAAGGCTTGCTGGTGAGTTTTGGGCAGAAGTGGTTCCGCCATCGTAGACTCTTAACACCTGGATTTCACTATGATGTTTTGAAGCCATATGTAAAGCTGGTTGCTGATTCAGCCAAATCCATGCTGGTATGTTCTTTTGTCTGATTTAATCTTCCTAAATGTTATATATGCTTTCTTTTTGGTCAAATTTACAACCCCTTTAAGCAAGTTCCCTTACCTTGCCGTCCTTGTCTTCCCTCCTTACTGGAACATGTCAGATATGGACATGCCTAATAACAACCGCTCCTAAGTTACTTAACATAGCTCTTGCCAAATATATTGTAATTGACCCTATCCAAATCTAGTACTTTCCCACAAACTGTTCCCAAAATGCTCTCCCTTACCCACAGTTATGCACCGGAAAAATGAGTTCCAAATGTGGTAAAAGGTCCCTACGTCAAATTTGTGCCTGAATGTAGAACATAGAACAGCACAGGAACAGGCCCGCTTCGACCCATATCATCCGTGCCTAAAATGATGTCAAGTTAAACTAATCTCTATCTGCACATGCTCCATATCCCTCCATTCTTTGTATATCTAAAAGCCTAAACGTCTCCACCATCATCCTTGGTGCTGAGTTGCAGGCACCCACCACTCCCTGTGTACAAAAAAAACTTGCTCCGCATATCTCTTCGAGCATTGCCCCTTTCACTGTAAAGTAATGGCCTCTAGTCTTTTCCTGATTCCTCAACTCCTTAAACCTATTCAGAGGCTTTTGACAGTCCTGCCTCATCTTATTTTATTGCCACAGCCAACAATATTCTTCTACACCCTGCCCCCATTAAAGCTCCCAGCTGAGTCCTCTGTAGCAGAGTATTTGCCTGTGGTGAGCTGGGCGCTCAGTCCCGTTGCTCTGGTTTTTGGCTGCTGGTCGTTCATGCCCAGTGTCTCACCAGATGCAATTCCCAGCACAGGAACTTCGAAAGGAATCATGTGGCAGAGTGTCTGTGTACCTGACTTCTTACTAGCTAGTGCTTTGATAAGATAAGGAAGTGGGTTAGTTTGTAGTACAGGAAAATCAGGAGGTACTGCATGCTTACACCATCAGCTGCTGAAAATAAGAAGAGATTGTGGGGTAAAAGAGGAGGGATGAGTAGGGATCAATTATATCTCAAAATACAGTAAAATGGATACCAAAAACACGTAAACTGGAGGAATAGCACCTCATATTCTGCCTGGGTAACTTGCAACACAATGATACAAACTTTAAATTCTCCAATTTCAAGTAATAACCCCCTGTCTTTTCCATACCACCCCCCCCCCCCCCCCCCCAACTCCAATGCAAACTCAATTTCCCAAAACACCCCAGTCGCTCTGCTCATTTCCCCTCCTTCATACATTCCTCCCATCCCCAAGTCATTCATTTCCCTTTTATCCCCCCCCCTTTCCCCTTCCTCCTGTTCCCTTTAACCCACATCCCTCCCTCTGTCTTTACATTCCACTCCTCCTCTATCAGTTACCTTTCCCCTCCTTTGCGCCACCAGCCTTTGACACGTACTCCACTCATCTGCATGATCCAATTCTCGCCTATATCAGAACCCCCCTCACCTATTTCCATCTATTATTGGCCAGGTTTGTCCTGCCCCCACCTCTGTTTTACAGCTTTCTCCGCCCAACTCTAATCAGTCTAAAGAAGGCCCCTGATCCAGGTGCTGTCTGACCCGTTGAGTTTCTCCAGCACTTTGTATTTTGTAGCACCCTAGTATAGATTAGCACAACCCTCTCCAGAGCTCTGGGATGGGCAGGAGCTAGCTGTTCCTTGCTGGCTTGTTTTGGCTGCTTCACATTGTGCACCTCCTTATTCTGTAGGAGGCTGGAGTGAGTGTTGCGTGATTGTGATGTGCCTGCACCAACTGAATAACTGGCAGTGTGTGCTGAGGCTGTGCGAGCGAGGTAGGCGTGGAGCTTCCTGCAGTGCTGGGTGTGTGAAGGTGCACGTAGGATTATGAATATTAGGTATGAGTCACGAGATAATTAAACCTGATTTTACAGTCTGACGAATTGGGGTATGGAAATGTTGAGTGAATAAGATAAATTGAAGGTTCACTCACTTTAATTACTTGTGTGGTCATTGTCGGCACTGTGATCAGCTCATTGGAATTTAATCCCTGGTCTTGATTTCTTCTGTTGGTTGCTCCCATGGTCTTTGACCATGCATCTGGAGTACCTTTAGATGCTGTGTGATTGTTGTAATGAACAGCCTCTCTGTTGTAAAGCCTGGAGCTTGTTGAATCCATTGTTATTTTCCAAGCCACGTTCACTTTCTGCATGACTGCTTATACCATCTTGCCTCAGACCTTATACCATACAGCCTGCAAACTCCCACAAAGCTCTGATGTGTAACTCCAATGAGTTCTATCCAGAGTTGCCTCAACCCTGGCAATTGACAAAAATTATTACAACTGCCAGAGCATCCTGCAGACGTAAGAGATGTGGCAGGAAATAAGAATGAATGGACACCAGAACAGGCTAGTTATGCGATAATGACACCAGGGAATAATTAGATTTTTCTGATGTATGCTGTTCTGTATATTAAGAATAATGTCTAGCTGTGACAAAAATAACATAGAACTAATTATGACCCAGGAATCAAAAGTACCTCCAACATTTACTAAACTAACATTGACATTTACTAAATCTCCATCTGTTGTTTTGCAAGTTTGGGTTGGGTTGAGTTTGCATTCTGAGAAGCTTCTCTGCAACTTGCAACCATGTCCTATTTATGAAAATTTAATTTTAAACTTGGTCCGATCTGGCCTGGGGAGATGCCATTAATTAACACATCACCAGTTCCTCACAGAGCAACTGTGGTCACAGCATATATCTGGAAGGTTTGCCTCTAAACCTCTGCTTTGATGGATCTTGATCCCAAAATCATGAAATAACTTCCAATGCATCAATCTGAAAATAATTTCAGAATATGTTGAATATTAACTGATAAATATTGAACAGAAAATGATTGTTAAATAATCCCATGCTTTTATTTCCTTCAGTGTAAAACAAAACAGGCTGTGGCTTTATGGAAACACCGATCTCGGAAGATAATTTTTAGAATAATAACTAGACCAAGTGGACCCTCTGGGCCCATTCCTCGTAGGGTTTCCATTGTGACTTGGGAAAATCGCGTTTCTTCTTTAAAATAAATTGCTTTTAAAAAAATAATTTAAAAATCTCAATGAAATAAATATGCTATGTAGAATAAAGAGGCCAGATGGATCCGAGGTCTTTTGCAAAAATGGGCGGACGGGCGGGCGAGGGGGGACAGGGAAGGGGAGAGGGTGCCACCCACCTCAGCCCCGTGGCGCCAGTGCTGCAGCCAGAGCGAGCCGTGGACCCAAAGCCTTTCCTGTATCGGTCTAGCACCCTCACCCTCCCCACTCACCCTTTCTTTAAATTAATTCGTTTTTTTTTAATGAAATGAATCTCAAGGAAATAAAGATCCTATGTAAAATAAAGAGATTGAGTGGGAGGTTGTAGCCAATCAATGGACCCCACGTGGGGGTGAGCGGCAGGGGCAAATCAGGACACACCGGCAACCAATCAGCGGGGAGCGTCAGCGCCCCCGCCACGTCGGACCCGGGCCAATTGGGCGTCGAGCGTGTGGTCAGAGCTGAACACAAAATGGCAACCCTCCCCCAACTGCGCACGCCCCGGAGCTGAAAACAACATGGCAACCCTCCCCCAACTGCGGACGCGCCAGAGATGAACACAAAGATAGATAGAGCTCTTAAGGATAGCGGAGTCAGGGGGTATGGGGAGAAGGCAGGAACGGGGTACTGATTGAGAATGATCAGTCATGATCACATTGAATGGCTCGAAGGGCCAAATGGCCTCCTCCTGCACTTATTGTCTATTACCAATTGTCTATAAAATAGCAATCCTCCCCTAACCTCGCAGGCGCTGATCCGGAGGACATCCTTTGGGCCCAAAGCTCTCCTGCATTGGTGTAGCGCCATCCCCTCCCTGACTGCCCCCTTCCCCTCCCACCCACTCAATCCCCCCCTCAACCCCACTCGTGACACCCTCCCCCCCCTTACCCACCATCCCCCCTTATCCTCCCTCCAGTCAGGGGCTCTCCAGCACTCCCCCCCAGTCACCCACTCCATCCCCTCCCCCCCCACTCCCACACTCCACCGCCACCCTTCACCCACTCCACCCCCCTCCCTCCCCCTCACCCACGCCATCCCCCCTCCCCCCCACTCAACCACTCCATCCCCCACCCTCCCCACCCCACTCACCCGCTCCATCCCCCCCTCCCTCACCCATTCCATCCCCCCCTCCCCCAGGCCCCCCTCTCACCACTCCATCCCCCCTCCCTCCCCCCATTCACCCACTCCACCCACTTACCCCTCCACCCCCCTGCTCCCACTCCATCCTCCCTCCTCTCCCCTCCCTACCCCACTGATCCACCCCATCCCCCCTCCCCCCCATTCACCCACCATCCCCCCTCCCCCTCACTCACCCACTCCATGCTCCCCTCTCCGCCACCCCCCCAGTCACCCACTCCCCCCACTCACTCACTCCTTCCCCCCCACTCACCCCACCCCATTCCCCCCCACCTCCACCACTCCCCCCTCCCATACCCTTCCACTCCCGCTTCACCTCCTGCCCCCCCCTCCTCCCCTCCCCTCGGGCCCAGCAACCCTACCGATCCATGCACCCGTTAGTGAGCGGGGATCGTCCCCTGGGGCCATGACGGGGGAAGCAACCCAAACGATCTGTGGACCGTTGGCGGAAAAAAACACTTTCCTGTGCCCTGTGTGTGCAGCGCTGATCGGCGGGGAACAGCGATCGGTGAACTGCGGCGACGGCGAATGGCGGATCCTACCGATGCGTGCACCCGTTTGCGGGTGGGGAGCGTCCCCCGGGTCCTGGCCCGTGCGTTCAGCATTGTTCGTCGGCGAGCTGCGGGGAACGACGGAGAGCGGAGAGGCTGCGCTGATCGGTGGCGGTCGACGGCCATCTTGTTAGACCTGGTGCCGCGCTGCACCATGGGAGGAAGGTCAGGCACGAGGCATGCCAGGACGGTCTGCGGTCCTCCCGCTGGTCCTCCGGGGGGGGGGGGGGTAGCGCTTTTCTTAAAGTCGTACGGGTCCCATTGTGACGTCACATGCTGAAGACCTTTAAGAAATCGGTTTGAAAGATAATGTTTAAACTTTAAAATCTCTCTAACTTTAAAAATATATGACCAATTTAAATGAAACTTTTCATTAACAGTCGCCAGGACAATGGTGATTAAGGTGGTGCTAAAATTGTGGCGCTATTGTTTACTGTTTTGGCTGTAGTTCCACAACCAAATCTCAGACATATATACCTATATATATATATATATATGATCAGAGTTTTAGGAATAAACTAGAAAAGAGGGCCCGTTGGGCCCGTCCCCACACCCCCCATTCTCTCCTCCCCCAGCCCCACTCTTACTCTCCAAGTGTGCCCGTTGGGCCCGTCCTCCTGATCTGTGTATGTCAAGTGACCACTATAGCCTTCTTTTTTTTTTTTTCCTAATCAGATGTGCAGCACTTTGGTCAACGTGGGTTGTTTTTAAATGTGCTATACAAATAAAACTGACTTGACTTGACTTGACTTGACTTGCAATAACAAAAAAGACTACTTGGAAGCTTTTCGAAACAATGTAGCCGTCACAAGCTGAAAACTAAATCCTTTTCTGGAAACTTTCGAAACAAATGTAGCCGTCACAAGCCACAAGCTGAAAACTAAATCTGCACCGCAGCGCCCCCCTGAAAAAGGGGGGGGCAGCGCTTTAAAACCTCTGTAACTTAAAAAACACGCGACCAAATTAAATGAAAATATCACGGCCGAGCGAGCGCGAGATTGGCGATTGAGGCGGTGCGAAAACCGTCGTGCTACGGTCGGCCGTTTTGCTGCAATCGCTGTTACGTATAAATATACGGTATATTCAGGTCAAACCCAAAAAAAATATATAAACAAGATCTGAGTTTTAATAGTATACTAGAACAAGTGTGCCCGTTCAAAGCGGGCCCGTTGGGCCCGTCCCCACACCCCCCATTCTCTCCTCCCCCAGCCCCACTCTTACTCTCCAAGTGTGCCCGTTGGGCCCGTCCTCCTGATCTGTGTCTGTCAAGTGACCACTATAACTGTCTTTCGAACTGTCTTCCTAATCAGATGTACAGCACTTTGGTCAACGTGGGTTGTTTTTAAATGTGCTATACAAATAAAACTGACTTGACTTGACTTGACTTGACTTGCAATAACAAAAAAGACTACTTGGAAACTTTTCGAAACAATGTAGCCGTCACAAGCTGAAAACTAAATCCTTTTCTGGAAACTTTTCGAAACAAATGTAGCCGTCACAAGCCACAAGCTGAAAACTAAATCTGCACCGCAGCGCCCCCCTGAAAAAGGGGGGGGCAGCGCTTTAAAACCTCTGTAACTTAAAAAACACACGACCAAATTAAATGAAAATATCACGGCCGAGCGAGCGCGAGATTGGCGATTGAGGCGGTGCGAAAACCGTCGTGCTACGGTCCGCCGTTTTGCTGCAATCGCTGTTACGTATAAATATACGATATATTCAGGTCAAACCCAAAAAATATATATATATATATTCACAAGATCTGAGTTTTAGTATTATACTAGAAAAGAGGGCCCGTTGGGCCCGTCCCCACACCCCCCATTCTCTCCTCCCCCAGCCCCACCCTTACTCTCCAAGTGTGCCCGTTGGGGAGGGCCCGTTGGGCCCGTCCCCACACCCCCCATTCTCTCCTCCCCCAGCCCCACTCTTACTCTCCAAGATGTTTTGTTTTTTTTTCCTAATCAGATGTGCAGTACTTTGGTCAACGTGGGTTGTTTTTAAATGTGCTATACAAATAAAAGTGACTTGACTTGACTTGACTTGACTTGCAATAACAAAAAAGACTTCTTGGAAGCTTTTCGAAACAATGTAGCCGTCACAAGCTGAAAACTAAATCCTTGCTGAAAACTAAATGATTTTCTGTAAACTTTTTGAAACAAATGTAGCCCCTTGAAGAAAAGGGTTAGAAATGAAAATTTAAACTTTAATATCTCTCTAGCTTTAAAAAGGTAGCTTCAATTTGAACGAAAGTACTTACAATAGTTGCCCAGGTTAATGGTGAATACGGCGGTACAAAAATCGTAGCGCTTTGGTGTACCGTCTTGGAGGAGTAGGGTTTGTAAGTTAAACTTCCGTACATACACACATACATCCCTACATACGAACGCAGAGTTTTAGTATTATATAGATAGATAGATAGATAGACTAGCAAAGCGGGCCCGTTGGGCCCGTCCCCACACCCCCATTCTCACTCCCCCAGCCCCACTCTTACTCTCCAAGTGTGCCCGTTGGGCCCGGAAAAGAGGGCCCGTTGGGCCCGTCCCCACACCCCCCATTCTCTCCTCCCCCAGCCCCACTCTTACTCTCCAAGTGTGCCCGTTGGGGAGGGCCCGTTGGGCCCGTCCCCACACCCCCCATTCTCTCCTCCCCCAGCCCCACTCTTACTCTGTCCTCCTGATCTGTGTATGTCAAGTGACCACTATAGCCTTCTTTTTTTTTTTTTTTTCCTAATCAGATGTTTTGGGTTTTTTTCCTAATCAGATGTGCAGTACTTTGGTCAACGTGGGTTGTTTTTAAATGTGCTATACAAATAAAAGTGACTTGACTTGACTTGACTTGACTTGCAATAACAAAAAAGACTTCTTGGAAGCTTTTCGAAACAATGTAGCCGCCGTCACAAGCTGAAAACTAAATCCTTGCTGAAAACTAAATCCTTTTCTGTAAACTTTTGGAAACAAATGTAGCCCCTTGAAGAAAAGGGTTAGAAATGAAAATTTAAACTTTAATATCTCTCTAGCTTTAAAAAGGTAGCTTCAATTTGAACGAAAGTACTTACAATAGTTGCCCAGGTTAATGGTGAATACGGCGGTACAAAAATCGTAGCGCTTTGGTGTACCGTCTAGGAGGAGTAGGGTTTGTAAGTAATCTTCCGTACATACACATATACATACATACATACGGAATGTTGGACCGCAGAGTTTTAGTATTATATAGATATAGATAGATAGATAGATAGATAGATAGACTAGCAAAGCGGGCCCGTTGGGCCCGTCCCCAACACCCCCCATTCTCTCCTCCCCCAGCCCCACTCTTACTCTCCAAGTGTGCCCGTTGGGCCCATCCTCCTGATCTGTGTATGTCAAGTGACCACTATAACCTTCTTTTTTTTTTTTTTTCCTAATCAGATGTGCAGCACTTTGGTCAACATGGGTTGTTTTAAAATGTGCTATACAAATATAATTGACTTGACTTGACTTGCAATAACAAAACAATCAGTGCTTTTCTGGAAACTATTTCGAAACAATGTAGCCGTCACAAGCTGAAAACTAAAGTCACAAGCTGAAAACTAAATCCTTTTCTGGAAACTTTTGGAAACAAATGTAGCCATCACAAGCCACAAGCTGAAAACTAAATCTGCACCGCAGCGCCCCCCTGAAAAAGGGGGGGGCAGCGCTTTAAAACCTCTGTAACTTAAAAAACACGCGACCAAATTAAATGAAAATATCACGGCCGAGCGAGCGCGAGATTGGCGATTGAGGCGGTGCAAAAACCGTCGTGCTACGGTCCGCCGTTTTGCTGCAATCGCTGTTACGTATAAATATACGATATATTCAGGTCAAACCCAAAAAATATATATAAACAAGATCTGATTTTAAAACCTTTTTGCTGCAATCGCTGTTACGTATAAATATACGATATATTCAGGTCAAACCCCAAAAAAATATATAAACAAGATCTGAGTTTTAATAGTATACTAGAACAAGTGTGCCCGTTCAAAGCGGGCCCGTTGGGCCCGACCCCACACCCCCCATTCTCTCCTCCCCCAGCCCCACTCTTACTCTCCAAGTGTGCCCGTTGGGCCCGTCCTCCTGATCTGTGTCTGTCAAGTGACCACTATAACTGTCTTTTTTTTTTTCTTCCTAATCAGATGTGCAGCACTTTGGTCAACGTGGGTTGTTTTTAAATGTGCTATACAAATAAAACTGACTTGACTTGACTTGACTTGACTTGCAATAACAAAAAAGACTACTTGGAAACTTTTCGAAACAATGTAGCCGTCACAAGCTGAAAACTAAATCCTTTTCTGGAAACTTTTCGAAACAAATGTAGCCGTCACAAGCCACAAGCTGAAAACTAAATCTGCACCGCAGCGCCCCCCTGAAAAAGGGGGGGGGGCAGCGCTTTAAAACCTCTGTAACTTAAAAACACGCGACCAAATTAAATGAAAATATCACGGCCGAGCGAGCGCGAGATTGGCGATTGAGGCGGTGCGAAAACCGTCGTGCTACGGTCCGCCGTTTTGCTGCAATCGCTGTTACGTATAAATATACAATATATTCAGGTCAAACCCAAAAAAAATATATATATATATTCACAAGATCTGAGTTTTAGTATTATACTAGAACAAGTGTGCCCGTTGGGCCCGTCCTCGTAGGGTTTCCATTGTAACCGGGAGGGGAGTGGGGGTAGGGAAGGGGGAGGGAGGGAGTAGGGAGGTGTGGAGGGGGGAGGGGAGGGGGAGGGAGGGGGGGAGGGGAGGGGGGAAGGGAGGGAGGGAGAGGGGAGGGAAGGGGGTAGGGGGGAGGGGGAGGGAGGGGAGGGGGGAAGGGGAGGGAGGGGGGAAGGGAGGGGGAGGGAGGGGGGAGGGAGAAGGGAGTGAGGGGGGAGGGAGGGGGACCTCCCCTTTTCCCAGTACCCCTCTTTCCCCATTGGGCCCGTGCTCGTAGGGTTTCCATTGTAACCGGGAGGAGGGGAGGGAGGGGAGGGGGAGGGAGGGAGGAGGGAGGTGTGGAGGGAGGAGGGGAGGGGAGGGGGAGGGGAGGGGGGGAAGGGGGGAGGAGGGAGGGAGAGGGGAGGGAGGGGGGTAGGGGGGAGGTAAGGGGGAGTGAGGGGGGAGGGAGGGAGGGGGATCTCCCCTTTTCCCAGTACCCCTCTTTCCCCGTTGGGCCCATCCTCGTAGGGTTTCCATTGTAACCGGGAGGAGGGGAGGGAGGGAAGGGGGAGGGAGGGAGGAGGGGGGAGGGAGGGGAGGGGGGAAGGGGGGAGTGAAGGGGTAGGGGAGGGAGGGGGAGAGGGGAGGGGGAGAGGGGAGGGGGGGGAGGGGGGAGGGAGGGGGAAGGGGGGAGGGAGGGGGATCTCCCCTTTTCCCAGTACCCCTCTTTCCCCGTTGGGCCCGTCCCTGTAGGGTTTCCATTGTAACCGGGAGGGGTGGAGGGATGGTGGAAGGAGGGGGGAGGGGGAGAGGGATGGAATGGTGGAGGGAGGGGGGAGGGAGTGGGGGAGGGTGGGATGGAGGGAAGGAGGGAGGGGGGGAGTTAGGGGCTGAGTGGTGATGGAGGTTGGGATTGAGGGGGGAGGGAGGGGGGGAGGGAGTGGGGATGGAGGTGGGAAGGAGGGGGGAGGAAGGGGTTGATGGGGGAAGTGGGACCTCCCCTTTTCCCAGTACCCCTCTTTCCCCCACCACCAAGCCCCCTCCGCAACGACCCCTGTTGTCCCCAGTCCCCATTCACAGACCCCCCCCCCCCCCATTCTCTCTCTCCCCATACACACTCTCAGTGCTTTTTTCGAAACACTTGCCCCGGTGGCCCACGAGCATATGGGCCCAATGTTGATCTGTGTATGTTAAGTGACTTGCAATAAAAAAATATACTTTAAAAAGAGATAAGTGCTTTTTAAGTGCTTGTTTTGAAACATTCGCGGTCACATAGTGCTTCTCACTGTAGCACCCATCTCAAGTGTGCCCGTTGGGCCCGTCCTCGTAGGGTTTCCATTGTAACCGGGAGGAGGGGAGGGAGGGAAGGGGGAGAGAGAGAGGTGTGGAGGGAGGAGGGGAGGGGGAGGGAGGGGGTAGGGGAGGGGAGGGGGGGAAGGGGAGGGGGGGAAGGGGGGAGGGAGAGAGGGGGAGGGGGAGGGAGAGAGGGGGAGGGGGAGGGAGGGGGGAGGGGAAGGGCGGAGGGAGGGGGACCTCCCCTTTTCCCAGTACCCCTCTTTCCCCATTGTGCCCGTCCTCGTAGGGTTTACATTGTAACCGGGAGAAGGGGAGGGAGGGAAGGGGGAGGGGGGGAGGAGGGAGGTGTGGAGGGAGGAGGGGAGGGGGAAGGGGGAAGGGGAGTGGGGGGAGGGAAGGGGGAGGGAGGGGGGAGGGGAGGGGAGGGTGGAAGGGGAGGGCGGAAAGGGGGGGAGGGGGGAAAGGGGGGAGGGGGGGAGGGAGAGAGGGGGAGGGTGGAAAGAGCATCCCTCTCCCCATCAGAACTGCCCCCTCCATCGACTCCTTTAAGTCCAGGCTCAAAACCTATTTCTACTCCCTAGCGTTTGAGGCTCATTGAGGAGGCGCTGTGAACTGTTTGCGTGCCACTGTATGTTTCATTTTTTCCCTTAGTACCTAATCAGATGTACAGCACTTTGGTCAACGTGGGTTGTTTTTAAATGTGCTATACAAATAAAATGGACTTGACTTGACAGCTCTTCGCAACAATGTAGCACAGGGGCATTGTGACGTCACACGCTGAATACCGCTGGGGGGGGGGGAAGGGGGGTCAGCTCGAGTCCATCTCACAGGGGCATTGTGACATCACAATCCGCACCGCAGCGCCCCCCTTCTGTCAAAACTTCGATAAATCAGGGGGGGCAGCACTTTTAAACCTCTGTAACTTAAAAAATATGCGTCCGAATTAAATAAAAATATCATTTTCCAGCAGCGAACCGCATGCTGATTAAGGCGGTACAAAAATCGTGGCGCTACGGTTCACCGTTTTGCCGGAATTGCCGTATTCAGCCGACATCAGTGTTATATATATATATAACACAAGATCTGAGTTTTAGTAGTATATAGATAGATAGATAGATAGATAGATAGATTGATAGATAATTAATAATTATGAAAGATTTGATTTAAAATAACAATTAAATAGGTAGAAATTGTCTTTTTCTTTTAATCTGTCACGTGAGTAAAGTCCTTTTTAGTCCATTACTTCTGTATCATGGGGAAGAATGCTGATTACTCAGGAGAAAACTGAGACCACACCTAATTTAACAACAGCTCCATTTTTATAAATGATCCCGATTAAGATGTTGATACTGATTCTTTTGTAAATACGCCGATCAATGGATTTATTGTACGGGTTCTACATTAATGGGCATTCAGTAAAAATGCCATAATAGCTGAATGCTTTTCCTAGGCAAACTGCTTACAATAGAGTGGTGACTTGATATGCAAATACCTGCATTCAAAACATTCAAAAATGGTGAGAAAGGCGAACAAAACCAGAAGAGAGATACAAGGGATTGCAGATGTTGGAATCTGGATCAAAAAACAAATTGCTAGAGAAATTCTACGGGTCAGACAGCATCTGTGAAGACAAAGGGATAGTTGATATTGAGGATTCTGAGGATGAGGACTGAACATAGGCCCAACTTCATCAACCTCTCATCATATAACAGCCGCTTCTCCCCAGGAATCAATTCAGTAAACTTTCTCTGCACTGTCTGTAGTGCTTTCTCTGCACACACTGCACTGACATTCAGCAAAACAAAACAAAATCAGATTTTTAGTCTAATGAAATCCATCCATTCTTGATAAAAGAATGCTTGCATGTATCCATGTTGATATTTTTGTGTCTTTTGTACACAAGTTCTGCATTTATTATGTGCGCCTGTACAGATGTAATTTTGTCACTGGAACCTGTGCGCTATAATGTTAAAAACTATATTCTGCATTCCATTGCTTTTTCCTTTTCTTTACCTATTGCACTTGAGTTTGGCTTGGTTGTATTTTTTGTAATATTATCTGATTTGATTGGATAGCATGCAAAACAAAGCTTTTACTGTACCTTGGTACACATGATAATAATTAACCTAAACCTAGTCCCCCTCTGTATTAAATATATTCCCTACCTTGATGTTATCTCTGAATGTTGAAATTGCATCTAATTCTTGGTTAATTGGTTCTTTGGAAATGGTGTGCAGCAATGATGTTGTCACTGATCCAGCTGCACCAATCTGAGCAACTCCCTTTAATTTCTTTATTTAACCTCTGGATTCAGAGGTTCTGACCTTGGTGAAAAATGAACAATACAGACACTGTCCGAATCCAGTCAGAAAGAGAGATAAAGGTGTTGTTTTTCTGATCAAAAGTTTAAAAGGTTTCAAAGGTCTTTTATTGTCACATTATAGCAATTACCATAGCCATACCAAAAAGAGCAACAAGACACACAACTCCATAAAAGTTAACATAAACATCCACCACAGGGGACTCCCCACATTCTGCACTGTGATGGAAGGCAATAAAGTCCAATCTTCTTCGTTCTTCTCCCGTGGTCAGGGCAGTCGAAGCACCCGCAGTCGGCGGTCGAAGCCTCTGCGTCGGGGCGATTGAAGCCCCCGTGTCGGTGCGATCAAAGCCCTCGCGTCAGGGCGATTGAAGCCCCCGTGTCGGGGTGATCGAAGCCCCCGCGTTGGGGTGATCGAAGCCCCCGTGTCAGGGCGATCAAAGCCCCCGTGTCAGGGAGATCGAAGCCCACGTGTCGGGCGATCGAAGCCCCCGCGTCAGGGCGATCGAAGCCCCCGTGTCAGGGCGATCGAAGCCCACGTGTCAGGGAGATCGAAGCCCACGTGTCGGGTGATCGAAGCCCCCGCGTCAGGGCGATCGAAGCCCCCGCGTCAGGGCGATTGAAGCCCACGTGTCAGGGCGATCGAAACCCACGTGTCAGGGCGATCGAAGCCCCCGCGTCTGGGTGATCGAAGCTCTTGCGGCTTGGAGTTCCCGAAGTTGGTCTTTGACCAGAGACAGCGGGCTCCATGAAGTCCGCAGGCACCTGCAGTAGAGCTCAGAGGTTGATACCTGGCAAAGGGATCGCCAGCTCACGATTATAATGTCCCGCAGCTCCCGCGGTGAAGCTCCCAAAATCGGTCTCCAGCAAAGGCCCCCAACTCCTCAGTGTCGGGCCGCAGTGCAGACGGAGATACAATACAGGAATAAAATCGCATCTCCATCAAGGTAAGAGATTAGAAAACATTTCCCCCAACCCCCTCCCCCATCCCCCACATAAAACAAGCTAAAGAGCACTAAAAACATACATTTAACACATACTAATAAAGACAACGAAGAGGAAAGGGACAGACAGACTGTTGGTCATTAATAATATATTAACGGTATATTTGTAAGATGTTTTTTAAAATAAGCTGAGTAAGTGTCTGTGTGCATAGGACAAATGGGAACAAATTTGCGCAGAAGGAAATAATGCCTTGGAACTCTACCAACACGTCAGCCTCATGACATTGGATAGTATTCTGAAATGTGCCTTCAGTTACCATAGCAACTGCCAAGTTGAAAGGTCAGCACTTTGTGTTATTTTGAAGAAATTCATGAAAAAAATTGTTTTGAATAACGTGTGTAAGATGGAGGAACACCTCTTAAGTTATTTAAATCGAATAATCATCTGCTCCCATTAAAATTGAACAGAATATCTTTGCAATGACAGGTTTATCAAAACTATCCCTCTGTCTTTGCAGTGTTTCTGCCATGACTCTGGATAATTTTTAGTGCTTCATTTCATTGTTGTCATCCTGTAAAAATTAATCTGGGGTGAAAAACTGATGTAGCTACATATAAAACACACCAAGCAACATGACTGTCCTTC
The DNA here is from genome assembly GCF_053455715.1 of Rhinoraja longicauda. Taxonomy (NCBI): domain Eukaryota; kingdom Metazoa; phylum Chordata; class Chondrichthyes; order Rajiformes; family Arhynchobatidae; genus Rhinoraja; species Rhinoraja longicauda. Next base: position 32,773,964 of record NC_135963.1, on the reverse strand, counting down.
TATGCCCAAACCATTTCAGATTTTTCGAATATCTGTTTGTTTCTTCACAACAACAGATCCCCAAATTTTTGACACCTTCAATTTGGCCATGGCTGAAGTCCACTTGAAGTACACCCACCCTTTCTAAAAAGGGTTCCTGAATGTCACATACCTGAGGCGGTGGATGGTGAGACCACAACTCCATTCTCCTCACCTAGAATGGTCTAGAAACAACTCTGTAGTTCTCCAAGTTTGCTGCTTATTATACAGAAGTGACCACATTTTTAAAGCACATCATTGGCCGTATGCCTGAAAAGTATACGTTAGCAGATAGAAGGGAGACAACACTCGTACTGAAAGACTTTTAAATTATTGGTCAATGCAGAAGCATTTGTCCTAACTTAAGAGCTTGAACCTGATGTATGATTTTCATATGAGGCTGAAGGTGCACATGTTGAAGGAGTCCACACATCACATCTACACCATGACTTAGAACGTATTGCACAGCAGGGTGCAGCACAACAGGATAGTGCAGTACTAAAGGCACACTTGTTCCCAATGGTATGAAGAGAACCTTTGCTCATAAATAATGAAGATGGACTGGTACCATTGTAGCTTCATTGTGTCGACCAGCTCCTACAATGTCACCAGGCTCATGGTCAAGTGCTCCCACAGTTCTTGAGGACTTGCCGTGCCACAAACTTCCGCAGGCAGCACAATAATGCAGCTGGCAGCACTGCTGCCTTGCAGCTTCAGTGACGGGTTCCATCCTGACCTGTCTGTGTAGAGATCGCTTCTCTTTCCTGGCTGTGTGGAGTTCCACCCTGTGTGTTATCCCACATCCCAAAGACCAGATGTTAAGCTAATCACCTACTGGAACTTACCACTTAGTGTGGGTAAGTGGAAAGGGAATCAATGGGAATCCCACAGTAGGTCTGTAAGAGAGAATAAATTGCAGGGCTACAGTGAACTAAGAGGGAGACTGGAACTGATGGGATTGTTCTATGGGACTAGATGAGATAAATGGTCTCCTCTGTTGGATAAGTAAATGAATAACCCTCTTGATATTCAGTTTCACAAAACTGGAAAAGTGAGACAATTTGTGTGTTTTAAATCACAGAGAGGCGGAAGGTAGAAAGAACAAAGGAGTATCTGATAGAATGAATACAAAGGTTGTCCAGGTAACAATATTTTTTAGTGCCAGCAGTTGGAGGGGAAGAAAACATGTAATTAATTGCAAGGTGAAGAGCACAGCAATTGCCAGAACTCAGAAAGAAAAAAAGAAGTGAATTTTGGCAAGCATTTCTTTTTTTATAGATTTCTAGTAACAATTAAGTTAATTTGCCGGCTTTATCATATTTTGTTATTACTTTTCTGTTTCTGCTGACACGAAAAGTAGTTGTTACCTGGGCAACGTTGGTATCTACCCCTCTAGCAGACAGTTTCTTTGCATTCTCCCCCTCACTGCAACTTAAAACAGGTTTGTTGTATCATTTTTCCATTTCTGATAAAGGGTCATTGCCATGGAGACACAGAGCTATAAAGCATGGAGACAGGCCCTTCAGCCCCTCTTGACCATGCCAACCAGGTTGCCTAATTGAACCAGTCCCCTTTTGCTTGCATCTGACCCATATCACTCCAAGCTTTTCCTATCCATGTACCCATCCAAGTGCCTTTTAAATATCATAACTGAAATGCCTTTACCACTTCCTCTAGTCCCTGAAACATTTACTCCACTTCTCTCTTCACAGAAGCTGCCTGACTTGCTGAGTACTTCCAACATTTTCTGTTCCTGCTCAGAATGGTGAAACTGCCTTGATCGAGTTCCAATGTCCTGAATTCTCAGCATAAACAAGTTAACTCGGCTGTCTCTTTGCTCCAAAATCCAGGTCCTGTCCTTGAGTACTGTCTGTGTGGAGTTTCTCCAAGTAGCTGCATGAGTGTCCCCCAGTGCTTGAGTTTATTCCTATTTCCCACATACATTGAGGAGCATTAATTAACTACAGCAGCTCACCTCTTACTTTTGGTATGTGGCAAAAAAATTCAAAGGGCTGAAGGATGATGAGAAGAAGGCTAATGGGATGGATGGGATTGCACTAACGGGAGCCAACTCGGGCCTGGTCTGAATAGCAGTCTTCTGACTCTTAATAAGTAAGTAAGCACATGGTTACTCCATGAGGTGTAAGCAATCACATCGTAAGGCGCTTAGATTGTTCACAATTTGAGTATTCAACAAAAGGATGGCATGGTGGCGCAGCGGTAGAGTGACTGCCCTACAGCACCAGAGAGCCGAGTTCAATCCTGACTATGGTTGCAGTCTGTATTGGAGTTTGTACATTCTTCCCGTGACCTCTGTGTGTTTTCTCCGGATGCTCCAGTTTCCTCTCACATTCCAAAGACGTACAGGTTTGTGGGCTAATTGGCGTGATAAAATTATAAATCATTCCAAGTGTGTGTAGGATAGTATTAATGTGCAGGGATTGCTGGTCGACATGAACTAGGTGGGCTCTTCAAAATGTTAGAGTCTTAAAACTTAGATTTTGTAATGCCTTTTAGTTAACTATAGGTGATGTCAAAGTGCATTACAGAATGTGAATGAATTGCTGGAACAGTACGAATATCAAAAGACTGCAGATATTGGAAATCTATATACTAAAACTCTCATTTGTTTATTTGTTCCTGAACTACAGCCAAAACGGTACATGATAGTGCGCCAATTTTAGGCCCACCTTACTCACCATTGTCCTTTTGGTGCTAATGGAAGAAGTTTCATTGAAATCGATGTTATATTTTTTAAGTTATTCACATTTTAAAGTTTAAATCTCCTAAAGAGAGAGGGGGTGGAGGGAGGGGGGGAGCGAGGATGGAGTGGGGGGAGGGGAGGGGGATGAGGGGAGGGAGGGGGTGGAGGGAGGAGGGAGGATGAAGGTTTGAGGGGGGTGGAGTGTGGGGGGGGGGGGCAAGGGGGAAGGGGAGGAGTGGAGGGGTTTGGGCCCAACTTGGTCTAGTATGAAATAAAAACATAAATTGCTGCTCAGGCAGCATCTATGGGAAGAGAAAAAAGTTACTCAGATCAAAGATCCTCCATCAGAACTGCTAAAAAAGAGAAAACACATTAATTTTGAATAGCGGAGTTAATTTTGAATAGCAGAGAATGGGAAAGGGAGGGGGTAAAACAATGGGATTATATCTGATTGGGGCCAAATGTTGCATGTGACAGTTTAGTTCCAATGAATCCAGATAACATCTTGTTACAGTCAAGTGGCAGGGAGGAGCAGGTTTTGTTTGGTTGTAAAATGTGTTGTTAGGATCTGAATCATAAATTTGCAAGACGATCAATTGCTTATTAACACAGGTATTTCTCCTATGCTGCTCTTGTATATATCAGAGTTTAATTGCCTGATCTGTGAGAATGTTTGTTAACTGAATGCAGTTTCAAGGATGCCTTTATAATTTTCCCAGTGACAGCTCATACATTCAGGCTGTGTACCAGCTGTGCTTCCTCTCCAATCAGCGGTTCAGAACCTTTCCATATCACAACAACCTTATCTATTATCTCAGTCCCCATGGATTTCGTTTTCGGAAGGCCTGCAATTTGGCACACCGTCATACTGGTGAGTGTGTAGCTTTTGACCAGTTAATATGGTCATTGAATATATAAGCTCCGATCAAATGTTCAAAACCATATAAAGTTGTGACTATTCTAAAATTTGTCATTGAACATATTTTTTTACATGTTTTTGAATGACCTTTTTCCTCGTCTGGTTGAAGAAAGGTATTAAGGCTGTGGTCAGTAAAACGAGGGAGACAAACTTCAAATGTTGGATTAGGCTAATCCCTCGACAGGCTTTAGTTAAAGGGGTTAAAGGCTTTAGTTAAATCAGGAGCTCACAAAGAGCATGAGATGGATCTGGCAGGCAAGGGCAAAGAAAATCCCGAGGAATTCAAGAATCATGGAGTCAGATCAGGCCCTTCAGCCCAATTTGAATATGCTGACCAAGATACTTCATCTTAGCTTTTCCATTTGGCCACTTTGGCCCATATCTCTCTAAACCTTTCCTATCCATATATCTGTTCAAGTGTCTTGTAAATGCTGTTTTAGTACCTCCCTCGACAACATCCTCTGGCAGCTCATTCCATACATCCAACACCTCTTAGTGAAAATGTTGCCCCACAGGCTCTCATTAACTCTTGTCCCTTTCACTTTGAACTAAATCCTCTGGTTCTTGATTTCCCTACCCTGGATAAAAGACTACATTCACCCTATCTATCTCCCCCACATGATTTTATACACTATTATTAGGTCACCCCTCATTCTTCTGCACTTCAAGGAATAAAGACCTGGTCTGCCTAACTTCTCCCTATAGCTCAAGTCCTGGCACCATCCTTGTGAATTCTCTCAATAGTCAATAGTGTTTTATTGCCATATGTCTCAGATAGAACAATGAAATTCTTACTTGCAACAGCAGAACTGAATATGTAAACATAGTGCACCGTAACCACAAAATAAACGGGGAAAAAATTCAGTGCACATATATAATATAATAATAATAATAATAATATATTCCTTTATTTGTCCCACACCGGGGAAATTTGCAGTGTTACAGCAGCAAAGTGGATAGCAAGAGGCATTCATTATAAATAAAAATAAAGATAAGGATAATTGTCATCATTTTCTGTGTTTTTTTTTACTGTTACTGTTAACTGGTCTGTTGACTGGTCTGCTGGGAGTAGCGCTGGTTGTGCAGTCTCACAGCAGAGGGAAGGAAGGACCGATATCTCTCCTTCACACACTTGGGGTGAAGGAGATACTCAGTGCAGTGACAGTGTCCTGCATGGGGTGGGAGTCGTTGACCAGCAGCGATGTCATCTTTGCCATCATCCTCCTCTCTCCCACCGCCTGTACTGAGTCGAGGGGGCAACCCAGGACAGAGCTGGCCTTCCTGATCAGCTTGTCAAGTCTCTTCCCCTCCGCTGCTGAGATGCTGCTGCTCCAGCAGACCACTCCATAGAAAATGGCTGATGCCACCACAGTGTTGTAGAAGGTCCTTAGGAGTGCCCCCTGCACTCCAAAGGACCTGAGTCTCCTCAGCAGGTAAAGTCTGCTCTGGCCCTTTTTGTACAGTTATACATATACATAAATATATATACACACGTATATGCACACAGAAAACAAACAAACAATAATAGTGCAAAAAGACAAACCAATGTCCCCAAGTCCATGTAGCTCATTTAGAGGTTGTAGTGTTTAATAGCCTGGCTCATTTAGGACCTTGGCTGTAGGGAAGAAGCTGTTCCTGAACCTGGACGTTACAGTTTTCAAGCTCCTGCACTTTCTTCCTGATTGCAGGAATGAAATGAATTACACTCATTCCAGCATAACGCTCCAATGTCTATATTCAATACCCTGACTGATGTAGGCCAATGTACCAAAAGCCGTATTCACCACTCTTAGCTACATGTGACTCCACTTTCAGGGAACAATGTACTTGTACTCCTAGGCGCCTCTACCATATAACACTCCCCAGGCACTACCATTCACTCTGATGATCCTGACCTGGTTTGACTTCCCAAATGCAATACCTTGTACTTATCTGCATTAAATTCCAGTCGCCATTCCTCAGCCCACTTGCCCAGCTGCTCAAGAACCTGCTGAAATTCTAAGGGTATGTTAAGACTAATAAGGTGACAAGGAAGAGAATAGGTCCCTTAAAAATCAGCATGGCTGTCTATGTATGGAGCCACGGGAGATGGGTGAGATTTTGCCGTGAAGAGCATGGAAGCTAAGGAATTGAGACTAATAAGACGTCATGTCTTGGACCATATGCATATTACTAAAGAGCAGGTATCTACTGTCTTAAAGCACATAAAGGGGGATCCTCGGGGCCTGAGCAACTGCATTCTTGGGCTTTGTTGGAAGCTAGGGAAAAAATTACGGAAGCCCTTGCAGAGATATTTGCTTCATCTTTAGCCACAGGTTAAATTCTAGAAAACTGGAGGGTGGACCATGCATCATTATTTAAGGACAGTGATGACAGACCAGGGAATTGCAAGCCGATCAGCCTGGCATCTGTAGTGTGGGTAAGTTATTGGAAGGGATTTTGATTTACAGGATCTATCAGCATTTGAATAGACAAGGATAGCACAGATTTGTGTGGGAAATTGTGTCTCACAAACGATTGAGTTTTTTGAAGAGGCAACCAAGAGGATTGTTGGCGGAGTGATGGATGTTGTCCATGTGGACTTTGACAAAAGTACTGTGTATGAAAGAACTGCAGATGCTGGTTTAAATCGAAGATAGACACAAAAGAGACAGGCAGCATCTCTGGAGAGAAGGAATGGGTGATGTTTCGGGACAAGTCCCTTCTTCAGACTGATGTCAGGGGAGTGGGCGGTACAGAGATAAAATGTAGTTGGAGACAGTAAGACTGGTCGGAGAACTGGGAAGGGGGAGGGAATGGAGAAAGAGGGAAAGCAAGGGCTACTAGACAAAAGTAATTGTTTCTCATAAGATTAAGAGAACTATTCATGTATGTCTTTGGATCCTAATGATACGCACCCAGAACATTGAAAAAAGTAAACTGAGTGTTAAAAAAGCTGGCTAAAATGTTTTAGTCCCCCTTAAATGTGCAAATTGTTTCACGGGGCTGTAGAAATGGCAGTGCATCACTCTTAGATAACAAGTGATCATTTAGTCATATGGACGGATTACCATGGAACCACGCAACACATGAGGCTGCCTTTAATGCATTGATCCATTAACCCTGTGTTATTTTGTTCTTCTGTTCTTTCATTATGACTCGACACAATTTTTCCTTTCTAAGTGCATATCCAATTACTTTGTAAGGATTGTCCTTTCACGATGACTTTCAGGTCAGAATAACTTGCTGTGTGAAACCAAATCTCATCTTCCCTCAGGTTCTCTTGTGAATTACCTTAACTCTGTGTCTTTTGATTTACGATGTTCTTTCTAAAAGAAATAGTTTCTCTTGTTTACTCCCTCTTAATTTTGAATACATCTTCAGATCTTACATTAACCATCGATAACACAAAAACCTGGAGTAACTCAGCGGGACTGGCAGCATCTCTGGAGAGAAGGAATGGGTGACGTTTCGGATCGAGACCCTTCTTCAAACATTAACCTTCTCTGCTTTGGGAACAATGCCAACTTCTCTATCTCTTCGTTGTTAGAATGAAGGGCAAAGCAGGGAAACATAAGGAAGCTTGGTTGACGAGGGAAAATGAGGTGTTGGTCAAAAACAAGAAGGATGTTTGGGACAGTTATAGGCAGCTGGGGTCAAGTGCATCCCTGGAGGAATTTTGGGAACTAAGAAGTAAATTGAAAATGGAGATCAGAAGGTCAAAAAGAGATAGCTCTGGCAGGTAGCATTAAGGACAATCCCAAAATATTTTATAAATACATAAGGGGGAAAAGGGTAACTGGTGAGAGAGTGGGACCTCTCAGGGATCAAAGCGGTCCTGTGGAGCCACAGGTGATGGGCAAGGTCCTAAATGAGTATTTCTCCTCTATATTTACCAAGGAGAAAGACAGTAGGACAGAGGAACTTGGGGCAGTCAATGGAAGTGAAGGCAGGAACGGGGTACTGATTGAGAATGATCAGCCATGATCACATTGAATGGCGGTGCTGGCTCGAAGGGCCGAATGGCCTACTCCTGCACCTATTGTCTATTGTCTATTGAAGTGTCTTGAGAGCAGTTAGTGTTACCATCAAAGAAGTATTAAAGGTACTATCGTGTATGAATGTAGACAAATCTCCAGGGCCTGATCAGATATATCCGAGGACATTGCGGGGAAACTAGAGAGGAAATTACGGGAGCCCTGGTTGAAATTTACGAGTTGTCCTAAAACACAGGAAGACTGGAGGTGGCAAATGTTGTGCCTCTTTTCAAGAAGGGCTGCAGGGAAAAGGCTGGGAACTATAGGCCAGTGAGCTTAACATCTGTAGTTGGAAAGTTACTGGAGAGTATTCTGAGGGATAGGTTATACAGGCATTTGGGTGGGCGAGGGCTGATTAGGGACAGTCAGCATGGTTTTGTACATGGAAGATTATTTCTCACAAATCTGATTTTTTTGAAGACGTGACCAGAAAGGTCGATCAGGGCAGAACTGTAGATGTTGTGTACATGGACTTCAGTAAGGCATTCGACAAGATTCCGCATGGTAGACTGCTCTGGAAGGTTAGATCGCATGGGATCCAAGGAAAGATAGCTGAATGGGCAGCAAATTGGCTCCATGGAAGGAAGCAGAGGGTGATGGTGGAAGGTTGCTTCTCGGACTGGAAGCCTGTGTCTAGTGGTGTGCCTCAGGGTTTGGTGCTGGGCCCGTTACTGTTTGTCATCTACATCAATGATTTGGATGAGGACATACAAGGCAAGATTAGCAAGTTTGCTAATGATACAAAAGTGAGTAGTTTTGCAGATAGTGAAGATGGTTATGAAAGATTGCAGTAGGATCTGGATCAATTGGCCAGGTAGGCGGAGGAATGGTTGATGGAATTTAATACAGAGAAATGTGAGGTGTTGCATTTTGGGAATTCGAATTAGGGCAGGACCTACACAGTAAATGGTAGGCCTCTGGGTAGTGTTGTAGAGCAGGGTAGTGTTGGTGAAACCACATTTAGAATATTGTGATCAGTTCTGGGCACCATGTTATAGGAAAGATATTGTCACGCTTGAAAGGGTTCAGAAAAGATTTACAAGAATGTTGCCAGGACTAGAGGGTGTGAGCTAAAGGGAGAGGTTGAGCAGGCTGGGTCTCTATTCCATGGAGTGCAGGAGGATGAGGAGGATGAGGGAGGAGGGGTCTTATACGATCATGAGAGGAATAGATTGGGTAGATGCACAGTCTCTTGCCCAGAAAAGGTTCAAGATGAACGGGAAAAGATTTAATAGGAATCCGAGGGGTAACTTTTTCACACAAAGGGTGGTGGGTTTATGGAACAAGCTGCCAGAGGATGTAGTTGAGGCTGGGACTATCCCATTGTTTAAGAGACAGGTATACAGGTACATGGATAGGACAGGTTTGGAGGGATATGGACCAAGCGCAGGCAAGTGGGACTAGTGTAGCTGGAATTTTGTTGGCCGGTGTGGGCGTTGGGCCGAAGGGCCTGTTTCCACACTGTATCACTCTATGACTCTTTGTCCTAGACTGGAAATCCTCATCATGCAGATGCGGCAAAGACAGAGAAATTGCGAGTAGGAGATGGCGTCTTTGAAAGAGGCAGGGTGGGATGTGTTGTAGTATAGATAACTGGGAGGCTTATAGGAGACATCAGTCAACAGTCAGTCCTCTGGGAAGGAGACAGAGAGATGAAGGGGAGAGCAGTGTCTGAGCTGTTTACCCCTCTTTTCCCTGTGTCCCACCTGGATGTCTACCAATTCTCTGACTATCCCGCCTCCTTGCCCCTTACCCCCGTCCCCTTCTATCTCTCTCCCTCGGGCTGGCTTCATGTTTCATCCGTCTTCTCTCCTTATCTTTCAGGCTTTTGTTCTCTTTTCATCTCTGAACTTTATCTACCCAACTGCCTATCTACAATCCTCCCTCACCCATCTTTTTCCTGCCAGGCTTTGTCCTGCCCCTCCTCTTTCATCTTTCTGCCCCCTACTGCAATCAGTGGATAGAAGGGTTCTGACCCAAAACATCACCTACCCATGTCTTCTAGAGATGCGTCCTGACCTACAAAGTTACTCTAGCACTGCTTTTTTCCTAAATTAGCATCTGCATTTCCTTGTGTCTACATCTTGAGACTACACTTCCAGTTCTCATGTCTTCAATCAGGAGAAAACATCGTGCAAGAGTCTTGTAAACATCATGGGTTTGCTTATTTCTCAACATCAACATCCCATAAATTAATGCTGCACAAATGTATTCAGAAAAAAAACCTTTAGAAAGGACACTAATGAAACATTTCTGCTTGGCATTATTACTTTTTTGTCCTAATCCAGTCATCCTAGTTGTAATAACAAGTGTGTCTACGTTATCCTAATAATGTTTCTATCCAATAGAGGAAGTAATACGCCAAAGAAAGGAGATATTTAAGGATGAGAAGGAATTGGAAAAAATCAAGGAAAAGCGGTATTTGGACTTCTTGGACATTCTGCTTTGTGCAAGGGTAAGGGTCTACATGAAGTTGTCGGTAATTGTCCTAGTTAAGCATTAAGTTAAAATGTTCTGCTGTGCAAATAAATTTTGCAGTAATATCTGCTGTGGTTTCAGCTTTAACTTAGTCCAAATACTAATGGCAAAGTACATGTCAGTACTACTATTAATGACATCAGGTATTGATATTTGATCAGCACACATCATGATTAATCTGGTTTCATTGCTTTTGGAACAGACACTATAACCATCACTGAAAGATTTTCTGGCTCACAGTGGAATTGTCGAGGAAATTGATTTAGAGGGAAATTAAAGGAAAAACGGAGACTATGAATTTCGCTTCAAGAGGCTTTATTGCATGATTTCATGGAGAGATGGTGACAGCTAACTGCTCACCAGTTCTCTGACTTTGCAGCAGAATTAGTCAACAGTTATACAGTGCAGTAAAGAACTTGTTATTTTGTTAGATACAATTATACGAAAAAATACTTTGTCCTTGGATCTAGGTCTTACACATTATCTCCTAGAATGTGTTTATTGTCTGGGAATGCGTAGCGTTGGTGAACAAAACACAACAGCAATAGTTGGGTAGACCACCTGCACCCCCTGCGGCTAGTAGCGCAGAAATGTTGCAGACAATGGGGGCTTATGATTGGCTCGGGGAGGGGGCAGTGGTGCGGTCTATTTGAAAGATGAGATAGAATAATGTCAAGATGCCCTTGCATTATGTTTGACTTGTATTAACCGTCCGTTGTTGAACAAGATTAACATAAATAAAAAGTATATTATGACTAATGAATACCCACGTAGTAGATAGTAATATGGAACTGCAGATGCTGGTTTAAACTGAAGATGGGTACAAAAAGCTGGAGTAACTCAGTGGGACAGGCAGCCTCTCTGGAGAGAAGAAATGGGTGACGTTTCGGGTCGAGTCCCTTCTTCAGACTTCAATCAGGAGATAACATGTCTGAAACCTGTTTTGCTCTGTAGCTGGTCAACAAGAGATGCCAATTGGCCACATCTGCACACCCTTTCGTTGATTTATTTAATTCCAACCATAATTAAGTATCTGGAGGTTTTAATTTTTCTTCTCCAGGAATGATGAGCTCAGTAATGGTTAAGATGAGACTTTGTACTCCATTAAGGGTCTGCGGCTCTCATCTGCCTTTTGCTCTTATCCATTAACAAATGGGTGACTGGAGAAGCTGCAAAAACCAAACCAGACTGGACCAAAGCATCAATTCCTAACATATGCATTTCTCTGGATTTACAGCTAATTATGAAGGAAAACTCATAGCTATTCTACAAATCTATTCGCTGATATTGTTTGCTGTACTGTCCAATTAAGTCAGCTGATGATAAAGATGCTCTCCAAAAAGATCTCGATACTATGGTTGAGTGGTCACAACAATGGGGGATGCAGTTCATTCCTTCCAAATGTAAAACCATGCGTGTCACCAGGAGGAGGAAACCAGGCGAAACATCATATAATATCCTTGGTGCCACCATTGAAGAATCCAAACAGACCAAGTATCTTGGCATCATATTACAGAGCGATCTACGTTGGAATGGTCAGACTCATCATGCAACGGTGAAAGCAACAGGTGTCCTAAATTTTCTGAGATGCAACTTTTATCACTGTTCAACTTCTATCAAGGAGAAGTTATACTTCACCCTTGTTAGACCACATTTGGACTACGCAGTTGCAGCATGGGATCCATACACAAAAAGAAACATTTCTTCCATCGAACGGGTCCAAAGACAGGCAGCTCGTTTTGCTACAAATACCTATGAGAGAGAAGCGAGAGTTACCAAACTTCTAAATTCATTGGGGTGGAACCCTCTCCAAGACAGTAGTGAAGCCCACCGTTTGACCTGTTTTTACAAAATGTTAAATGGTCAGCTCGACATAGATTACCACATCTACACCAAACCAAAACTTATCAGGAGTAGACGAGGGCATTCGATTCAATTTGAGATACCAGCGGCCAAGACAGATGTGTATAGCAATTCATTCTTCCCTCGCACAATTAAAGCATGGAATAGTCTTCACCCTACTATAGTTACTCAACCAGACGCAACTAAATTTAAGGCAGCTCTTCTTCTCCAAGAAACCCTTCTTGCTTAAGTCCATACTCTGCCACCTCCAGTTTCAATTACATTTGGAATATTTTGGAGGACAAAGAACCAAGAATCAATACACCCCAATAGAGTAAAAATGGGCTGCACTTGATTACATTCTTTATATACCCTGTTAATCATGAGTTATATTTGCTATCCTGCCCAATGCTTTAAAATTCCCTTTTATCCTTTTGGGACTAGATTTTTAGTTTTTAGAGATACAGCATGAAAACGGGTCCTTTGGCCCACCGAGTCCACGCCAACCATTAGTGTCACTTTGGCCCACCGAGTCCATGCCAACCATCAGCGTCAATTCACGTCAATTGAGATTGAATCACAGCATTAGCAGCAGATCATTCAGATATTCAAGTGTGCACCACAATTACCTCCACCTGAGCAGCACTGTTGAATCCTCTCCTGCTGAACTGCCGATTCTCTTTCTTATTTCAAGCCACCGTCTAATTCCCCTTTAAAAATATTCATTCATAGGGATGCAGAGTGAAGGAAAATTTCACCGTAATTACCGTTAGTATAAGTAACAATTCCAAGAAGAGTAAGGTGATGTGCTTCAACGACTATCGACCAGTGGCACTAATGTCCGTGGTGATGAAGTACTTAGAGGTTGGTTATGGTGCATATCGACTACTACCTCAACAAGAACCTCGACCCACTACAGTTTGCCTACCGCCACAACAGGTCAACGGAGGATGCGATCTCACTGACTCTCCACTCTGCACTGGACCACTTGGACAATAAAAGCACTTACATCAGGCTGTTGTTTATAGACTACAGCTCGGCGTTCAATACCATCATCCCCTCCAGGTTGGTTACCAAGCTCACGGAACTGGGTCTCTGCGCATCCGTCTGCAATTGGATCCTCGACTTCCTCATCCACAGACCACTTGTGAAAAACTTCAAATTCCTGGGCGTGCATATTACCGAAGATCTTTCCTGGACTTGGCACACTGATGCAACTATAAATAAAGCACATCAACGCCTCTACTTCCTGAGAAGATTACGGAGATTCGGTATGTTAGAGAGGATTCTCTTGAGCTTCTCCAGGTGTACAGTAGAGAGCATATTGACTCATTTCATCGCAGCCTGGTTCGGCAACTTGAATGCCCAGGAGCGATAAAGACTGCAAAAAGTTGTGACCACTGCCCCAGTCCATCACCAGCTCTGACCTCCCCACCATCCAAAAAGGCAGCCAGCATCATCAGAGATCCACACCATCTTGGCCACACACACATTTCACCCCTGCCATCAGGAAGAATGTACAGGAGTCTGAAAACTGTAACGTCTAGATTCAGGAACAGCTTCTTCCCTACAGCCATCAGGCTCTTAAACACTACAAACTCAAATAAGCTCTGAACTACAATAGGTGATGATGTTGATGATGATTATTATTATTATTATTATTATTATTATTCTTGCACTACTATTGTTTGTTTTGTGTGTGTGTGTGTGTGTGTGTGTGTGTGTGTGTGTGTGTGTGTGTGTGTGTGTGTGTGTGTATACACTGATGAGCCAAAACATTATGACCACCTGCCTAATACGCTGTTGGTCCTCCGTGTGCTGCCAAAACTGCGCCGACCCGCCGAGGCATGGACTCTACAAGACCCCTGAAGGTATCCTGAGGTATCTTGCACCAAAACACTAGCAGCAGATCCTTCAAGTCCTGTAAGTTGCGAGGTGGAGCCACCGTGGATCAGACTTGTCAACCGGCACGTCCCACAGATCAATCAAATCAAATCAAATCAAATTTCTTTATTGTCATTATAGTGGTGCATACAACGAAATTCAGGCGGGCTGCCTGGAGCGGACCTCAAATGTACAAGATAAAAAATAACAATAAAATAACAACAAAAGAGTGAGGAAAATAAAAACTGTTCATACACTTCGTGCGCACACTGTGACACATACACACAGATTCACACATGCGTACACATTATGCCTACGTATGTACACTTATCAGAATATAAGATATTGCACCTTGTCAGAATATAAGACATTGCGCAGAATAGTATTATAAAAATAAATATTATAAATGAATATATCAGTATTGCACAGAGGAAGGTACTGTATATTATAAATATTGTCTATGAGGGGTGTGCTTTCAGTGCAGAGTTCAGTGTGGTTATGGCCTTAGGGTAGAAACTATTTGTAAGTCTTGTGGTGTGCGCTTTGATGGACCTGTGGCGCTTTCCTGAGGGCAGAAGGGCAAACAAGTGATGGGTGGGGTGAGATGGGTCCTTTAGGATGCAGGATGCTCAATCGGATTGAGATCTGGAGAATTTGGAGGCCAGGGCAACACCGTGAACGCTTCATCATGTTCCTCAAACCATTTCCGAACAATGTGTGCAGTATAGCGGGGCGCATTATCCTGCTGAAAGTGGGCACTGCCATCAGGGAATACCATTGCTGTGAAGTGGTGTACCTGTTCTGCAACGATGTTTAGGTAGGTGACACGTGTCAAATTGACGTCCACATGAATGGCCGGACCCAGGGTTTCCCAGCAGAACATTGCCCAGAGTATCACACTCTCTCCACTGGCTTGTCGTCCTCCCACAGTGCATCCTGGTGCCATCACTCCCCCGATAAACGGTGCACACGTACATGGCCATCCACATGATCTAAAAGAAAACGGGACTCATCGGACCAGGCAACCTTCTTCCACTGCTCCAAGGTCCAGTTCCGACGCTCGCATGCCCAATGTAGGCACTTTCGACGGTGGATAGGGGTCATCGTGGGCACTCTGACCAGTCTACGGCTACGCAGCCCCATATACAGCAGGGTGCGCTGCACTGTGTATTGTGACACATTCCTTCTGTGACCACCATTAAAGTTTTTTGTGACTTGTGCCACAGTAGACCTTCTGTCGGTTTGGACCAGATGGGATAGCCTTCGTTGCCCTCGCACATAGATGAGCCTTGGGCACCCAACATCCTGTCGCCGGTTTGTGGTTTGTCCCTCCTCAGACCACTGTCAGTAGGTACTGCTGACTGGGAGACCCCCACAAGCCTTGCCGTTTCAGAGATGCTCTGACCCAATCATCTGGCCATAACAATTTGGCCCTTGTCAAAGTCACTCAGGCCTTTACTCCTGCCCATTTCTCCTGCATCCAACTCATCAACTTCAAGAACTGACTGTTCACTTGCTGGCTAATATATCCCAACCCTTGACAGGTGCCATTGTAACAAGATAATCAATGTTATTCACTTCACCTATCTGTGGTCATAATGTTTTGGCTCATTGGTGTATATATATATATCTATGTATATTTATGTGTGTGTGTGTGTGTGTGTGTGTGTGTGCTGGTGAGTACCTGTGTATACACACACTGAACTTTTTTTTTTCTATCCTTTATATTGTTTACAGTGTACTATGTTTACATATTCTGTTGTGCTGCAGCAAGTAAGAATTTCATTGTTCTATCTGGGACATCTATATACGTTAAATCATTTGTTTGTTTGTTTGTTTGTTCCTGAACTACAGCCAAAACGGTACATGATAGCACAACAAATTTAGGCCCACCTCACTCACCGGGATCCCTTTGGTGCTAATGGAAGAAGTTTCATTGAAATCGGTGTTATATTTTTCAAGTTATTCAAATTTTAAAGTTTAAATCTATCTCCTCTGGAGGGAGGAGGTAGGGAGGGAGAGGTGAAGGAGGATAAAGGGGGTTGAGGGGAATGGAGTGGGGGGGGAGGGAGGAGGGTGCTGCACCAATGCAGGAGAGGTTTGGGCCTAACGGGTCCACTTGGTCTAGTGTGACAATAAAACACACTCAACTTGGTGTGAATTATTATCTATTTCACTGCTGCTACGTTGGCAACTATTATCTGAAGAAAAAATAATTGTGTGTGACCTGCTGAGGGATAATTACCCTGGAAGTTTTCGAGGAATTATAAATGATTTACCTGTAATAACTGAAGGAAGTTATCTAAACATCACAAATAGTTTAATAGAAGGTACAAAGAAAATCATACTTCCTTGGTAAAATCTCAAACATCTTTATGCTGCATACTTGACGAAGCATGACCATAACAATATTAATCACAGATTTTTTTTTTGTGTGTTCCATATCATTTTTTACACTGCAGGATGAAGATGGTAAAGCACTATCTGATGAAGAAATCCGAGCCGAGGTTGACACCTTCATGTTTGAAGGCCATGACACTTCAGCAAGTGGAATCTCCTGGGTCTTATACCTTCTGGCCCAACACCCAGAACACCAGCAAAAGTGCAGGGAAGAAATCCAGAAGCTTCTCAAGCAGCACAAACAAATTGAATGGTGAGTCTTAAATAAGTCTATTGTCCGTTGTTACATGGTAAGGAAAAAACCCCTGCACTTTTCTCCGCTTTGAGGTTGCTGTGCAAAAAAAATTCAGAATGATTCTGCGGGACTCCTCTTGGCCTGCAACCAGTTACTGGACACTGAGTAAGTTTGGCTACGGAACATCTCCAAGCATTTGATACAGTATTCTTTTGTTTTAGTTTAGTTTAGAGATACAGCGCAGAAACATGATCATCAACACACCAAGTCCGTGCTGACCAGCGATTCTCGCACACTTACACTATCTTACACACACACTCGGGACAATTTACAATTTTACCAAGCCAATGTACCTACAAACGTGTACGTCTTTGGAGTGGGGGAGGAAAGTGGGGAGAACTTACAAACTCCGTACAGGCAGTACCTGTAAGGATTGAACCCGGGTCTGGTGCTGTAAAGCAGCAACTCTACCACTGCACCATTGTGCCGCCCTTGTCCATAGGCCTTGTTGCCATTATTCCGCTGATGTTTGAACCACTCTGCAGTTAACTTGGAAGAACTTGTACCATTAACAAAATAATAAAGAGAGCTTCAGAACAGATGCACAAAAAGGGTATGTTTTTACTGTTACAAAATGTCTTTCAAATGAGACTTTATGTGAAACTCGCCATCGAACTATATTGAAGAAGAGCAGGAGAATTATCAAAAACGTCTTGGTCACCATTTATCCATCAACCAACACCATTTAACGAAAAATGATCTGTTCACTTTCAAACTGCTGTTTGAAGGGATGGGTTCTGTACAAATTGACTATCAGGTATTGTGCTCAGTGGAATCCTCTGACCCAGAAGCTCAGTCACGAGTATATTTAAGGGTGAGATGATAGATTTTGGGCATGGAGGAAATCAATAAGTTGACATGCCAGCTCATGTTACATTGAAGATGTGCTGCATTGCAATTTAGTTTCTGGTCCAACAGCCAGTGTGAAACAGGGATCCAGAGATTCGGAGACACTGGCACTGTGAGACAACAGCACTACCGACGGCACCACTGTGCTGTCTAATGCTACCTTGAGGCCAATATTTTTCAGAGCTAATTGAAACAAAAGGAAGGCTATCTCAATATCTATTTTGAGGTGCTACCTGAATATCCATGGGCTAACAATTTCTTCTGTACAGAGTTTTTAACGTTCTCCCTGTGACTCCAAGGGTTTTCTCCAGGTGCTTCGGTTTCCTCCCACATTCCAAAGACGTGCAGGTTTGTAGGTGTGTCGGAAGGAACTCCAATTGCTGGTTTAAAGCGAAGATGGAAACAAAAAGCTGGTGTAACTCAATGGGACGGGCAGCATCACTGGAGAGAAAGATTGGGCGACCTTTTTGGTTAAGACCCTTCTTCAGACTAGTCAGGGGAAAGGGAAACGAGAGATATAGATGATAATAATATAATAATAATATTCATTTATTGTCATTGCAACGAGTACAACGAAATTAAAAAATAGCCAATCCTGACGGTGCGTACAAACATATATGCAATAAATGCAAAAACAAATAAATACAATTATATTAAGTACAAAAGATTTTTTAACAGTGTTGCCTATTGCAGAAGGTAGTGTTCAGTTCTCGTATGGCCCTGGGGTAAAAACTGTTCTTAAGTCTGTTTGTTCGGGATTTGATCGACCTGAAACGTCGACCAGAGGGCAGATGAACAAACAGACGGTGGCCGGGGTGGGATGGATCTTTTATTATTTTGCCTGCTCTACTGAGGCAGCGTAGGCTGAACAGGTGCTCCAGGGAGGGCAGAGCAGCCGATGATCTTCTGGGCCGTCGTGATGACCCTCTGAAGGGCCTTCCTGTCCTTTTCTGAGCAGCTGGCATACCATGTGGTTATACAGTATGCCAGCACACTCTCGATGGAGCAGCGATAGAAGGACATCATGAGCTTCTCCTGCAGGTTGGTTTTCCTGAGGATCCTCAGGAAGTGGAGTCTCTGCTGTGCCTTCTTTACTGTGGTGATGGTGTTGGTAGACCAGGTAAGATCCTCTGTAGAGATAAAGAATAATGATTGAAAGATCTAATCAAATACAAATCTTTGTGGTGTATTTGAGAACTGGATTAATCTGGAAAATAAAATATTGCACCATTCCAGTTATTTTAGCATGCATTGGGAAATTTAACACCAGATTTCATAATAGGATTTTAGGCTTGAGATTTATTTTCAAGTTGTTTATTAAATTAACTTTTGTTTTCAACTTAATTTTATGTGAAATTTGAGCTCAAGTTAGGTGGGTGTTTAAATGACTCTATCCAGCATGAGCAGATATCAGGTAATTACACTGATATCTCTAACTATGATCGGCGAGTCAATACATTAAAACAGCTTACTCACCAGCGTCAGGGAGCAGTTTTCCTGTTTATCACTCTCCAGAAATATGCAGGAATCTTAAAATGGGCAGAGAACTCCATTGCGTTTTCTGACTATGTAACCTATTTGGATCTGGTGCAGTCAATTGAAGAATCTTCCCTCATAATTAGTGGTCTTTAGCTAAACACAAAATCATTAAATAACCAGATCGCTGGCTGGGATGAGCTAAGCTTTCCACCCTTGTGTGGAAAACACGAGGCCTAGTTTGCACTGCAGGTAATCACTGGCATAAAAAATGCTAACCAGGTAGTTACAGTATGAGGTTAAAGTGTAATAGAAACTGTAGGGATACTTTTAATTCTTTTACCTACTACTTTCCCCTCTTGTCCCGAACTCCCCATCTGACTGGCTGGAGGACGGCACAAGAACACAAGTGAGTGCAACAGTAAACCAACAGACCCCACAAGTCAATATGATCACGCTGACCTCTGCTGGCTTCAACTCCTCTTCTGTGCCAGTTCCCTCGATTCCTCGATCGTTCACATATTTATCTGTCTCCGCCTTAAATATAGCTCATGAGCTGGCCTCTGTGCCTTATCTTGGCACAATGTCCCCTTGATCATGACTTTCCCACTAATATAAACATTTCAGTAACTACCTAATGTGACCTGACTCTCAGTTTTGGCCAGCAACTATTCTCCTGATTCCAGCGCATGTTGTGGTCTTTACATTAACCAGTGTATTTTTCACCCCTCTGCTCTGTGACATTTGCTCATAAGTTCTCCCTTCTCTTACGAAGTCACACCTTTTTGTTCCCTGGCAGGGATCTGCTCCAGAAGATGCCTTACATCACAATGTGCATTAAGGAGTCTCTGCGCCTTTGCCCCCCAGTCCCGGGGATATCCAGGAAGCTGAACAAACCACTCACATTCTTTGATGGGAGAACGCTACCTGAAGGTTTCATTTAAAATTATGTTTATAATATTAGCGAATTCTTCTTAAGCTCTGGGGACTTCTGAGTATGAGCAATTCTGATCTGGTTGTTATAAAAACTGGCTTTATTCCTCCCACATCGAGCTCTGAACCTAACATTGTGAAGAGCATTGAGTGAACCGTGCCACATGCCAGCATATCAGTATCTCTTTATCTAGACAGGATAAAAACTCCATAGCTAATTAATGTCAATGCTCATATATTGTCTATTTTTAAAACTCGAACTGTGCATGTTCAACCGTGGTCAATTGAATGTATCCTGGCCACATTCCTAAAATGGTTCGCTCTTGGCCTAGCTGCCACTTCCTTTGAACTTTGTAGCTTTTCCCTCCTTTAATCCAAAAACATTAGTCACCCCCGGTTACAAGCTATTAATCAGGTAATATATTAATTTTTATTTGTGTCATAGCTTTCACTGTTCTGCTGGCTATGGCCCATTGAAGAACAAATTGCGAAGCAAAAAAAATGCTGAAGGAACTCAGCAGACCAGACAACATCTATGGAGAGGAATTGACAGATGATATTTCATGTCCAAACCCTTCTTCAGACTCATGGAGTGGCGGGAAGTTGGTAAAAGGAAGGGGTGAGGCTGTTAAGCCAGATGCAGGTTTAAAAGGCTTGTTTTGTCCCTGTCGCCCTCCCCACACTGTGCAACCTCTTCCCGCTGCCCATCACCCACTTATTTTCCCTTTCTTTGTCCACTTGCCTCCCACCCCTCCCTACATCATCCCCCATTTTCTAATCCCCCATCTTCCTAGTCCCATCCTCTTCCACCCACTATCCTTCCTCCATCTTTATATTTCACTGTTCTTCTTCCCATGTTTGGCATCCTTTTTGTCTCCATTTCACTTCCAGCCTTTGTTACTATCTCTACCCAATTCTGCTCATCTACTAATCACCTGTATCTACCTATCTAGTGTTGGCTCCACCTTTTTCCCTCAGCTCTCTTTACCAGCTTTCTCCACCCACTCCACGAGTCTGAAGAAGGGTCTCAACCCAAAACATCGTCTGTTCATCCCTCCACAGATACTGCCTGACTCGCTGAGTTCCTCTAGCACTTCATTTTTGCTGAAGTTCCGTGTATCTGCAGTCTCTTGTGTTCAATTGTTCTTTATTGTCCCGTACATACGTACAGTGAAAATCATTTTTAGCATACAGTTCGGCAAAAATATTGCCAGGGCTAAACCCAATCCCGGATTAAACAAAGTGTATAGAAGTAGTCCACTGAGACCACATGCAAGAGTCACCAGGTTTGGCTGCCATTTTCAAAGTCCTGTCTGTGCGCTTGGCCTTATGAATCAGCGTCGATCCAGTCGAGCCCCAGGCTGCTCCATCTCGATCACCCAGCAAACCATCGTTGCTCTCCTCACCTGGCCACCTACAGCCTTTGTGCCCTGGAAGCTCCTCCTTCAGCCAACTTTGACAGCGTGGATGGTACGTCCCTGATCATTCTTTCTGTGTGTTAGGACCAGAAATTTCTATCAGTGTGTTAGGTTTCAGTGAAACAAAAGAAAATTTGTTTGGCTGGTTTCATGTCTACTCCCACACTGAAACGTATCGAATATACGTGCATCAGCCAAAAATAATGTCATGTCATTCCATTCTTTAGCAAGCTTAGATGGATTGGGATTGTCCATTATGGGCTGTTGTGGTCGTCTTAGGAAGACAACACATCATTGTTTTGTTGATGCCTTAATTTACCTTTCCACAAATTCCAAGTGCTTATCATTTTGGCTGCTGAACCTTAACTATTCACCTCCCTGAAAAAATGGAACAATTTGTGTGCCCTCCTTTTGGGATGCTCAGTGCCCAAGATATTGTCAGCTGTAGTTTTGTTGAGATTGCATTTTTTCCTTTTGCTCTATGTTGTAAATTGCAAAAGTAATTATCGTTCTCCATTCATTAAGGAGTTTGGTTTTAGTCCTTCATAATTTAGGTACCAACTGTAGGTTTTAACTGTTCACTCCAGTGAGGGGCTGAGGCATTTCAAAGATGGTATACCATCGGATTCCAGCTTGCATTTAATAATATGAGCAATGTCCAAACTGTCTGGGGGAAGGCTCAATACATGTGGCAGTAAAGCAGCAATGAATCGATACAAGCATTGCATTCAGCTGTGCTGCTAAACCATATCTGGTCAGTTCTCAGTCAGTTCTCAGTTTCAAGAATTCTAAGAGGCAGAATTGTTTAAAAACCATTGAAAACGAATCAAACTTATCCCTCTAAATCTACCCTATCCGTGTACCTGTCTCAATGTTTCTCAAAAGTTGTGATTGTACCTGCCTCAACTACCTCCTCCAGCAACTCATTCCATACACCCACCATCCTATGTGTAAAAAAAGTTACCTTCCAGGTTCCTATTGAATCTTTCCTGCTCACCTTAAACCTATGTCCCCTGGTTCTCGATTCCCCGACTGAGCAAAAGACTCAGTGCATTTACCTGATCTATTCCTGTCATGAGCTTGTACACATCTAAACGATCACCACTCATCCTCCTGCACTCCAAGGAACAGAGTTCTAGCCTGCTCAATGCCTCCCTATAGCTCAGGCCCTCGAGCCCTGGCAACATCCTCGTAAATTTTCTCTGCACCCTCTCCAGTATGACAAAACCTTTCTCACAAAATGGTAACCAAAATTGAACACAATACTCTAAATGTGGCCTCACCAATGTCCTATGCAACTGTAACATGATCTCCCAACTTCTAAACTCAATACTTTGCCTGTTGAAGGAACTATGTACCTGCATTCCTATATCCCTCGGCTCGACAACACTCCCGTACTATTCACTGTGTAGGTCCTCCCCTTGTTAGGCCTCCACCATAGCGATATAGCAGACAATCAGCAATAATGGACACCAACCCCCCCGCCACCCCCTTGGTCTGTTATTGTGAGGGTTTGCTGTACACTTACACTGAAATACTTCACCTGCTGGCATTTATGTGGGGACATATCATAAGTTCTGGATAGTCCTGTTGCAATTGCTCTGAGTAATCTGGGCCATTTGTAAAATTACATAGGATGCAGCAGAAATTCTCTTTTCTCTCATTGTTCATGGAATAAATAATTTCCTGTATCAAAATGTGTAGGAAAGAACTGCAGATGCTGGTTTAAATTAAAGATAGACACAAAATGCTGGAGTAACTTAGCGGGACAGGCAGCATCTATGGAGAGAAGCAATGGACGATGTTTCCCGTCACCCGTTCCATCTCTCCGGAGATGCTACCTGTCCTGCTGAGTTACTCCAGAAATTTGTGTTTTATCTTCCTGGATCAATGCAGTATTTTAAAAATTAAGACAGAATGAGAGCGCTTTACACTTGCCCATCACTCCATTTTCACCCAAAAAGAAGAAAATGGCTGCCCATCCTGTTGCCCATCCGTTCCACTTTAATATTTAATGTTGACAGTCAATGCTCTCACTCGAAGCCATCCAAGGCCTGTTCAACTATAAATTGGAGTCAAATGTTTAATGGGGACCTCATGATGATTTTTTTGTCAATGATGATATTACTGATCATATCATCATATATATACAGCCGGAAACAGGCCTTTTCGGCCCACCAAGTCCGTGCCGCCCAGCGATCCCCGTACATTAACACTATCCTACACCCACTAGGGACAATTTTTACATTTACCCAGCCAATTAACCTACATACCTGTACGTCTTTGGATCTTGCTTATTAACCAGAAGCGTTATATTGAGCATAAGTGAAAGGCATTAAAATAATGCGAATGTATGCACACAGTATATTTCTATGGACTAAGATAGATGCAAAATGCTGGAGTAAGCCACCATCTGCAGTTCCTTCCCACGTATTTTTATGGGCTAATGTTCACTGTTTTTCGTAGGTTGTCTGGTGGGTGTGAGTATCTACTGCATTCACAGGAATCCCATGATTTGGAGCAACCCAGAGGTAACATTTTCCGATGCCATTTACATTAACAATATGTATCCTCTGCTTATATATACTAGACGGGCGTTGGGTCCAAACCTCTCCTGTGGGCTCGGCAACCCCCGTTGGGTCCAAGCCTCTCCTGCAGGCCCGGCAACCCTCCCCCAACTGATGACCCTTGGACCCGTTGCCAGCCGGGGAGTCTCCCCCAGGGCCGGGGGCGGGAGTGGGGGGAGAGGAAAGGGGAGAGGGAGCCACTCACCCCAGCCCCGGGCGGCAAGCGTGGCGGCCAGAGCGATCCGTGGACCCGTTGATTACTGGAAAGGCCATTGCATGTCTTTATATTGAATTAACCAGCAACATTCAAACTGAGAGGTTGTGCAGTTTGAAATTTAGGAATGTCTCTTGGAAGCATGTATGCACCATCTTCACACAGATGGTGGTGGGAATATGGAACAAGCTGTCAGAATAAGTAGTTGAGGCAGGTACTGCAGGTCCACCATTGATTTTCCGGCAACTGATGGTCAGGCACCTCCTTTAATCCAGACAAAAGTATGAGAATGCACTTTGAAATTCCTCCGGTGGTGCCTCAAGTATGGCAGAATCGCCAACAGTCTGTTTTTTCGTCTTTTTTGTTATTTTTAGTGTGTTTTGTGTTCATGTTCTCTAGCTTGTTTTTTTTTGTGGGGGGTGGGGGAGGGGATCAGGGGAAACTATTTTTCAATCTCTACCTTGCCGGAGATGCAATTGCTTTCCGGATCATATCTCTGGTCGCTCTGCGGCCTATCATCATGGAGCTGGAGGCCTTGCTCGGGACTGACTTTGAGCCTCACCATGGGGCCGTAGACTTACCATCAGAGCGTGCGATCCGTTGCCTAAGATCGACCCTCCAATCCTTGCGGATTTCACCATCGAGGAGCTCGCAGTCTCGGGTAGAGACCAATGTCGGGAGCTCCAAATGATGCAGAAGGTTTCGACCAGCCCCGACCCGGGGTCTGATCGTCCAGCGAGATCCCCCCGATGCAGGAGTTTGATCGCCCTGATGCGGAGGCCCCAAACGCCGCCAGCTATGGGAATCAAGATCGTCCCGTCAACGGAAGGCTCGAGGCCCCCAACAAAGGAGAACAAAGGGAAGAGATTGAACTTTTTTTTCATCTTCCATCACAGTGAGGAATGTGGAGGAGTCACTGTGGTGGATGTTCATGTTAAAATGTATTTTGTGTGTTCTGTTGCTTTTAATTGGTACGAAACCAAGATATTCCCACTTACTATAAACAAAATCGATACTAAGTTATTGATGTGAAATTGATCTCATAGCATTCCATATTTTTCAGATTGTTCTTCAGTTTCTGATTGAAATACTGAGCAGTGGATTTGAATCAAGTTTCAATGTATTATAGCTGTGTTATTGTAACACAATGATACAGCATTGGTTTTTCAGTTGGTACTGATGGAGAAAAGCTCTTCAAATCTGATTATCAACTATCCAGCGACATGCAGTGTTTCCTTTTAATTCATATTTTGAATGAAGAACTATCTGAATATTACTGTATCTTATTCTTTTGCAGATCTTTGATCCTTTAAGATTTTCTCCTGAAAATTCAGCAAACAGACATTCACATGCCTTCATACCTTTCTCGGCTGGACCAAGGTAGCAAAGTATTTCTAATATTATAATTGAGCAGTTTGGTATTATTTTGAGTTAACAGTTTTCTGGAAACCCCAGTTTGTTTTGAATAGAATGGTTCCAGTTCATTGATATAGTTAAATATATTTGTTAACATGGTCTAACATTTGATATTGGGAATTACCACGCATAACTGAGTTTTCAAGGGGAAGTTTTAAGGAGAGGTGTTTTCATATGGTAAGAGTCAGTGTTCATAGATGCAGGGGCTGCAAATTTGTGCATTACTATTATTTCCACTGCCACAGAATAATGAACCTGGGCATTTTTCGTCACTCCCTGTCGTGTATTTATAGTTCTGGTATTTGGAATTTTTAAATATCATGCTGCTGCTAACTATTCACTTGAAATATGAGTGTGATCACATGAGAGAAAGTATTGAACTGTTTACCAATAAATTCTCCTTTTCTTACCATTGATGCTTCCAGGATTTTCTTTGCTTACCTTAACTCAGAGTAATTTCCTATATTTTCTAATAAACTGTTGCGACATTTAACTTCCACAATTTTAGAGCTACCACACAGATGTACCTTTAGGAACTGTACATGTGAGAAATTGCAGGGATTTTAAGGCAGTTTATATGATGCACGGAATAATTATGGCAGATGCCATCCTACTGTTGGCAACAGAACAAAGATTGCATTAGTCCATGATTGGTTTCCTTCAGTCACTAGCTTTCTGGCTCCCCACTCAATCCCCAACCCTGTTTCTACATTTTATGCTGGTGAAATGTTGCAGAATTGAGTGTTACAGTTTAGTTTATTGTCACGTGTACGGAGGTACAGTGAAAAGCTTTTGTTGCGTGCTATCCAGTCAGCAGAAAGGCAATACATGATTACAATCGAGCCATTTATAGTGTAAAGATACATGATAAGATAATAACGTTTAGTGCAAGGTAAAGCCAGCAAAGCCCGATCAATGATAGTCTGAGGGTCACCAAAGATGTAGATAGTAGTTCAGCACTGCTCTCTGGTTGTGGTAGGATGATTCAGTTCCTGATAACAGCTGGGATAACAGCCCTGAATCTGGAGGTGTGCATTTTCACACTTCTATCTCTTTCGCTTGATGGGAGAGGGGAGAAGAGTGAGTGGCCACGGTGTGACTCATCCTTGATTATGCTGCTGGCCTAGCTGGGGCAACGTGAGGTATAAATGGAGTCAATAGAAGGGAGGTTGGTTTGTGTGATGGTGTGGGCTGCGTCCACAATTTGCTGCAATTTCTTGCAGTCTTGGATGGAGCTATTACTAAACCAAGCTCTGAAGCATCCTGATAAAATGTTTTCTATGGTGCATCAGTAGAAGTTGGTGAGAGTTGTAGGGGACATGCCGAACTTCCTAAGCAAGACAAAATACCTTTCTAGTGACATACATATGTAGCCTTCAAAAGGAGCATCTTCATTTTGAAAAGATAAATTTACACAAAATGCCTTCACTCAATCTGCACCGGTTAAAGATTTGAAAGAGTATAAACCAAGCACTAAGGAAGAACGAGGGGGACTGTTTGGTGGCTTCTCTGACTTTTTTGTAGTGAAGCTTTGTAATCAGTGAAATGTAGTGGAGATACAAGGAACTGCACATGCTGGTTTACAAAGAAAAAGACGCAAAATGCAGGAGTAACTAAATGTTTCAATTTATATGTGGATAGGTGTCATCTTGGTTTTGAAGAGATGTCCTGACCTGAAATGTCACCTATCCTTGATCACCTCTCCAGAGATGATGCCTGACCCACAGAGTTACGGCTGCACGTTTTGGCTTTTTTTTCTATGGAATTTAGTTCCGGTTTAATAGATTTCTCACAGAGTTGTACTCAAAACCTGTTTCGCTTAATTTACAGGAACTGCATTGGTCAGCAATTTGCCATGAACGAAATGAAGGTGGCCATTGCAATGATCCTTAGTCGATTTGAGCTGGAAGTTGATGAATCAAAGCCACCAATTAAAATACCTCAGCTGGTCCTCCGGTCCAAAAATGGAATACACCTAAAGCTTAAAAAATTGAATTAAGATCTAATGCAAGGAAAAACATTAAAATGGTGATTCTTATATGGTCAGACAAATCAATCTACAAGAAAATGCACAGAATAATTATGAAACAATTAAGGATTAATTTTTAAGCACTTGAATGTCTATGATGAAGCTGTTCATTTCCAGCAACAGCAATATCACCTCATAAATGTGTTATTGTTGGAATGTCATGAAACATAAAATTATTTCTTGAAATGCAAAACTCCTAATAGTGCACCATCCTGACTTGAAATTATATTGTTGTTCCCTCATCCTAAATCCTGGAACTCCCTGTCTCCCAGCACCGTGGGAGCACTTCACCGGAAGGACTGTGGCAGTTCAAGAGTACGGCTCATCACAGGCTTCACAAGAGCAATAAATGTCAGCCTTGTTGGTGATGCTCAGAACCCAAGAATGATTACATTCCAGGTCTTCACTGGAGACAACTTTATTCAATTTTCAATTATTGGTGCACTTGATTGCCAGACAATTTCATATAAGTAATATGTCACAATACCTCTTCTGAACCTTTTGTGATTTCATGAATGCACAATAACCAAAATTAGCAGAAAATAACATTACTTAACACCCTGGGTTAATTCATAGTGTCTAGTGAGTGTCTGACCAGAGTTATAAAAAAGAGGTGATTTTTATTTGTAATTCTATGTTTTGTCGCCTTTGTCAAGCTAATTTAACAAAATCTTAATTAAACAAGTCAAAAAATTAGAAAAGTGTAAATTGTTCAAACAGCAAACCCATTGTGTTGAACAGTGACTTTATTTCTATTTACAATGATGTTGCAGGACTTGTGGGGCTGAATTATAGGGAGTGATTGGGCAGGTTAGGACTATATTCCTTGGAGCACAGGCGGATGAGAGGTGATTTTATTGAGGTGTAAAAGATCATGAGGGGAATGGATAGGGTAACTGCAGAGTCTTTTACCCACAGTAGGGGAATCAAGAACTAGAGGACATAGGTTTAAGATGAAACATTTTTGTGAGCAACCTGAGGCAGCTTTTTCACACACAGGATGGTGGGTGTTTGGAACAATCTGCCACAGGAGGTAGTTGCGGCAGCTACTATAAATAACAATATTTAAAAGACATTTGGACAGGTACATGGATAGGAATGGGTTAGAGGGATTCAGGCCAAACACAGCAGGTGGAACACACAGTAGATGGGGGCATTTTGGTCAACATGGACATGTTGGGCAGAAGAGCCTGTTTCCTTGCTGTATGATTCTAAAGATGGAGTATTGATACAACGGGCCCTCCCAGGTTCCGGCAATGTGCCATTCCTGAGACCTGATCGTAACCCGAACAGTTTGCAAGTTGGAAATGCAGCAGCACAGCAATGTATTGAACTAATCAGGATGCTTCACAGCTTGGTTTAGTAACAGCTCCATCCAAGACTGCAAGAAATTGCAGCAAATTGTGGACGCAGCCCAAACCATCACACAAACCAACCTCCCTTCTATTGACTCCATTTATACCTCATGTTGCCCCAGCTAGGCCAGCAGCGTAATCAAGGATGAGTCACACCGTGGCCACTCACTCTTTGCAGCAGCACAGCAATGTATTGAACTAATAACAGGCTAACCAAGAGCAGCCTGGTCATTTAACTCAACACATTCATATATTGCCGTGAACCAATAGACAATAGGTGCAGTAGGCCATTTGGCCCTTCGAGCCAACACCACCATTCAATTTGATCATGGCTGATCATTCTCAATCAGTACCCCGTTCCTGCCTTCTCCCCATACCCCCTGACTCCACCATCCTTAAGAGCTCTATCTAGCTCTCTCTTGAATGCATTCAGAGAATTGGCCTCCACTGCCTTCTGAGGCAGAGAATTCCACAGATTTACAACTCTCTGACTGAAAAAGGTTTTCCTCATCTCCGTTCTAAATGGTCTACCCCTTATTCTTAAACTGTGGCCCCTGGTTATGGACTCCCCCAACATTGGGAACATGTTTCCTGCCTCTAACGTGTCCAACCCCTTAATAATCTTATATGTTTCGATAAGATCTGCTATCCAAATGCTCTGCAATTTCGTCTTTTATAATTGACTCCAGCATCTTCCCCACCATTGATGTCAGACTAACTGGTCTATAATTTCCCGTTTTCTCTCTCCCTCCCTTCTTGAAAAGTGGGACAACATTAGCTACCCTCCAATCCACAGGAACTGATCCTGAATCTATAGAACATTGGAAAATGATTACCAATGCGTCCACAATTTCTAGAGCCACCTCCTTAAGTACCCTGGGATGCAGACCATCAGGCCCTGGGGATTTATCAGCCTTCAGTCCCATCAGTCTACCCAACACCATTTCCTGCCTAATGTGGATTTCCTTCAGTTCCTCCGTCACCCTAGGATGTCTGGCCATTAGAACATCTGGGAGATTGTTTGTATCTTCCTTAATGAAGACAGATCCAAAGTACCGGTTCAACTCATCTGCAAATTCCTTGTTCCCCATAATAAATTCCCCTTCTGTCTTCAAGGGACCCACATTTGCCTTGACTATTTTTTTCCTCTTCACATACCTCCTCTTTGGGATAAATTGATCCTGCAACTTATTCCCAGGAATACCTGCCATTGCTGTTCCACCGTCTTCCCTGCTAGGGCCTCCTTCCAGTTAAATCTGGCCAGCTCCTTTCATTTCACTGCACATCGTGTATGTGTATGTGACAAATAAACTTGACTTGACTTGATGCCTCTGTAATCCCCTTTGCTATACTGTAATACTGACACTTCCGATTTTTCCTTCTCCCTCTCAATTTGTAGAGTAAAACTTATCATATTGTGATCACTGCCTCCTAATGGCTCTTTTACCTCAAGTCCTCTTATCAACCAAGGTTGCACAGGGCAGTGATTCCTAAAGCCCTGCAGCAGCCAGCAAATCCTGCTAGTCTCCCAAATGCTCGGCCATATGCACGAGCCGTACATAGGTTGGGCATTTGTAACCTGGGGAGGACCTGTACATTAATTCTTTACATCTGTATGAGTTAGTGCTATCCCACTTGCAGAGTATTATGTTGTGCTAATGGTCTTGTTACAAAAAATATAGAACTTGAAATGGCTGACTGTCAGAAGGGCAAACAGTGGAAATGGTGGTACGTTCACACTAGGAGCAGCTTGAAAACTCTGCCTCAAATTATTTTATGACATTATCCAAAATCGAAGCCTTTTCTGAAAGGAATGCTGCATGTAATTAAAAATGGGAACTTTGTATTTGTAATCATGCTTACATTTTTTTGTGACTGTAACTTTTTTAAATTGCTCTGACGAATGATATAAAAATAAAATTCTGTTTTTAATTTAAAATCTGGAGAAAAGTTAGCTTGTCTTAGAGTTAATCTAACAGTCTCAAAGCAAGAGTCTGGCTTCTACCAGAAGATAAATGATTTAGGTTGCGTAAAAGAAGAAAAACAACATCACAACTTTACTCTTTGTCAATTGGGCAAATCTATCAAAGAACAGTGAAATGTTTTTGCCTCAAATTATACCATGTGTCCTGTATTATTAGTTTTAATTGGTTTTTAAAGCAGCCAATTTGCTATGAGTCTTTGTATTTATGTTACTGGGATTACTGTGGAGATGAGGAACGCAGAGCCGTCTCTGATTATTATCAACCAACTGACCGGGAACGCGAACTCGACATTACAAATACTAATTTTAATATTAAAACCTTCCAAAATATGAAAAGCGTGAAATAGTGCTTGTGATAGCCATAGTACAAAAAGTAAGTTTAATTAGAACGCTAAATATTATGTAAATAAGATGCACAAACACTTTTGATACCTAGTTAACCAAGCAGCATAACTAAGAATGGAAGCAGATCTGCAAAATTTTATAGCAACAACAATGGAAGAGGCACCAAAGCAGAGGTCACACCTCAGTGAATGCCCTAAGAAACTAGACAGGAAATAACAAACTTCTTTCTGCACAATAAAGATTCAAGAGATTCAAGATTCAAGATTCAAGATATCTTTATTTGTCATCCAAAAAACAAGTTTTTTGGACGAAATTTCGTCACCCACAGTCCAACAATAAGAGCAATAAAATAAGCAAATTACACAACCCCAACCAACACAAAACCCCCCAAAAAGAAACATCCATCACAGTGAGTCTCCTCCAGTCCCCTCCTCACTGTGATGGAAGGCCAGAATGTATTTTTCTCTTCCCCTGCCGTCTTCTCCTGCGGTCAGGCTGTTGTCGTTGCCATGTTCCAGGCTGCGCCGGACGGTGAAATGTCCGCAACGGGCCGACCCAAGCCCCGCTGTAAGTCGGGGCGGTCGGGGCTCCCGACATTGAAGCCCCCGCCGAGCAGAGAAAATTCCGTGGCCTATTTCAGGCCGCGCCGGACGGTGAAAGCTTCCTTCACTGTGGAAACTGTCCCATCTATTTCCAATGGGGTTCATTAACAAATCTCAAAAAAGGCCATGAGATTCCAGTCCCTTGTTTTTACAGCAGTAACATGCTTTGGGTTTGTTCACAGTAGCTCCATCGCCAAAGGTTTTCAGTCTGAAGACGGGTCTCGACATTAAACGTCACCCATTCCTTCTCTCCAGAGATGCTGCCTGTCCCGCTGAGTTAATCCAGCTTTTTCTGTCTGTTGTCAGCTGGTGAGAGTTGAGGCACAGTGGGTAGTTTATTGGAGAATCACAGAAGAACACCCTACCATTTTCATGATAGCAATAACAGGATTATGAGGTGATTGTATAAATTGGACAGTCCTGGATGCATGCATGGATTTTATGTCACAAATGCATTGATTTAAGCTCTTGCACATTGCTGGTACATACACAAATAGAGCAAAAGCACCACTCAATGTATGTAGAGCTTCCTTGAGCCTATCGACTTGGTATGTTGATATCAACTACAGTTCATATTAATTCAGCCCATCAGTCTGTGATGAACAAAATGCTTTATGGAGAATCATAAACGGCTCCTGGAGAATAGGTTTCTCAACAGGAAGCATAAATTATGCTGTACCGTGTTTCATTGCTTTAAATAAATTCACAAGATGAAGGTGTTCATCAGAGATATTGGCTGGTACACCAAAACATGTTGAGAATACCTGAACCTGGAAAGACCCCGGACAAGACTGGCATGTATTCAAAGTATCACTGCTCCCTACTGCATATTTGGGGATTTCAATCCATTGAGGTGAACCAACAGGGTCACAAGCAAAGATACCAGAGGAACAAGATGGACCACTCCGTTGAAATCGCCTACACTAAAGTGTAATACGCAAAGGAGCCATTTTAGTAGGCAAAACCCACCATCCGTTATGCTTCTCGCAGTGTAATCAATGTTTTGGGGGAACAGTATGTGTGATTATACCATTAAAATGCAGAATATATCTTATCTATCAATTCAGAGATTTTTGTTATTTTTCTTTTAAAATGTTTCTGCCTATTAAAATGGCACCTTGACGTACTACGGTTTTTAGGGTCAAGTGGTCTATCTTGTTCCTCTAGTATCTTTGGTCACAAGGGAAGAAAGCAAAGGGGTGTGAAAGATGCAGATTCTTGATAAACAACATCTTATCTGAGAAGGAGTCATGTGATCCCATGTTTTCCTCAGAGACGTCAGCAGTTCTTGGACCCTCGGATAACTGTGGACCGCCAATTCTGCCCAACGTAGGCTCACTGGCGTTTTCCTAGCCGTGCACTTAATTGTAGTCTTCATGGAGTCCAGTGATAGGACGTAGAACAGTACAGCAGAGAAACAGGACCTTCGGCCCACAATGTGCCGAACATGATGCCAAGACCATCCCTTACCTGGC
This sequence comes from Rhinoraja longicauda, assembly GCF_053455715.1. Taxonomy (NCBI): domain Eukaryota; kingdom Metazoa; phylum Chordata; class Chondrichthyes; order Rajiformes; family Arhynchobatidae; genus Rhinoraja; species Rhinoraja longicauda. Next base: position 32,740,745 of record NC_135963.1, on the reverse strand, counting down.
TGCAGATAATCCAAATCCCTTTATTCCCTGCACATCCATGCATGTGCCCATCGAAAAATCTCTTAAAATACCACTATTGTATCTGTCTCCACCACCACCCCTGGCTGCACAATCCAGGCACTCACCACCCACTGTGTAAAATAACCTGCCCTGTACATCACCGTTAAACTTTGCCCCTCACACCTTCAACTGCACAATTAATTTTTCATATTTCTCAACATTTCTGTACACTGGAGTCAGCTACATCCAGGTTGTGGCTGCTGTGGATGAAGGCAGTCATGATGTTTTCATGTTCTATATCCTTGACAGATACAAAGTGAATCAGAACAGCACAGGAATGGTTTGCAGCCAATGTTGTTTTCTCCAAAATACCCAGAGCAGGTGACAATTTGACCTTGTTCATTACCTGCAACCTGTGGCATATTTTAACTGTCTTGTCCTCTGGCCATTTCTCTATTTGCCAACCTTTCCTTTCATAATAAGACCTTTCAGATTTCATGTATGCGAAATGACTGAATGCATCCTGATAATACATATGTGTAACATGTGTTTCATTCCCTTAATCTATGTTCAATTCAATCAAGTTACCCAAGATGGGTCTGTTTTTATGGTTTGGTGGTTCCTCTGGCTATCCAGATAGCTATCTGCAGCTAAGACTAACTACTTTTATAATGTGTAGGAAGGAACTGCAAATGCTGGTTTAAACCTAAGATAGACCCACAAAAGGTTGAAGTAACTCAGCGGGCGGGACAGGCAGAGAAGGAATGGGTGACGTTCGGGTCGAGACCCTTCAGACAGTTCTTCAGACTGAAGAAGGGTCTCGACCCGAAACGGCACACCTTCTCTTCAGAAATGCTGCCTGTCCTGCTGAGTTACTCCAGCTTTTTGTGTCTATCTTCTACTTTTATAATGTACTGGCTCATTTATTTGGCCTTTTGAAAGAGGGCAGGCTTTCTACGATGCGATACGATACGATAAAATTTTATTCATCCCCGGAGGTAAATTGGTCTGCCGACAGTCACAACACACAAACTTGAAATTAAAAGTGAAAACAAAAAGAAAAAGACAAGTGACTGTTGGTTGGCTGCCGTGCGCACAGCGTCTTCACAAATGAACAAATGAACAAACGCAGACTTATCCCCTGGACATCTCCATTCAGCTCACAAGCATGCCCTGAACTTCCAAGTGGTTGTCACTTTAATTCTCCCTCCCATTCCAATCTGATCCCAATTCTTGGCTTCCTACATTGTTTCAATGAAATTCAATGTAAGCTCAAGTAGCAGCACCTCACCTTCTAACTTGGCACATTAAAGCTTTTTGGATTTAACAATTAAGTCAACTAATCACCTATTCCTGGGTTGTACCTCACATTTCCTTATTTTTTTAGCATTCTTTTGATAAAACAATTTATTTGTCTCTTCCTATTTACATCTTCTCCAGGCATTCTCGACTCACATTTTTTCCCATTTGATCTCTCTCCTCCTTTAAGCTTGTTTCATTTCTAACCTTCAACTTGAAACATAAAACCTGTTCCAAAAGTGGCACCTGACCTGCTGATTATTCCCACCATTTTCTGTTATCATTTCAAATTTCCAGCATTTACCTTATTTGTTTTTATATTATTTAATCTTGTTCCATTGCAAACTCACAGGTACAACAAATAATAGTCACATATTCTAATGGGTACTTCATCGACAAAAGTTAACAGCGCCGAAATTAAAAATACCCCAAGATGGTAAGCATCCCAGAACAATGAAAGAAAATATTGTAAAAATGAGCAAATAATTTTTCAGAGGTCTGTAGAACCCGCAGCAGCAGGTACTTCGGCGGCAACGGGAGCCTTGGTGGCGGTGGGGCATCGCAGTCGATCAGCGTGAGGAGGGAGGGGAAGACAATGGGGACCCGGCGTGGGGGAACCATCGTGAAGAACAATGGAGGAACCAACGTGGGGGGACCGCCGTGGGGGACAGTGGAGGAACCAACGTGGAGGGACTGCCGTGAGAGACAGTGGAGGAACCAACGTGGGGGGACCGCCGTGAAGAACAATGGAGGAACCAACATGGGGGGACCGCCGTGAGGGACAGTGGAGGAACCATCGTGGGGGGACCGCCGTGAAGAACAATGGAAGAACCAACGTGGGGGGACCGCCGTGAGGGACAGTGGAGGAACCAACGTGGGGGGACTGCCGTGAGGGACAGTGGAGGAACCAACATGGGGGGACCGCCATGAAGAACAATGGAGGAACCAACGTGGGGGGACCGCCGTGAGGGACAGTGGAGGAACCAACGTGGGGGGACCGCTGTGAAGAACAATGGAGGAACCAACGTGGGGGGACCGCCGTGAAGAACAATGGAGGAACCAACGTGGGGGGACTGCCGTGAAGAACAATGGAGGAACCAACGTGGGGGGACTGCCGTGAGGGAGAGTGGGAGAACAAAGGGGGACCCAGTGAGGGAGAGGGGGGGGGGCACTCTAGTTAAGAATCCTCTGCCAATTAATTAATCATTTAAATTCGCTTAAACTGGGGAATGGGCATTCATTGTGCATCCCCAGCCCTTTTTAACTCTGATTTTCTCTTTTTTTCCTCTCATTTTTTCAGGTAATAGAATCAAAATGCAAGCATGGGTGGTAGAGGGAGCAACAGAGCAGCATCTCGGGAGAGAAGGAATGGGTGACGTTTCGGGTCGAGACCCTTCTTCAGACTAATGTCAGGGGGGCGGGACAAAGGAAGGATATAGGTGGAGACAGGAAGATAGAGGGAGATCTGGGAAGGGGGAGGGGAAGAGAGGGACAGAGGAACTATCTAAAGTTGGAGAAGTCGATGTTCTAAATATTTATACCATATTTAGTGCTTCTAAATATTTCCCCAATGACAAGATTTGAGGACACCACACTATTGGTCTCTGCCTCAGCAAGAGCATCAATAGAGTCACCAATCCTCAGTCTGCTGTTCATGGGGCTTCAACAGATTGACCCAGGGGCCAGTCTGGACCTGGAAATGGATCAGTGTTGCTGGATTGTGGGGGGAGGAGGAGGAGTTGAATCAGGCAAGAGAACGGGTGGGGAATGTCAGAAACGTAGCAGGGCAGAGGGCAAGGGAGGTCAGAAGTTGGTTTGAGAATGTCAGGAACAAGATGGGGTGGTAGGGATGTCAGAAATCCGGTGAGTTGGAGAAGGGTCAGGAGCTGGGTGGGTGAGCCAGGAATTGGCAGGGATAAAGCACGGGGAATCAGGGGCTGAATGGTGGTGTGGGGACTTACATTCTGAACCCAAGATGTTGGCTTTATGGTCCCGACTGCCTTAGGGGGCAAAGAGGATTGGTTTTTCTATTAATGTAAGCAATGTGTAAACATCACTTTCAGGCCTTGGCACAATCTGATTTTTTCCCCATTTCCAACGTGACAGACTGCACATCTGGACAGAAGCTCCACTTGCTTTCCTCACCTATATTAGGGTCCATCTATCTGTTCACCACACAGAAGAGCTCTGCACGTCCATATTGATGAATCCGTGTACCTATAAGAGAGACAGCACATTATAGTTGGACTTACAAGTTAGGAGAAAATTACACTTGATGTTTTTACAGTAAGGGTACATGTATTCTACCCTTTATAACAGAATGTTTTAGGGGGCTGGACAACAATTGTCCAAAGTATAAAATTCAAATACCTTGTGAGATCCTACTGATCTCCAGCCCGAGTTTTGCAAATCCATGTGACAATGTTGTGCCCTTGATAACACTACCCAATGGAAAGCCTAACATGCTCTGAAAGAAGAAAGATGCTTGAATTATTAGAGGTTGGTGATCAGACTGTATGCCATGGCTCAAACAAAAGACCTATGACTAAAACAATAACCCGAGGTGCAAAATACTTACTGATATCTCACAAGCAGTGCTCCATAATCTCCTCATTCATGTCTTGTGCCCTAACAGTCCTGCTATCCTCAATTACCAGAATTTAATCTTGAAATGAGTCAAACTATTTCCACATTCAACATATTAGCAGGGTGAGCCGTTCCATGAACACTGTACAGTCCAAAGTGCCGAGCATGAATGTTTATCCCCCATACCATAATAAAAAATACTCAGATCACGGTAATCCTTTCAACAAGAAGTTTGATTCTACTTTTATGGTATAATTGCTGTAGTTTGAGGGGGGCATCAAGCAAGACATTCTGAATGTTGTTCAGACTTGAGCTTTGAGCAGTGCTGTTGACCTTCCAATGCTTCGTTCAATGAGTTCCTGCTACATCTACAAAACTCAGGAACTGAGTTTTGTAGGTATTTTATTAAGCCTCAGGAACTGAGGCTTTTAGGTATTTTTCTGTTTCTTATTTCATGGTGAGGCAGAAGAACAGAAGTACCGAAACCCATGAGAGGGATTCTATCCCTCTTGCTGAGAGGTTATGGGTGATGTGTCTTACTTGGAAATACCTTTTTAATCGGTCCATCAGTTCCTCTGAGGTGAAGCAGACTCTGAAACAGTGAGTTTGAATGGGTGGCAGGCAAGCTTGCATCGCAACCAGAATGGATGATGACACAGATTCCTGCTGTGAGGGTCAAGCTGGAGAGGTTCACAGGTCCAGAGTGTTTAGCTGTTGAATAATACTCGGCACCTGATGGAAATGGCTCCTGCTCCCCCTCTGCCTGGAGCAAAGGTTTTAAAAGGCTGGCTAATGACTCGAATATCCGTTCCGCCTTGATCCGTCTCATGCCAGGAGTCCATATCTCAAGATACTGAATAAACAGGTAGTCTGACTAAAGAACAGACTGATATCTCACGGACAGTTCTTCAGACCCTGAAGAAGGGTCTCGATTCGAAACGTCACCCATTCCTTCTCTCCAGAGATGCTGCCTGGCCCGCTGAGTTACTCCAGCATTTTGTGTTTATCTTCAGTTTAAACCAGCATCTGCAGTTCCTTCCTAAGCATAACAAAATGTCTGGCTCAGAGACAGCAAAGGCACAGGCAAGGATTTCAACATCTGATAAAGTAAGCCAGGCTCAGAGGCAGCAATAAGGGCAGTAATGGAGCTAATCCCGGGTCCGAATGGATAGATGAAGTGGCTAGGGATGAAACAATAATAGGGATCTAAACTAGAGTGTAAATCAGAATCAGAATTCAGAATTAGAACTACCTTTATTGTCATTTTTAAAAAAACAAGTCATTTTTTTCATTTTTTTTCATATTTCATATTTCAGATACAGCGCGGAAACAGGCCTTTTCGGCCCACCAAGTCCGCACCCCCCAGCGATCCCCGCACATTAACACTATCTTAGGGACAATTTTTTACATTTACCCAGTCAATTAACCTACATTCAATTAACCTTTTGGACGAGATTTCGTCACCCACAGTCCAACAGTAAGAACAATAAAATAAGCAATTACACACACAACCACAAACCAACACAAAACAAAAAAAGAAACATCCATCACAGTGAGTCTCCTCCAGTCACCTCCTCACTGTGATGGAAGGCCAGAATGTCTTTTCTCTTGCCCATGTTTGTGTGTGCCCACTAGACTTCTGCAGTTGGGCAAGAAGCGTGATAAATCCGACAAAATGGAAGGGTTGAGGAAAGTGGTGGCAAGGTTGATCTGGCTGATGCCAGCGCGTCGGTGAAACCTGAAGTTTAAAAAAATATATCGTCAAGGGAGAGTGTGTAGATGAGAAATGAAAAGGATCAATTTAAATCCTTGAGAGCTCCAGAAGTTACAAAGCAGGAGAGTGGAGAGGATAGTTGAGGTAAGGCAGAAACCAGACTGGGGCAATTACAGCCAGATGCTGGAAGAGATGTAGTGCAGGAATGTTTACTGGATTAATTCTGCAACAAAGGTATTCATGTAATAAGAAAGATTTTGTAGATTAGGCCTCTACTCATGTGAAGATAAGAATGAATGTTGGTAATCTTATTGACGGATGTAAGGCTCTGGCCTGTGTGTGACTCTAGACCTAGAGCAAGGTGTTTGACCTCCAACTGCCATCTGAAACGGCCAATTAAGCTGCTCACTCTAAGAGGGGTACGGGGAGAAGGCAGGAACGGGGTACTGATTGAGAATGATCAGCCATCAAATGGCGGTGCTGGCTCGAAGGGCCGAATGGCCTACTCCTGCACCTATTGTCTATTGTCAATTAGAAACATTGAAACATAGAAAATAGGTGCACGAGTAGGCCATTCGGCCCTTCGAGCCTGCACCGCCATGCAATATGATCATGGCTGATCATCCAGCTCAGTAGCCTGTACCTGCCTTCTCTCCATACCCCCTGATCCCTTTAGCAAAAAGGGCCACATCTAACTCCCTCTTAAATATAGCCAATGAACTGGCCTCAACTACCTTATGTGGCAGAGAATTCCACAGACTCACCACTCTCTGTGTGAAGAAATGTTTTCTCATCTCGGTCCTAAAAGACTTCCCCCTTATCCTTAAGCTGTGACCCCTGGTTCTGGATTCCCCCAACATCGGGAACAATCTTCCCGCATCTAGCCTCTCCAACCCCTTAAGAATTTTATATGTTTCTATAAGATCCCCCCTCAGTCTTCTAAATTCCTATTGTCTAAGAGCATCAACGGAAGGGTGAAAAAAACGCTGGCTTTGCCAGCAACACCTGGAACCCATGAATCAGATAGCCTTGCTGTTGTGTAAAGAGAAGAAAGCAGATGAATAAAACTTTTACTTTCTAAAACAACCTCAAAAAGTGAGTTTATTTGAATTATTTTTGAAATGTCAGCTTAAGCAGGTTTTGTAACCGAGCTACTTGTTTGATTTATTTCTGGCTGAATCGCTATGTCATTATGAAGTTGCAGTTTTTGACTTGTTGGGAAACAATAAAAATCACACAGTTGTAGCACGGTAGCCTTTCCACATTTAAGGTGGTTTGTCAAGATTAACCAAAAAGAACTTTATCCTGTATTCAGCCTGATCTGGGTGTGTCAGAGGTAATAGCATGTGAATTTTTTTTTAGATTTATTCAGAGCAACTCCTTTAGATTATTTTCTGAATAATATCTAATAAATAACTTCCAGATACTGCCTCCTAGTTATACAATATTTGGTCAGCGTGTGTATATTGACCATGGAATATTGCAACATGGCATTGCAATATTTCTATGGAATGCTTATTTGTGTTTTACAATTTACTTTGCTTTGAGAATACGTTAATCAGGCAGGATAACAGGTTTTTGCCATGATGATGTATGTCAGAAAGGCTGTGTTTCACAACAGCAGCCAACAAAGTGGCTATCAATTTCATAACACTCCTGGTTTAAAGAGAAATTAAAGATAAAAATCAAATCTAGGCTGCAGGTAACTGATAAAATAGTAACTTGCGTAACTGCAGAATGAAATGAGATATGTTTGAGAGTTGGAGTATTTGTGTTTGATTTGTTTTCAGAACATGATTAACTGGAGGAGTGGCTATTAAAAGGGAGATTCAGCATGAAGTTTCTCAATTCAGACTCGAGTGTTTGGTCGCCCCTGTGAATATTGTCATCCAAGTAGTAGCGTTTGAACAGTCACAGAAAATGTTCTTCTACACAATAGATCTATATCAATTACTTCAATTAATAGTCGGTATCTTCTTAGCATTCATTCTGTTCAAAATATTGAAACTTTTTCGCAAGAGATGGATGTTGATGGAGGCAATGAAACCTTTCCCTGGACCTCCTTCACACTGGTTGTATGGCCATGCACTCGAGGTATGTATAATATTAATTGTTAATGAAGTTGTCGTGTTCTCTGGGAGCTATCTTTCTCAGTTATATTGGTAATAGCCAGTACTTGAAATTGTGTTAGTTGAGTTTTTCTGTTGGTTCAAATTATAATCTATGCAGTGGTAGGATAAAGGGTGTTATTTCTGTGTGTGTTCATTGTTATGTATTTATGATACCCCAGATCATGCAGCAGTACCCTCGACTCTGCTGATCAAGATTCGGAGTCTCAGCGTTAGGAAAGTGTTTGAGTTTACACTTCAGACTGGTACTCCAGTACAGAGATGCAGCACTATATTTTGAAAATTGCCATTCTTGAAATAAAGCTAATCTTTCGCACCGTGAGGACCAGTGATTACTGGAAATAGATCAGGGATCTCCAAACTATGGCCCGCGGGCCACGTCCGGCCCCCCACAAGATTTTATCCGGCCCGCAGCAAGCTCTTAGGCGACGGGGACTGGAGGCAGAAGCTGCCGGCGAAAGTTCACTGAAGAGCGGATCGCCACCGACCCAGAGCCGGGACAAGGCGAGAGATTGCAGCGCCCCCTCGCAAACAACATACGCAAGGAAACTTCTCTCCTCGCCGCCGCCACTCACCCCGGGGAGAGAGGGGGAGGGGAGAGAGTCGGGGTAGAGGGAGCAGCAGGTGAGAGCGGGAGCGCGGGGAGGGGGAGGGTGTCAGAGGGTCCGATGAAGGAGCGCCACCACTTGCGGGGGCTGCTCCCTCCCTCTCTCTCTCCCTCTCTCCCTCTCTCCCAGAGCCAGCGAGATCTGCGCCGCTGCTCCACACTCTTACCGGCCCCATCTCCCTCTAACGCAGTGAAATAAGAACAAACACAAGTGAAACTTCCCTCCTCGCCACCGCCACTCACCCCGGGGATGGGGGCTTCTGAACAACAACTTGTGTTTGTTCTTATTTCGCTGCATTAGAGGGAGACGGGGCTGGGGAAGAGAGTTGAGCTGCGGCACAGATCTCGCTGGTGCTGGGAGAGAGGGAGAGGGAAAGAGAGGGAGGGGAGAGAGAGGGAGGGAGCAGCACCCACAAGTGGCAGCGTTCCTTCACCGGTCCCTCTGACACCCTCCCCCTCCCTGCACTCCCGCTCTCACCCGCTGCTTTCTCTACCCCGACTCTCTCCCCCCCCCCCCCCCACTCTCTCTCTCCCCCCACTCGCTTCCCCTCCCCCCACCCCTTCTCTCTCTCCTCTCTCTCCCAGTGGTGGTCACTGTATTTTTTCTGTTTTATAAATAATTGTATACCTAAGGTATATATTTCAATATTTCAAGCTCTTTTTAAAAATTGAATATTATTTATTTGTTGCCATATAAACCTAAAGTAAACTAACCTAATCTAACCTAACCTCGTTTAACCTTTTGTAATCTAATCTAACGTAACCTAGTCTAAACTTTTTTGAGTTCATTAAATTTATAAAACTCACACTTCTTTATTTTTTCCTAAGGCCCGCAAAAATGTGCCAAATATATAATGTGGCCCTCGTGCTGAAAAGTTTGGAGGCCACTGAAATAGATTATTAGAAAACTGCCCCACCTGGGAAATGTTCTGTTCAGGTCTGTCATGTGAATGAATCATTACATTATTTTACAGATCAGTGAGTTCTCATGCCCTTGTACTTCACTCCCAATACATGTTAGCTGATCATTCATCTCATTCCTTTTTACCACAGAATTGTTTGTGGTGTATAATAATATATAATAATATATAATGAGGTAATAAATTTAAACATTAATTGTGTGATAATCCAATGTGATATTATTGTACAATGGAAATTAATTCACTACTTCTAAAAATATTGACTTTCTGTTTTACGTGTTCTACAGACTCAGCCTGGCTTGGTGTCTTATGGTCCACTCTATCCTTTGAGCTGTTTCATGTTGTTTTCTGAGATATTTTCACCTCACTGAGATTTTGTGCAGGATGAACAGTGAGTCAGGCAGCATTTGTGCAGGGACCTGTCCATTCCCTCCACAGATGCTGCCTGACCCGTTGAGTTCCTCCAGCCCCTTGTCTTTTCCTCAAGATTCCAGCATATGTAGTTTCTTGTTTCTTTACGCCATCTGTACTCTTGTTCATAAGTCCATTTCCCTTCCTTACACTTTGATATTTGAATGTTTTGTGCCCTATTTGTTATCTGCACAATTTTTGGCTACATTTCTGACATTTACAATCGTTCAATGGTAGAAGGTGATTTCAACACTCAAGAGAAACATTGATCCACATTGAGATTGATACAAACTTATGGTAGAACTTGCCAAAAATTCTAAGCCTCCAGAAGATTGGTTATCTAAGTAGGTATATTTGATGACGTCTCCTGTACTGCTGACCAATTAAATTCAATTAATTAAACTGTATTAGATTTTGCTCATTCAACACATTGTACATGATAGAGTGGATGTGGAAAGGATGTTTCCACGTGGGAGAGTCTAGGACCAGCAGGCATAGCTTCAGAATTAAAGGGCGCTCTTTTAGAAAAGAGGTAAGGAGGAACTTCTTTAGTCAGAGGGTAGTTAATCTGTGGAACTCATTGCCACAAAGTGCTATGGAGGCCACGTCAGTGGATATTTTTACGGCAGAGGTAGACAAATTCTTGATTGGAACGTGTGCCAAGGGTTATGGGGCGAAGGCAGGAAAATGGGATTAGGAGGCAGAGATCAGCCATGATTGAAGTCGAAGTGAACTCCATGGGCCGAATGGCCTAATTCTATTCCTTTCACTTATGAACTTGTGAACTTGTACAGATAAATCCATTCAACATAATGAATAATAATGAAACATTACAGCAACTTTGTCGATACCTGCACTAATCTTTTTCCAAGATATGGAATGGGCTGTCCCAGGATTGACAGATCCTGGGACAGCCCATTCAGTCACTGACCTAATCATACAGGCATGCACAAGCTTGGCCTCGGTGGCTCTGAATGAGGGAGGGAAGTTTTTATTGATTTTTCACAGAGATATATGCAAACCAGTATATGCAACACCATCAACATAAATAAAATAAAATAAGAAAAACAACAACAAAAAATAAAATAAAAAAATTAAAAAAACAAAAAACATTAGAATAAGACAGTACACTTACCAAATGAAAAATAAAAAAGTAACAATGATTGGTTATCTGGAGATATTTCAATATTCGCACAAACATACCATCTAGTTCTATAAAACACAATCTTCTAATATCCAGCTCGGCATTTATCTAGTTGGTGTCATGGCTCAAATAAACGATCCATTTTTACCAGATCTTCTCAAATGAATTCTCCTTGACTCTCAAGAGATATGTCAGTTTCTCCATAGCAAAGATGTCTCGCACAATTTCTAGCCACGGTTCCTGTTTTGGACTTTTTTCATTAAGCCACTGCCTGGTAATGGCCTTCTTACTATTTGTGTACCCGGTGATCCTTGCTGAAATGCATGGAAATTTTAAGTGGGTAAAAAAGGATCACGCTCAAATGTGGTAGGGATAAAATTCCTGTTAACATTTTTACCTCTGCAGGATAATATTCTCGAGCGACGTTGGAATTCATAGAATTAAGCCCACAATAGAAAATAATACCTTCAGAGAAAGATAATCGTTGGCAAAAATATTATTCTTCCCTTTGTTTGACTTATGACAGGAGCTTTGGTTGATTTTCAGCAGCTAAATGAGTTTTCTCATGTTGTTCTCATCTATTTCAAGACTTTTATTACAGTGGTTATCTAACATGAATGTGCCATGCCTGCCATGGTTTCTGGAGACAAAAGTGTCATGTTTGATTTTATATCGTTCAATTTCATTACAGTTTTCTCAAGAGGGGGATGATTTGCATAAGGCCGTGCAATGGGCAAAGAGCTATCCATATGGCCACCAAGTGTGGATTGGCCCATTTACAGCATTCTTAGCTGTGTACCACCCTGACTATGCCAAGGCATTACTTGCAGTTTCAGGTAAGGAATATCAGATTTTTCTCGACAGATGAACTGCAGGTTTTAGTCTTAATTTTTAACAGCTATCATCACCTTATACTACTGAAAATGGCTCCACAATAGTTGTTCCTTATCTGCTACAAAAAAAGGACATTACAGGGGCTCCCCAGATTACAAATGACCTGATTTAAGGAAATCAGACTTTACACAAATTCTCCCATACATTTTAAAGAATTTTTCAAACTAATAATAAGAACAAGAAAATGTCCTACTAATGACTGGATACAGTATTTATACCTTTAGTTTAATTCTGGTCAGTGTCAGAGTGATTATTTGATGAAATGTAAAAAATATAGCAAGTGTGTGTAGAGCAATGCGATATGTGTTCCTGTAGAAAGCAGATGATTCTGATTCACGGAGAAATCAGGTTCCGGACAATTCTCAGGAACAAAAACCTTATGTAACCTGGAGACTGCCTTTATTTTTGTGGTTCATCAATGTTTTATCCAAAGGAAATAAAGTGGACATGTTTTTGAATGGAATTTTACTCCGTATGATTTAAGAAAAATGTTTTGCATCCATAAATTCATTCCTTTCTCCTATGGTTTCCATTAAAATATAACAGAAAACAGGATATACAGATTTATCTCATGATTCTAAAAGTTGTAAAAGTACAAGTACAATGGTATACTACTATTGTATTGAGAGACATGCAGCATACGGTGCTAAGGAAAGTGAAAAGGGAGATTTCACTGCACTTAGGTGAGGTACAACGAGATCTGGGTGTCTTAGTGCATCAGTCACTGAAAGGAAGCATGCAGGTACAGCAGGCAGTGAAGAAAGCCAATGGAATGTTGGCCTTCATAACAAGAGGAGTTGAGTATAGGAGCAAAGTGGTCCTTCTGCAGTTGTACAGGGCCCTAGGGAGACCGCACCTGGAGTACTGTGTGCAGTTTTGGTCTGCAATTTTGAGGAAGGATATTCTTGCTATTGAGGGCGTGCAACGTAGGTTTACTAGGTTAATTCCCGGAATGGCGGGACTGTCATATGTTGAAAGACTGGGAGCGACTAGGCTTGTATATACTGGAATTTAGAAGGATGAGAGGGGATCTTATCGAAACATATAAGATTATTAAGGGGCTGGACACGTTAGAGGCAGGAAACATGTTCCCAATGTTGGGGGAGTCCAGAACAAGGGGCCACAGTTTAAGAATAAGGGGTAGGCCATTTAGAACGGAGATGAGGAAAAACTTTTTCAATCAGAGAGTTGTAAATGTGTGGAATTCTCTGCCTCAGAAGGCAGTGGAGGCCAGTTCTCTGAATGCATTCAAGAGAGAGCTAGATAGAGCTCTTAAGGATAGCGGAGTCAGGGGGTATGGGGAGAAGGCAGGAACGGGTTACTGATTGAGAATGATCAGCCATGATCACATTGAATGGTGGTGCTGGCTCGAAGGGCCGAATGGCCTCCTCCTGCACCTATTGTCTATTGTCTATTGTGTATAGGAGCAAAATAAAGTACACACATCAGGCAATAACATTTTTATTGCATTACATTCTAAATACAAAGGTTTGTTGGAAAACTTTCAGATAGAGATCTACACATGTTTTGAATCTTTGTTATAGGAAGAAATATTTGGAAAAAGAAAATCTATACATTTTTCTGGGATAACTATGTTTCTCAGCTTTTACGTGATTATATTAACCTCCAATTGGCCAAATAATTAGGTCGATCTCTTTCAGAGATTAATTCATAGATACCAGCATGTTTTCATTCTCCTCTATTACATCCAAATTTTCTAAGTGCATGAAAGTTTCTCTTTTTATTGTGATCTACTTCTTAATATATCTCAAAGTGCCTCACTGAGGCATTGAATTATTTCGCACAGAAAATAGCTCGACCACCAACCATCAACCAATTATTTACTCTAACCCTAGGCTATTCCCATATTATTCACTCCTCATTCCTATCGACTCTCCCCAGATTCAACCACTCACCTATAGAGACGATTTACAATGGCAGATTGACCTATTGCCCTACACGTATCTTCTATAGATAGGAGAAAACCAAAGCATCTAGATGAAACCCACACAGTTACAGAGAGAATGTGTGAAACTCCACACAATCAGCACAGGAGGTGAAAATTGAACTGGTGCCACTGGAGCTGAGAGCAAACAGCTCTAATAAATGCTTTATGATGTCTCTTCAAATTCCTTTAATATCAAAAAGAGAGATTTGTTAAGCGATATTTTATTCTGCTTTCATTAAAACGTCATTGTTCATTTATCTTATCCAGTCTAAGATTTCTGCTCCTTTTCACCCAATCTACACCTCCTCCTACCCCACTCTTCTGCCTATCAATAGTCTGGTTGGCTGTGGTCCCTTGATCGACCTCCACGCAGACAAAATGCAGCAAATTAGTCATCCAAAATTAAGCCATATTTCCATTTGGACAAGAAGGATTAGAGAACCGAGAGTTCAGCTTTATGATAGTTTCCCAACATACACAGGCTAAACAGGGACTTGGCATGTTCTCATGGCCCCTTGGGTATCAGCTAAATAAGATTTTTTTTAAAATTCTATGAGATCTTGTTGAAAAAATTAGCTGATTGCCCAAAACAAATAGTCAGCACTAGTTAGGTTTTGTGGGTGCACAACCCTTGATTTTTCCTTTGTTCACTTAAATAGATCCAAATCAGGATTTGCTTGGGTAAAATTCCCGAGTAATGCCTTATTGGGGGACCAGCCTTCAAATGTGCCTAGTATCAGATATCTTCAGCATGACAACAATGCATCAAAGTCAGGGGCATAAAAGATCATTAAGAAATATTTCATTTGAATTTGAATAAACTGAAATTGTTTTTGTTGGAAAAAAGTTGGGAGGGAAATAATTTGCCTTTTAAAAATTCAGATGGTGGAATAATACAAACATTAACAAGCTATTTACTTGGATTATTAAACTATCTGCTTCCGTGTTTATATTTTACAGAACCAAAAGATGATGTGGTCTACCGGTTTATGCTTCCCTGGCTTGGTATGTTTTCCGAGCTCTTGTCTTTGCATCTTTTCACCATCTGGAGCAGAGCTTTGTCATGAATTCTAGTTTAATTTAGTTTATTATTATCACATGCACCAAGGTTCGGTGAAAAGCTTTTGTTTGCATGCTATCAAGTCAAAGGAAATACTATACATGATTACAATCAAGCTGTCCACACACCTCCAGATTCAGGGACAGTTTCTTCCCAGTTGTTATCAGGTAACTAAATCATCCTGCCACAACCAGAGAGCAGTGCTGAACTACTATCTGCCTCTTTGGTTACCCTTGGACTATCCCAGATCGTACTTGCTGGCTTTGCCTTGCACTAAACATTATTCCCTTATCATGTATCATCTATACACTGTAAATGGCTCGATTTTAATCAAAGATATTAGAGGAGCAAGATGAACCACTCCGTCGAAATCGCCTATACTGAAGTGTAGTACGCAAAGGAGCAGAACGTCCGCCATTTTAGTAGGCAAAACCCGCCGTTCGCTAGGCCTCTCGCAGTGTAATCAGTGTTTTGGCGGAACAGTATGAGTGATGATACCATAAAAATGCAGAATATATCTCATCTATCAATTCACAGATTTTTGTTAGTTTTCTTTTTAAATGTTTCTGCAAGTTTCTGCCTACTAAAATGGCACCATGGCATACTATGTTTTTTAGGGTCGAGTGGTCTATCTTGCTCTGCTCTATTATCTTTGATTGTAATCATGTATTGTCTTTCTGTTGACTGGATAGCACGCAACAAAAGATTTTCACTTTACCTCAATACGTGACAATAAACTAACACTAAACTAAACTATAAAGGATAGAGTGTAAAGCATTTAGTGCAAGGTAAGGTCTGATAAAGTCCTATTAAAGATAGTTCAAAGATCTCTAATGAGGTAGATTACTTTTCATGTAACTGGAATTCTGAAAATAGAGGCTATTTCATTCAATCACTTCATAAATCTGGTCCCTCATCACTCGAATCAATCTAGTGATCCATTGTGAGAGAAAAGTATATTCACCGGAGAGATATCAACCCATGGATATATAGAAAATAAAAGTGAAATGAAATCTGCTGAAGCTGTAAATCTGAGACAAAAATAAAAACTGTTGGAAACACTCAGCAGGTCAGGCAGCGTTGGTGGAAAGCGAAACAGTCAACATTTCAAGTCCTGAAACATTGACTGTTTTTTCCTCCAGCTGTGGACTTACTAAACTCTGTACAAGCAGCAAGACTTTGTTATTCCTCTTGCATTATACAGTAAATTAATCCACAGTGTTTTTCTTATTGTTTGTGATGCATGTACAAGAACCACTAAATTCCTTTGCATTTCAACATATACATGCAGAAAGATTTTCCTGTTTGGTTACTCCTATTAAAGTCACAGAGTCGTACAGCATGGAAAGGGGTCCTTTGGCTCAACGTCCATACCGACCAAAATGCCCCATCTGAGCTCATCCCATTTGCCCACGTTTGGCCCGTATTCCTCTAAACCTGATCTATAAACTAAACTATCCTTGTACCAATCCAAATGTCTTTTAAATATATTGTACCTGCCTCAATTACTTTCTCCGGCAACTCACTCTGTGTAACCATCATCCTCTACGTGAAAAAGTTGCCCCTCAGTTTCACCTCTCAATTTAAACATATGCCCTCCAGTTCTTCATTTTCCTACCTAGGGAAACCTATCTATTTCCTTCATTATTATTTATACTGCCATGAGATTTTAGTGTAGTTTAGTTTAGCTTAGTTTAGTTTAGTTTATTAATGTCACTTGTACCAGGGTACAGAGAAAAGCTTTCACTCCTCAACCTACTGTGCTCCAAGGAACAAAGCCCTAGCCTGCCCAATGTCTTCCTGTAGCTTAAACCCTCAAGTCCTGACAACATTCTCAAAGCTTCACTGCACTCTAAAAGGCATCTTTTCTATGACAGGGTGACTCATGACTGAATACAAATCTCCAAGTGCAGCATGTCCAATGCCTTGTACAATTGTTTGTCCCAACTTCTATACCCAATTCCCTGAATAATGAAAGCAAATGTGCCAAACATCTTATTCACCACCCTATATACCTGTGATGCGACCTCCACGGAAATATGTACTTGCACTTCTAGATCCCTCTGATCTACAACACTCCCCAGGGCCCTCCTGTTCACCATGAAGGTCGTGCCCTGGTCAGACTTCCCAAAATGCAACACCTCACACTTATCTGCATTAAACTCCATTTGCCATTTCTTGCATGTTTGCCCTGCTGACCACGATCCCATGGTAAATCCTGATAAATCTCTTAACTGTCTACGATGCCACCATTTTTAGTGTCATCACCAAACCTATCTGTCATGCTTTGGGCATTTTCATCCAAGTTGTTTATATAGATGACAAACAGCAATGGGCCCATCATCGATCCCTGAGGCAGACAGTCACATGCCTACAATCCAGATAAAAAACATCTACCAGCACCCTCTGCTTCCTATCATTCTGTGTCTAGTTGGCTAGTTCTCACTGGATCCTATGCAATCAAACCTTCCAGAGCAGCCTACCACGCGGAACCTTATCAAAAGGCTTGCTGAAGACTACATAGACCACGTCTAAAGCCTTGCTGAAGACTACGTAGACCACGTCTAAAGCCTTGCCCTCTTCAACCTTCCTGGTTACTTCATCAAAATGGTTTGAAAGCTTTCCACCATTGAAACGACAACAGCTTGCCTTACCTAGTGGATTTGTGTGAATGTAATTGATCAATAGGACAGGTTCAAATAGAAGGCATCAAATGTAGAGCAGGAAAACAGATGGCAAATCCTCCAGCAAATGTTAGTGCCAGTCAGCCCTGTTTTCACTGGATAGACAAACAAGTTCTTTGTGTAATGTATCATGTATTGAAATACCGCTATGATGATGGTGTAACTGTAGATGCTTCAAGTTTGCTCTTAATTGAAAAGTGTCTGCTAAATCTTTATCAACTGTTAATAGTTATAACGTGATCTTCACAATTGTTTTCATATCCAAACAGGCATATATAATGTTTCAATCTGATTTGTTTTGTGATCTACTTCTCTTTATGGAAGGATATAATTCATGCAACGTTATTGTTCAATTGGTGCCTGTCATTGTCCTTCATCCCCCCCCTCCCCCTCCCCCCCCCCCCCCCCTCCCCCTCCCCCCCCCCCCCCCCCCCCCCCCCAGTATATTGTCATTTTTCATGTGAGAGATGAGGTAGTGAATATCAGCAGGCTGGTAGATCAAGAGACAGTCCAGTTTCATGCTACACTCACCTAAACTGATACATTTTTTAACAACAAACACTCCATAGTATTTCTTGACACGAAATGCCGAAGTAACTGAGCGGGTCAGGCAGTATCTCTGAAGAAAATGGATGTGATGATTGGGATCGGACCCTGCCTTCCGACTAATTGTAGAAGGGAGAGTGGGTGAAAAATATCTGGAAGTGAAAAGAAACTGGACAAATCAGGATCGGCAACAGATGATCTCAGGAGAGGTGGTTTCCTGATAGGCCGATCGTTGGATGGAGCCCAAGATTGATACATAATCATGAACTGTGAGGCTGGTTAACAGACATTTAGTGGAGAAAGGGCGGAAGGGAAGAATTGATGCAAGGTCAGGTCAACCACGTTTCAGATGTAGGGAATGAGGGGAAAATGTAAGGGGGTAGAGCGAAATGTTGTGGGGGGGGGAAGGGGATGAGGAAGGGAGGTGTTTGTAGACATTACCTAAAAATAGAGAATTCAATACAATACAATACCATTAGGCTGTAACCTAACCAAGCAAAATATGAGGCGCTGTTCCTCCGATTTGCATGTAGCCTCTCTCTGGCAATGGAGGAGGCCGAGGACAGAAAGTTCAGTATGGGAAAGAGAAGGGGAGTTAAAATAGTTAGCAACCAGGAGATCTAGTAGGCCTTGGCGGTCCGAGCACAAGCGTTTTGCAAAGTGGTCGCCGAGTCCATGCTTGGTCTCGACGATGTACAGGAGGCCACATTGAGAACACTAGATGCAGTCGATGAGATTAGAGCAAGTGCATGTGAACCTCTGTCTCACCTGGAAGGACAGCTGCTCTTCTGGATGGAGTCAAGGGAAGGGGTGTAAGGTCAAGTGTTACATCACATGAGGTGGCAGGGGAAAGTGCCTGGGGAGAGAGTGGTTTGTGTGGGAAGGGATGAGTGAATCAAGGAGTTGAGAACTGTTTTATTAAAATACATAGTAGCCACTGTGGTTAATTTTACTTTTCCAACGCCTGAGGCTCACTGAATGATTGAAATGTTTCCTCGGTTGAAGTCATCTACATTAGGAATTAGATCTTGGAATCTTCCTCATTTCTATCCTGTTGTTTCGCATTTTGCATTATATTTATCGACTGAACGTAAATTCTCATATTTGGAGGCTCCATAGGTTCTTCATTTAAAATTAACCATCCAACTATTCGCAACAACCAAAGCCTTTGAATTCCACTAGCAGTTTAAAATGCTGCATAACACTTGCATTTAGAAATGATGCTCTATGCATTTCAGGTGATGGATTGCTAATAAGCAGTGGTCAGAAGTGGTATCGCCATCGACGACTTTTGACACCTGGATTCCACTATGATATATTGAAGTCGTATGTGCAGGAAATCGCAGACTCCACCAGAATCATGCTGGTATGTGCTTTTGGCGCTTGTGACAACTCTTAAATCATGATTTTGAGTAAGGGAAGGACACTGGTTATTGAAGCAAGTGTTGGCCTTTCTCACTTGAAGTCATCCCAGTATCCATTTATTATTGTTTCTATGATTATTATGGCAAATCCCACATTGTAGTCTTCCACTGTCCCCTCAGTGGACACTAGGTTGTGAATAACATATCTCTTTCCACAGGACAAATGGGAACTGCTCAGCACAAATGGAAAATCTGTGGAGCTCTACCATTATCTGAGCCTTATGACATTGGACACTATCCTGAAGTGTGCCTTCAGTTATCACAGCGATTGTCAGATTGGAAGGTTGGAATATTTTTATGTATTATGTTTATTATTAATGATTTGTTTTTATTAGTAATATTATTCATCCCACTTATTCTGTAAGTCTGACTCTGCCGCCTTTCAATGTCTGATTATTTGTTTATTCTCTCTCTCTTTTTTTTTTTTTTTTCTTTTCAAAGACTTTATTCAGCACAAACACATGATACATCACATCAAAACCACATTCAGAGGTTACAAAACATCAAGTAATCATTATAATGCAATGTTGCCTTCATTATTTACAATGCTCTCAACCCCCAGCGGTGACCAGCGCCCACGGAAGGCCTCCAGAGTCCCCATGGACACCGCGTGTTCCCTCTCTAGGGACACGCGCGCACGGACGTAGGCCCGGAAGAGGGGGAGGCAGCCGACTCTGGCATGACCATCGACCGCCCGCTGCCTGGACCCGCGAATGGCCCAAGAGCAAACCGACAGGGAGGTCCCACCCCCCCCGAACGACCCTCCCCTCTCTCTCCTCTCTCTCCTCTCTCTCCTCTCTCTCTCTCTCTCTCTCTCTCTCTCTCTCTCTCTCTCTCTCTCTCTCTCTCTCTCTCTCTCTCTCTCTCTCTCTCTCTCTCTCTCTCTCTCAATCTCTCTCAATCTCTATCTCAATCTCTATCTCTCTCTATCTCTCAATCTCTCTCTCAATCTCTCTCAATCTCTCTCAATCTCTATCTCTCTCTATCTCTCAATCTCTCTCTCAATCTCTCTCTCAATCTCTCTCTCTCTCACACACAGACACATTCTCTTCCAAAAATAATACATTAATGTAAATGCCATTAATCTAATGAAATTCAAGGATTTTTAAATTTTTGGATTTCATCCTTATTTTGCAGCAACAACTCATACATCCAGGCTGTGTATGAACTGGGTTTCCTTGCCAGTCACCGATTTAAAATCTTTCACCATCACTATGACCTGATCTACTATTTCACCCGTCATGGATACCGATTCCGGAAAGCATGTGATCTCGCACATGAACACACAGGTAAGCCGAAGTTCACAAAACGTCCCAATGGTCTACGTTATTTAACGAAAGTATAAACAGGAATTTGAAGATCATTTACCTCACTTTCCAGCTAAATGCATTTTTAGAATATTGACCTTGAAATTGCATTAGAATGATTCATACTGAAGCCTATGTATTCTTTGCCTCCATTTCATTAGTCTGGGAGATTGTAGACTCATGCTGAGTGCCTCGTGTCTTTAGACCAAAGAAGCCTCACATTGGCTTCCCATTCTCCGTTGCTATCACAAAACCATATTCTACTCTGGATTGATCTGTCAAGCTTCAGTGTTCCCACTCTTCTGAAACACATTTATCCACATTTTCATTTTACTAGACAGAGTGATACGCCAAAGGAAGGAAGCATTGAAAGATGAGAAAGAACTGGAAAGAATTAAAGAAAAGAAACATCGTGACTTCCTGGATATTCTTCTGTGCTCAAAGGTCGGTACCCATAAGGAGTCACAATCATGAATATTTGCCTTTTGTCATTCACTATTAAAATCAAAATGATGATTATGTATTTCTTTAAAATCCCTGTGGTGCAATGTGATGAATTATTTGTGCAGCCTTTCAGTTTAGAAGATGATCAGGCCAGTTCAGATGTAATGGGAAGAAAAGAGATGGTAGTTGGTGTGTTACTTTGCCTCTCAATGTCTGCAGCATCTCTTTCCACATTGCATGCAAGATATCATTTACTATGTCACTTTACCAAGTACAGTAATGCCTGAGAATTGGTCATATTGACATAGCTGTGTATTTCTGTCTCCCCGATACCTTACTTCTTTCCATGTGTGACTCTCGAGGTCTGCCATTTGAAGATATATTGCTAAATGTGCAACAAATTAGACAAAGCCTTGCAGCTGAGCTAACTAGCATTCTGCTCCCACCCTCCCCCCTGGATGCTGACTCCACAGTTGCTGCTGCAATCTTTCCAACAGAGGTGTTCCTAATCCCTCCAGATCATGCAATACCCTACCCACTTCTGAAATTTCCAAGAGGGTTAGCATCAGAGAGGTTTGAAGAGTAAAATTCCTGCTTCCAGCGTGCAGAAATCACGCAGTGGATTTTAAACACCATTTAATCTATAAAATACTCTAATTTTGGAATGTGCTTTGACTTCACAAATAACTGTATTTTTCCCTAAGATTGATTAGAAAGGGATGAATAAATAATTTGTTTCATTTGTTTCTATTGACTACAAATGGTTCATTTTTCTTCCACAGCCTTTTTTTGCCAACGCAAGTATGTTGGAGTTTGTAGATCATGACTACAGTATAACATTGTTTGTGATCTAGGATGAAAATGGAGTTGGATTATCAGATGAAGATTTACGAGCAGAGGTTGACACCTTTATGTTTGAAGGCCATGACACAACAGCAAGTGGAATTTCCTGGCTCATGTACTGTCTGGCCCAACACCCAGAACACCAGCAAAAGTGCAGGGAAGAAATCCAGGAGCTTCTGGATGGGCGCGATGAATTTAAATGGTGGGTTTTTAAATAATTTGTTTCTAAGTTTCCACGAAGCCAAAACCAAACATCCAATGCAGGAAAATGCTAGAATACATCATGCTTGACACAAATTAGAATGCTAATATGCTCAATCCCATAATACTTGATGGTAAACAGAGGCTAACACATCTCCAGATTCTAATGGAAGGGGCAGGGTGAAGAAAAATGATTCCTAAAGTTCAATGGTTTTGCATCAAGAAAAATAATTAATGATAACCCTCACTGAGTTATATAAAGTAATAACACTAAATATTTAAATTAAGCTAAGAAATATTTAAATTAATATTTAAATTAAGCTAAGAAAGAATCAGACTCTTCTGGCAGTTCGAACCCTTCCGATGAACAATCGGGGATCAGGGAACCAACTGTAGGCAGAATACCTGACCTAGAGTTTGCCGCATTCGGTGAAGAAAAGATGAAAAGAAACTGCTCATGTTGTGCGGACTCGGCCGCGGCCTCATTAACCACATCAGTATTATTTAAATGAGTGCCTCCTGGATTTAAAGTGCTGGACTATCTCAACGGGTCATGCGTGCAACTCAGTGGGTTCTCCAGAGATGCAGCCTGACTCGTTGAGCTAGTCCAGCACTTTGTGTCTATCCTTGGTATAAACCAGCATCTTCAGCTCTTTGTCCCTCCTGGATTTACCTCTTTTTCTATCATCTACTCACCAACAACTCTCTAGAATTATCTGCAGTGCTTTATTGGTTTGACGCACACAGATTGTGACCGTTGGGCCCAAACCTCTCCTGCATTGGTGCAGCACCCTCTTCTCCCCCCCCCCCCCCCCCCAATGCATCAGGTCAATAGACAATACTAGACTAAGTGGACGCGTTGGGCCTAAACCAGGGGGTATGGGGAGAAGGCCGGAACATGGATTGTGAATGATCAGCCATGATCACATTGAATGGCGGTGCTGGCTCGAAGGGCCGAAGAGCCGAATGGCCTCCTCCTGCACCTATTGTCTATTGTCTATTGTCTGTGGTCTTTGTTTATTATTGGTTGGTGCCACAGCCCAATAACGTGAACTTAATTTCTGTTAAAAATTCTGTTTTAATCTGCAGGGAATTCTTGAGTACAATTCCGTACACCACCATGTGTATAAAGGAGTCTCTGCGGCTATATCCTCCTCTACCAGGACTGTCCAGGAAACTGACAAAACCACTTGTATTCCCCGATGGAAAGCAAGTTCCTGCAGGTCACACATTTCATTATTTTTAAAAAAAAGAAAGAAAAGACTTACCTATTGAATTACTATTGATGCGTCCATAATGTACATTATGTTTGCTTTTCTGGACAGGAAGTACACTGAATCTTAGATAAGATGTATGGTGACATAATGCACACAAGTGAAGTATTGTTGCTTTCTGACTCTGTGACAGTCATCATATTATTTCTTTATTTAATGAAAATCATGCAAGAAGTCAGTGATGCTTTTCATTTCAGATCTTGGATTACCCACGAGTGCTTTAGTGAGATTATGCGAACGAATTTGAGCATTATCTATGCAGTCACCCGTATATGAAATTTTACATACAAGTTTCTTAGAATCCTGCCCTTATTATATGATGGTTATGGTTTTGCAAATAAAATGATGGTTATGGTGTTGCAAATAAGACACCTGTGCAGTTGGGAAAATTATTGGAATCAATTCTGAAGGGGAGCACAAGATTGAATATAGAACAGCGTAGGTCAATCAAGGACTGCTGGAATGACTTAGTGAAGAGAAGGTCACGTATTAATTAATTGTTTGAGGAGATAACAAGGAGAGGCAATATATTTGATATGGTCCGCATGGATTTCAGCAAGATCCTGAATGGTTGGTGCTCAAGATAAGAAAGGTGCATGGGATGCAAAGGAAGAATGGCAAATTGGACCCAAATTTTCCTCATTGGAAAGAGGGAAAGGAGCAACAATCAATCTGCTGGACACTCAGCGGGTCAAACGGCATCTGTGGGGGAAAATGAATTATCTATGTTTTTTGGTCACAACCCTGCACCTGGACTAAGAATGGAGAAGTAAGATAGCCAATACAAAGAGGAGAGGAAAGTAGTTGTGTGCAGTTTTGGTGTCCATATTTAAGAAAGGATGTACTTCCTCTGGAGGCAGTGCAGAGAAGGTTTACACGGTTAATTCCAGGGATGAGGGGGTTGACATATGAGGAAAGGTTAAGTAGTTTGGGACTTTTCTCATTGGAGTTCAGAAGAATGAGAGGCGATCTTATTGAAACGTATAAGATCGTGAGGGGCCTTGATCGGGTGGATGCGCTAAAGATGTTTCCGATGATCGGGGAGACCAGAACTAGGGGGCATAGTCTTAGAATAAGAGGGGGCTCTTTTAAAACTGAGATGAGGAGAAACTTCTTCACTCAGAGGGTGGTTAGTCTGTGGAATTCGCTGCCTCAGTGAGCTGTGGAAGCAGGAAAGTTAAATAAATTTAAAACGGAAATAGATTGTTTTTTAATAGACAAGGGAATTAGGGGTTACGGGGAGCGGGCAGAGAAGTGGACATGAGCTAGCGTTAGTATAGTAAGACCTGAGTAATCTCCTGGACAAGTTTCGATCGCCTAGCTTGGGGTCGGAGAGGAATTTCCCGGATTTTTTCCCCAAATTGGCCTGGGTTTTTATCCAGTTTTTCGCCTCTCCCAGGAGATCACACGGTTCTTTTGGGTGGGAAGAAGGGCGATAGTGGGAAGGGGGTTGGGGTAGGATCAGCCATGATCATATTGAATGGTGGAGCGGGCTCGAGGGGCCGGTTGGCCTACTCCTGCTCCTATTTTCTTGTGTTCTTGTGTTCTTGTAAGACAATGGCCCAGTCTAACCACGGCCCCCCTTATTCAAGCCCTTCAGTCCCAGTAACATCCTTGTGAATCTATTCTGAATTCTTTCCTGCCGTCATTGTGTGGCAATGATCAGTTGATCAAATGGAAGACTGCCATAACCAGAAATGATAGATAATTGTAAGATAGGAAAACCCTGTCCAAAAAGTGTAAAATCAAAGAAAATGTATATGACACGATGAATTCCATAAGGAATAACCACAAAAGAAAGAAGAAGCAAGGAAGCATTATGCATGATAGGAAGTTCAATCATTGATTTCAGGTGCACATATGTGTGTGAAACTCTTTAAACAAATGAACCTAAAATTCAGCATGTGAATATATTTCAAAATATTCTCTACTGCCTCATGTTTTATTGAATCTTGTGTGGTGAAACCACCAGCTGCAATACCTGTGAAACATTGGGAAATCATCAATTAGAAATTTTCACACAAAAGGTGGTGGGTGTATGGAACAACCTGCCAGAGGAGATAGTTGAGGCAGAGACTGTCGTGACTTTTCAGAAGTAACTAGACAGGTACATGGATAGGACAGGTTTAAAGGGATATGGGCCAAATGCAGGCAAGTGGGACTAGTGTAGATGGAACATGTTGGTCGGTGTGGGTAAGTTGGGCCGAAGGGCCTGTTTTCCCCACTGTGGGGCTCTGTGACTGGAAATCAAGAACTGTTCCCTAAAGGAAAAATATCAGAAGGTTTTGTGCAGCTTCCAAGTCTGCTTCATAAGCATAATTAGTGGAGATATGAGGGAAACTATCTAGCTGTGCTATGGACATGAATAAAATGCTGTGCTTATACTACAACAGGAGGAGTAAGTTGACATGCACATATTTGCAAGTTGGACTAAGGTTATGTGATTATATTTTCCCAGGTTGTCTTGTTGCATTAAACCTCTACTGCCTTCACAGGAATCCAATGTTCTGGGAAAAACCTGAGGTAATTTCCTTTTCCATACGCTGGAACAAAATTATTCAATTAATGCCGTTCCACCGGTCTGTTACTGCCATACATTGCACCAGAGTCTGTGAATAGGTTCCTAAATGCTGTTCTATGAGTTCGATTCGGTTAGCTGTCATTTATCTACTCTAATTCTTGATAGTGTGATTTCGCTTTTCATAAAAGTGGTGATATTGAAACATTTGTTTGAAGGTTCACAATTTTTGTGACAATGTTATTGCTTCATTTATATTGTGAAGGTGCATAATATTCCTAGATTCTGAAAATTCTGGAAAAGTTCCAGTGAATTGAAAAACATGACTATTCAAGAAAGGAGCGAGAGACACAATAGGGAAGTATACACCACTTAGGTAAACACTAATCATCAGGAAAATGTTGGAATGTAGGAATGCATTCTTAAGGGAATTAGGAAATGATTAAAGAGCATTTAGTAAAGCATAATGGTACTTTATTGTCCCATATACCGAGGTACAGTACAATTCTTTTTTTTTCTTTTTTGCATGCAGTTCAGTCCATGTAGTACTATACATACACCCATCTCACATACAGTAGAAGTATATAGAAATAGTACACTGAGATAGTATACAAGAGTCGCCAGGTTTGAACCTTTTTCAAGTTCTAGTTGTACGTGCAGAGTTCTTAACCTGGCCATGTCCTGGTGGTGTTGCAGAGTTGTCCTGGTGGTGTTGCAGAGTTGTCCTGGTGGTGTTGCAGAGTTGGCTTGGTTAAGCGTAGCTGTTAGTGTCTTCCACTGCTGCAGGCCATGTCTGGTCTGGACGCTCGGCCTCTTAGATCGGCGTCCGATCCAGCCAAGCCCCAGGCTGCTGCAGGGCCTCCAGCGGTCCACTCCACCATCGAGGTGCACTGCACTGCCTCCCACAGCCCGTCTGCTTATCGACCCCCAATTCCTCGCGTCCATCGACAGAGGAACGTGATTAGGCAAAATCAAAATGTTTTATGAAATTGAAATCGTGTCTACCAAATTTACAGGAGTTCTTTGTGAGTTCCGAAGTTCTCAGATCACATGGGATCCAGGAAGAGCTAGTTAACTGGATACCGAATTGGTTTCACGGAAGGAAGCAGAGGTGGTGGTGGAAGGTTGTTTTTCAGACTGGAAGCTGGTGGCTAGTGGTGTGCCTCAGAGATCCATACTGGGCCCATTGTTGTTTGTGGTTTATGGCAACGATTTAGATAAGATTGGACAAGGCATGATTAGTAAGTTTGCAGGTGACACTAAAGTGGGTGGTATCATAGATAGTGAAAATGTTTATCAAAAATTACACCAAACTGGATCAAGTGGGCAAGTGGGCTGTGGAATGGCTAATGGAGTTTAATGCAGATAAATGCGAGTGTAGCATTTGGGAAGTCCTACCAAGGCATAACCTTCACAGCGACAGGCAGGGCTCTGGGAAATCCTATGACACTTCTCTTCCTCCCAACCACACGATCAGTTAATTGTTACCTGAACCCACCCACTGATGACCTGACTGGCCTTTGTAGTACAATTCCCCCACTGCTGTTTATCATTATACAGCATATGTCACTTTTTATTTATAATTGCTCTTTACATACTTATATGACAGTAATTTCCAGTTATTAATTGGGATAATTTTGGTAAATCACTCAAGCTTCGCTCTTACAGATTATTATGTAATGATGTTTTTATTGCCTTGATGTTTTGTGCTGAATACATATAATCATAAGTAAGGTTTTATTTTGGTCTCAACAATTCAAAGGTATTACAGAAACACTCTAACTTCAAATCCAGTTCCTCATTCCAACAAGTAACTTTGTGGTTGTTGAAGGCCATTCTCATTGTTTGTGATGGTAATAGACAAATATATCCTACTTTAGATTGGTTTATTGAAACAAGTGTGATGTTCTCTAAAAAAAAAGCTTTAAAATATGTTTCACCGTGTGTTGCAGTCAAGTTTAATCGATTGCCTCCATTATTGAAATAAAAATGTTAATATACTTGTAACCCAGGTGTGATGCATGTAAACAGAATTTTAAATTGGCCTCAGCTGTGAGAGAAACATATGCATCTGATCTACTGATCATGCAACAACTATTTGACCTCGTAATTTGCTAGGAATTTCTTGTAAATAACCTTCAACATAGAACAGTACAGCACAGGAACAGGCCCTTCAGCCCACAATGTTTGTGCCGAATATGACGCCTAGCTAAATTGATCTAGTTTGCCTATACTGATCCATAACCCTCTATTCCCTACACTTCCATGTGCCTATCTAAAAGTCTCTTAAACGTTGCTATATCTGCCTCCACCACCACCCCTGGCAATGTGTTCCAGATCCCACCACCCCCCATGTAAAACACTTGCCCTACACATCTCCCCCCATTAAACATTCCCACTGTCACCTTATAGGTGTGCCCTCTAGTGGTGTAGGAAAATAACTGCAGATGCTGGTACAAATCGAAGGTATCACAAAATGCTGGAGTAACTCAGCGGGTCAGGCAGCATCTCAGGAGAGAAGGAATGGGTGACATTTTGGGTCGAGACCCTTCTCAGACTGATGTCAGGGGAGGGAAGGGGATGGGACAAAGATAGGATGTAGTTGGAGACAGGAAGACAGTGGGAGAACTGGGAAGGGGGAGGGGAGGGGAAGATAGTTCCTCTGTGCCTCTCTTTCCTCTCCCCCTTACCAGTTCTCCCACTGTCTTCCTGTCTCCAACTACATCCTATCTTTGTCCCACCCCCTCCCGTGACATCAGTCTGAAGAAGGGTCTTGACCCGAAATGTCAACCATTCCTTCTCTCCTGAGATGCTGCCTGACCCACTGAGATACTCCAGCATTTTGTGATGCCCTCTAGTGATGGACCTTTCCACCCTGGGAAAAAGGTTCTGACTGTCTACCCTATCTAATTTCTTACCAAATCACGCTGGATCTCTGCTAGAACCATTGCATTAACTTTCCCAAGCAAACCATAAAGTGCCGAAAAACCCGATAGGTCAGACAGCATCTGTGGAGCGAACAGATAACGCTTCAGGTAGGGACACCTTATGCCTACATCCTATGTCTGATGACGGATCCTAGCCTGAAACATGGCATTTCCATTCCCTCCTCAGCTGCTGCCTTAGTTCCTCCAACACTTTGTGCTTTGCTCAAGTTTCCAGCATCTGCAGTTCCTTGTGTCGCCATAAACTTTCTCATCCTCCACATTGTTGAGCTTGTCTCAGGATATCATAAAACATAGAACAGTACAGCACAGGAATGGGCACTGCAGCCCACAATGTCCGTGCTGAACATAAGGCCTAGCTAAACTGCTCTCATCTGCCGACACATGATCCATGCCCCTTGCACTTCCATGTACCTATCTAAAAGCCTCTTAAACACCCCTGTGGTATCTGTCCTCCACCATCCCTGCAATGCATTCCAGGCCCCCACCACCCTCTGTGTAAAAGACTTGCCCTGCATTTCCCCATTAAACTTTCCCCCTCACTTTATAGCTATGCTCCTCCAGTGTTGGACATCTCCACCCTGGGGAAACAAGTTCTGAATCGCTACCCTATCAATGCCTCTCATAATTTTATATACTTCTATCAAGTCTCTCCTCAAAATCCAACGTTCCAGAGAAAACAATCCAAGCTTACCCAACCACTCCCTGTAGCTGAATCTAATCCAGGCAGCATTCTGGTAAACCTCTCCGAAACTCTCTCCAAACCTTCCCCATCTTTCATGTCATGGGGCAACCAGAACTGCACACAATCCTCCAAATGCGGCCTAATCAAAGTCCTGTAGAGCTGCATCATGACTTCCTGACTCTTATATTCAATGCCCCGAGCAATGAAGGTAAGCATACCATATGCCTTCTTTATACTTGACATATGCTTTAAAAATTAGTTATAGCAATTTTTATATAACAACCTGGACAAGTATTACTACTTTTGTCAAAATGTATTATTTCTGAAGCAGGATTACTGTGACATAGCAATGGATAGTGTTTGTGTAAGTTTATGATTATATATGAATAATATGTTTCTAACCAATCCAGGATGTTAATGTACACTATTGCTTTCTATATATAGGAGTTTGATCCTTTGAGGTTTAGTCCCGAGAATGCAGAAGGCAGGCATCATCATGCGTTCATACCTTTCTCTGTTGGACCGAGGTACGAAAACAAAATATTTGACTATTACCGTATATTAATGTTGCCTTTGATAATAATTATTTTCCATGAATCTAGTTTGCATCGAATGGACAGAATGGATACATTCTAATTCACTAGAACAACAACAATATTGTTGTATTCGTATAAAATTATGCATGATATTTATACTCGAAACACTAAGACCAAGAACTTAGATATAAAGCAATCAAGAGAGCCAAGAGTGTTTAGTTGTCATATGAACTGGGAATGAAAATGAAATTCTTACTAGCTGCAGCTTTACTGGCACATTAATGCAACAACAAAGCAAATAAATATCCAATAAACAATAATACAATATATTTCCATTGATACCAAGTAACTTGATCACAATCAGATGGAGCGAGGTATAGAGGAGGCCCAGGTTAATGAAAAGCTCAGAGTAGTTTGAAATGTTATGAGAAACATTTTGGTTGGGAAAGATCAGGCAATAAATGAAAGTGGGTGCAGGTGATTCAGCACCTCACCCCTGCTCTGCCATGCAGAAAAAATGGCTCATTTTTACCTTAGTGCCATTTTCCTGCATTAATCCCATGCCCCTGGAATTCCTTAACATATCAATGTATTTCTTGAATATACTGAGCAACTTGAACCTCCACAGTACTTGAAGTTGAGATTTCTAAAGATTCATCACCCTCTGGGTGAATGTTGGGGGAGTCCAGAACCAGGGGCCACAGTCTTAGAATAAAGGGGAGGCCATTTAAAACTAAGATGAGAAGGAACCTTTTCACCCAGAGAGTTGTGAATTTGTGGAATTCTCTGCCAGAGGGCAGTGGAGGCCAAATCACTGGATGGATTTAAGAGAAAGTTAGATAGAGCTCCAAGGACTAGTGGAATCAAAGGATATGGGGAGAAGGCAGGCACGGGTTACTGATTGTGGAAGATCAGCCATGATCACAATGAATGGCGGTGCTGGCTCGAAGGGCTGAATGGCCTCATCCTGCACCTAGGTTCTATGTTTCTATGTTTCTATGGTTTTTTTCTCATCTGAGTTTTGAATGGATGATCCCTTATTTTGATATTGTGATATCTGGTTCTTGATGTTCCGGCAAGGGGAAATATCATCCCAGCATTAATCAAAGGCCCATAGTAATTTTGAACACTTTAAGAGATCATCTCCCATTAATTTAAACTCCAGATAGCACCGCCTATTCTACTTAACCTCTCCTCATAGGTAGAAATGAAGAGTTAGGTTTTCAGATGTAAAGTGATATAGAGAGTTTCAAAATGCTGGGCTGGAAAATTCTGCATTGCAACTTCATCCAGGGAAGTGTGATACAATGATATAAAGTCAGAGATAGGGAGAAGACGGTTGTTGAAAAGTATATTCCTATAAAGGCTCTTGGCAGCAAAGACATTAAAACCCCATGGGCCCTTGAGTACAGCACTCACTGTAATTCAAGTGAGAATGTGGAAATTGAGATTCAGATAAGGACTGCACCTGGTAACCTGGGGAATTCCTCATCATCTGGACAGGTTGATACCAGAGAGCCATAAATTCAAATGAGAACAAAAATGCAAGATGACAGAAATGGGGTCTACCTAGAAATCTATCCTTGGAATGTTTCTTGAGATCTGAGTATTAGAATTGTATAAACTTTTGCCACCCTTTTCTAAGGAACTTAAGGCATGTGAGTTTTTTGCAAAACTCTGGTTGTAATCCTTCAAAACCAAACACAACTTTCTGAGATTCAATTATATGCCAGAGCGGTAGAAATGTTCTAACTATCCTCAATATCGCAGGCACTTGCCTGGGCTATTTGAAGTGAGTAATCTTCCCCTGCCCCATAAACTTTGGTGGCATAAGCATTCTGCATCAAGATGAAATACATTCCTTACACAGGAATGTGTAAAACTCAAGGACAGTATAAAACTCAAGCAGATAAATCAATGACAAATAGTGACTTGTTCATCACACGCTGTAATTGGTTATTTTTATCAGGACTGTTGCAACGTTGTGTCTTGATTTAGACATATTCAGTGAGTTGAGAGACATTATTTTTCTGTCCAAGAGCCTGGGCTGAGACTAAATTAGTTTGGATGGTTTGAAGATTGTGTTTGGATGGTTTGAGGATTTTCATTTCAAGTGGTAGGTGATGACAGCGGCTTGAAAGGTGTGGGGATAAGAACTAATTACAAGGATAGTTTCAGTACAAAGGTGGGAAAGAGACACACTGGGATTGTTGTTAGTGAGGAATGTGCAGGCTTATGGATGAATCGACTTTAATGAGAGTGGGAGAAGAAGCAGGAAAGCTTTAGAAGTGAGGACCTCATTGTAATGTGCATTAGGATACTAACAAAGAGTGCATGGAGTGAATGGCCACAATTTTGTCAGTGAAAGTTTACTTAAATTATCATAGGTAAGGGTGGTTGATGCAGGGTTTTTGAATGGACCAGTTAGTGGGGTGAACGTTTTGGCTCACCCTACCAAGAAGATGCAGTTTTACCTACAGAATTGGAGAAAAGGCTGTTGTAAGTTGCAGTTTACGAGTATTTGCGAATAGACTGTTGCTTTACTGGCAGGTCTGTCAAAAGGGGTTTTGAACAGATCTGAGTGTGGATGGTGGACTAGAGATAAGTAGGTCCCCGTCACGTGCAGTGTTCTCTCTGACCCAGGGGATTATGTTTGAGGTGGCAGAGAATGTAAGTCTCCCTCCCAGCTGGGTGACAGGCCATTATTCTCAACATATAAGTAAATTGCTACAGTCATGACTGGGTGATCGTATGATGATACATCAATCAAAAGTGCATGGTAGCAGTTCTGAGCAAACACTCTGAGACTTTTAGGGCTGTAGTAGACAAAAGACAATAGACAATAGACAATAGGTGCAGGAGTAGGCCATTCAGCCCTTCGAGCCAGCACCGCCATTCAATGCGATCATGGCTGATCACTCTCAATCAGTACCCCGTTCCTGCCTTCTCCCCATACCCCCTCACTCTGCTATCCTTAAGAGCTCTATCTAGCTCTCTCTTGAAAGCATCCAACGAACTGGCCTCCACTGCCTTCTGAGGCAGAGAATTCTACACCTTCACCACTCTCTGACTGAAAAAGTTCTTCCTCATCTCCGTTCTAAATGGCCTACCCCTTATTCTTAAACTGTGGCCCCTTGTTCTGGACTCCCCCAACATTGGGAACATGTTTCCTGCCTCTAATGTGTCCAATCCCCTAATTATCTTATATGTTTCAATAAGATCCCCCCTCATCCTTCTAAATTCCAGTGTATACAAGCCTAATTGCTCCAGCCTTTCAACATACGACAGTCCCGCCATTCCGGGAATTAACCTAGTGAACCTACGCTGCACGCCCTCAATAGCAAGAATATCCTTCCTCAAATTTGGAGACCAAAACTGCACACAGTACTACAGGTGCGGTCTCACCAGGGCCCGGTACAACTGTAGAAGGACCTCTTTGCTCCTATACTCAACTCCTCTTGTTACGAAGGCCAACATTCCATTGGCTTTCTTCACTGCCTGCTGTACCTGCATGCTTCCTTTCAGTGACTGATGCACTAGGACACCCAGATCTCGTTGAACATCCCCTCTTCCTAACTTGACACCATTCAGATAATAATCTGCCTTTCTATTCTTACTTCCAAAGTGAATAACCTCACACTTATCTACATTAAACTGCATCTGCCATGTATCCGCCCACTCACACAACCTGTCCAAGTTACCCTGCAGCCTTATTGCATCTTCCACACAATTCACACTACCCCCCAGCTTAGTATCATCTGCAAATTTGCTAATGGTACTTTTAATCCCTTCATCTAAGTCATTAATGTATATCGTAAATAGCTGGGGTCCCAGCACCGAACCTTGCGGTACCCCACTGGTCACTGCCTGCCATTCCGAAAGGGACCCATTTATCCCCACTCTTTGCTTTCTGTCTGTCAACCAATTTTCTATCCATGTCAGTGCCCTACCCCCAATACCATGTGCTCTAATTTTGCCCACTAATCTCCTATGTGGGACCTTGTCGAAGGCTTTCTGAAAGTCGAGATACACCACATCCACTGACTCTCCCCTGTCAATTTTCCTAGTATTCTATAATTGAATGCTGTGATATGGTTGTGTTGAATGAAAATTGTTGGCTGGATTTTCAAAGATGATTTGAAATCTCTCACTTGTAAATTTAATGTATTCTCCTTCTTTTACAGAAACTGCATTGGTCAGCACTTTGCCATGAATGAAATGAAGGTGGCCATTGCACTGATCCTTAATCGATTTGAGCTAGAAGTTGATAAATCCAAACTACCAATCGAAGTGCCTCAGCTGGTCCTCCGCTCCAAAAATGGAGTATACTTAAAGATCAAAAAGATTGAGGGAAAAGGAAAATCAGGAAAACTTCTCCAATAGTTTCCTTCTGGTAATCAATAAGATAAAAATGAAGTTCAAAGTAGCAGCTACAAGATCAGACAAATTGATCTGGAAATGGGTAACAATGTACATGATTTGAGACCTTGTGTGATAAAGTAAAATGGATAACGATGAATGAGGAGAATATATCATGACATCTGATACCTCCTTTCGCAGTTGTCAGGTCTGTTTGCCTGATGTAACAAATAGTTGTTTTTCATGTTATTAATTACATAAATTTGTACATTTAAATTTCTCAAACAGTGAAAGGGAAAAGAGCGAAAACTAAAATTTATCCTAATCAATTCTGTAGTATGTATGTATTACATAAAACTAACTGTGATTTTAAGGAGTGTTAACATATTGCATACATTTGGTGGGTCATTTTTTACCAGTCCTGCAGGCTCACCCCATGCATTATGTTACATGGAATACTGGATACCCACCAATGATTGTAAATTTGGAATTTCATGTTGTCATAAAGCATGACAACAATGCTCAGGTAGTTTATAACATCAGTTTATAAAATCAGGTAGTTTTATGTGATACTAGCCGGGCGTGGAACCGTTGGGCCCAAACCTCTCCTGCGGGCCCAGCGATCCCCGTTGGGTCCAAACCTCTCCTGCGGGCCCGGCAATCCACGTTGGTCCGAACCTCTCCTGCGGGCCCGGCAACCCTCTGAGCAACTGACGACCTGTGGATCTGTTGCCAGCCAGGGAGTCTCCCTCCGGGCCGGGCGAGGGGAGAGAGGAAAGGGGAGAGGGAGTCACTCATCCCGGCCCCGGGCAGCCATCGCAGCGCCCATAGCGACCCGTAGACCCATTGGATGCAAACCTCTCCTGCATCGGCATTCGAGGGCGATGGCCGTTGGTTTGAGCAGGAAGAAGCCCCGGCGGACAACTAGCAGATCAACGGGCCCCAACTGCACAGGTGCAGACCAGTTGGGTTCCCATTTGTGACGTCAAACATGGCTGACGGGCAGGGAAAGTGGAAAAGGGATTTATTAAACTTTAAAATGTGATTTGTAAAGTTTAAAAACTGAATAACTTTTAAAATATAACAACCATTTGAACCGCAGGCCAATGCTGAGTAAGGTGGCCCTAAAATTGTTGCACTATCATGTACCGTTTTGGCCAAAGATACTAGAGGAACAAGATGGACCACTCCGTTGAAATCGCCTATACTGGTGTAGTACGCAAAGGAGCCATTTTCTCATATGCTCCAAGAAATAAAGTCCTAGCCTGCTCAACCTTTCCGTATAGTTCAGGCCCTTGAGTGCTAGGAAAATCTTCCTAAATCTTCTCTGCACTCTATCCAGCTTAATAGCATATTTCCAATAGCAGGGCGACCAAAACTGAGCAAAGCCTCAGCTTCCGCCCATGAAGCCAATTCTACATCCAGTCATCTAGCACTCCATGGATCCCATGCAATTTATCTTCACAGAGCAGCCTTTCGTGCAGAAACTTAGCAGAAACCTTGCTGAAGTCCATGTAGATCATGCCTACAATTCCACGCTGAATTTAAAGTACCACCAACATTATCATATCATAGAAATGTTTACACTATTGTTAATCTTATACCATGTGTAAAAAGATACTCAAGGAATCCTTATGTATCATTAATTTGTTTATTAAAAACTCCCGCTAAATCAGATGAAATACATTTCCTTCAGCTGGATTGCTGTCTTGTTGATTTAACTTGTTTCTTTCTACAACACCCCATGTTGGCATAAACACATACATACATAGAATTAACAGAGGAAAATAATATGATTGACTCACCATGCACACAATTAAAGAAGAAATTGCATGAATACAGAAAAGTATCATCCCCAACTCACAAAACATACTAATATCTAAAGGAACTTTGCACATTTACAATGTGATTTTTTAACGAATGTCTTTGTGGAGATTGTAACTGTCACTAGGTAGAAATGGGATGTGTTTGAAGTGGGTCTAAAATAGTTGCCACTTTCAGTAAATTTTTCTCATTACTCATTTCTCGCTTACTTATTTATACATAGGGCTAATGGGCATGTAATTATGTATCTCAAATTAAAGACTTGATTCAGACTGACATTTTGGATGCACATGGTCAAAACCAGCCAGCATAGTTTTAAGTCATAAATATTAATGTAGGCAATTTGGAACATATTGTGAGAACTGATAGACCCCGACATTTTTTTGCTTTGTTTCCTGAATTACTTGTTCTCGTTTCCAATATTGAATATTGACTCAAGTAGTATCCATGATATAATTCTAACAGAAGATAACAGTTAAAAGGGAGAACAGTAGAAATGCAGACCTAGGAATATTGAGATCAATTTCAGTGTTCGCACCTTGTCAATGCTCTAGCTTCACAATTTGCAACTCCTTAACCCCTTCTGTCTCACACTTTGTGTGTATTCATCTCTGACCTTTATCAGGCAGCATCTCAGGAGAGAAGGAATGGGTGACGTTTCGGGCTGAAGCTGAGTCTTTTGAAGAAGCAGTCACGAAGATTGATGAGAGTGGAATTGTAGGCATGGTCTACATGGACTTCAGGTCATGAAGTGTGGAATTCAGGTCATGAAGTGTGGAATTTAAGCAGAAACAAAAGCTCTTTTACTTACACTGGATTGCACGTGTGTATTTCACAGAGGTTGACATTTTCCTGTCAAATTTCTGATTCTGAAATTTAACTGATGCCAAGAAAGTGCCAACAGGCCAATAAAATAAAAATGAAACAAGTGAGCATAACACAGGAGGGGAAATCAACATCAGTACTACTCACTGCATTAAACAGATGCTAACCAAGACCCTTTGGAAATCCAACTTCCCCAGATATAGCATTGCAATAATGCTCCCCTGACATCAGTCTGAAGAAGGGTCTCGACCCGAAACATCACCCATTCCTTCTCTCCAGAGATGCTGCCTGTCCCGCTGAGTTACTCCAGCATTTTGTGTCTACCTTCGATTTAAACCAGCATCTGCAGTTCTTTCCTACACATTACAATAAAGCTGCCAGCTAGAAAATAACCAGTTTTCTGGTTGCAATAGTTTTTAGGGCTTGCACCACATACAACCAATGATGTTTATTGGAATAGCCTCTCCTCTCATCAAACTGCAGCTACTGTACATGTCCATTTAACAAAGAATAAGTGAATTAACAACCTCTAAAATATTGGCAATTTGGATACACCCCTAACATGTTATCATAAACTGAATAACATTTATAAAAAGCACTGAGAATAGGAGGGAACAGAATGTACAGAGTTTGAGTCCACGATGGTCATCATCAGACTGATGGTTGGTTGAGGAGAACCATTATGAGAGATTAGTTTATTTTGTCATCCTCACGAATCTAACTGATGCATCTTCAACATTGTGAGAAGTAACCACTGCATAATCCTTGTGGAGACAAAGCTCTTTCCAAGTTCTAAGGAAGTCTTCATCATATGTGCGTACTACCACTATCGTAAATGGGATGTATCCAAAATAGATCTGAACCGTCATAATCTGGAACTGCAGGTCATCTGCAGCTGAAGGGTGCATTTCACTACAGCCTGTAATTTCAAGGCCCAGTGTATTCGCAAACTGTCATTATCATTGGTTAAGGGCATCAACCTTGCCTCAAAGAGGGCATAGCCAGTATCAAACCATCCTAAAAATAAGATGTCAACATGGTGAAGCTGCAACACAGAACTATATGCATGCTGAACATCAGAAGCAGCATCCAACAGATAGAATTTAACAATCCCACAATCATTATATCAGATTAAAGTTTTGCAATGGTGTTATATTTGATTATGAATTTTGGCAGACGATTAAACAGCTAACTGAAAAAGTACGCCTCATAAGCATTAGAGCCTCAATGATAGTGGAAGAGTGCATCACTATAAAAGAAAAGACTGAAATATTTGCAACCATCCTCAGCAATCAAGGGCTGGGAGAAGGATCTCTCAGCTACGTCCTCAGGCTTCCATCGCTCTGAAACCAACCTTTATTGAAAGATTGAATATCAAAGGCTCCAGAACTTGAGTATAATCAAGTCAAGAGTGATTAATTGTCATATGTACCAACATTGGAAGAATGAAATCATTACTGCAGCAACATATCAGGCCTGTACACAATAACATAGATAATAAACAAAAATTCAATAAATTAATAACCCCAATACTAGTGCAAAAAAGCTCAAAGTCTTTACAGCCTTAGCCGAACATTGACAAAAAAACAGACTTCCAGACGTGAGGGATTGTCCTGACATCAAGATGTATTTGCCCAATTGTGACGTCAAGAGGTTCTAATAATACTTGTCAAAGTGACACAATAGGAAAATTATACACTGCCTAAATTCACACCTAGCACATAGAAACATAAAAAATAGTTGCCTGAGTAGGCCATTCGGCCCTTCGAGCCGGCATCATACATGAAGCATATGAAGATAGTAACGGGTATCATATCATATCATATCATATATATACAGCTGGAAACAGGCCTTTTCGGCCCACCAAGTCCGTGCCGCCCAGCGATCCCCGTACTATCCTACACCCACTAGGGACAATTTTTACATTTACCCAGCCAATTAACCTACATACCTGTACGTCTTTGAAGTGTGGGAGGAAACCGAAGATCTCGGAGAAAACCCACGCAGGTCACGGGGAGAACGTACAAACTCCTTACAGTGCAGCACCCGTAGTCAGGATCGAACCTGAGTCTCCGGCGCTGCATTCGCTGTAAAGCAGCAACTCTACCGCTGCGCTACCGTGCCGCGGTATGTGAGGCAAACCATCTCAATCCAAACATGGCATTTCAGAAACTCCTCAGTATTGTTCCAATTGCTTCATCAATGACCTTCCCTGCATCATATGTACAGAATATTTCACTATGTTAAATACTATTTGTAACATCTTAGATAATGAAGTAATCCATGACCAAGACAACATTCGTGGATATAGATATGTGGCAGGAAAACATCCACATTGTTCAAGTAGCAGGTAGAAACACATCTCGAACAAGTCAGAGTCTATCTGATCCAAATGATATTCAACAACATTCCCATTTCTTAATTCCCTGCAGTCAACAATCAGGGTCTTATAGACCAGAAAACAAAGTAAACTAGCCACATAAACACCATGGCTACAACCACATGTTAGTGGTATTCCATTGTATGCAACTAACCTCTTGACAACCCAATGATTTTCCCCATCTATAATGCAGGAGTCGGGAGCATGATGGAATACTCTCAGGTGGTGGAGCTAATACCTCACATGACCAAATCCTGACCTGGTCTGTGTGGAGTTTGCATGTTCTCCCTGTGACCAAGTGGGTTCACTTGGGTGCTCCAGGTTCTTCCTACCTCACAGGTGCAAATTAGTCAATTGATCACTGTAAATCCCCCCTATTGTGTAGGTGATTTGTAAAACCCAGGGGTGGTTGATGGGAATGTGGGTAGAATAAAATGGTATCAGTGTACGATTGGTATAAATGGGTGCACAATAGTCAGACTTGGTGGAACCAAAGGAGCTGTGTTGACAAATTGAGGGGTTGACAAATTGTGAATATGAAGATGAGGTAAAAAAAAGGGAATACAGGAGATATTGCAAAAGACTCTCGGAAGAATGGGAACAGAAGTTCTAGAGGGGAAAAGAAATTAAGGGCAGGGCCAATTGTGACCGATGTGAGAGGGGAGGTGAATACAGAAGTTAAAGTGTTGTACTTAAATGCGCGTAGTATAAAAAATAAAGTGGATGAGCTTGAGGCTCAGTTAGTCATGGGCAAGTATGATGTTGTAGGGATCACTGAGACATGGCTACAAGAGGACCAGGGCTGGGAACTGAATATTCAGGGGTACACAACGTATAGAAAGGACAGGCAGGTGGGCAGAGGGGGTGGGGTTGCTCTGATGGTAAGGAATGATATTCATTCCCTTGCAAGGGGTGACATAGAATCAGGAGATGTTGAATCAGTATGGATAGAAATGAGAAATTGTAAGGGTAAAAAGACCCTAATGGGAGTTATCTATAGGCCCCCAAACAGTAGCCTCGACATAGGGTGCAAGTTGAATCAGGAGATAAAATTGGCGTGTCAAAAATGTAATGCTACGATGGTTATGGGAGATTTCAACATGCAGGTAGACTGGGAAAATCAGGTTGGAAATGGACCCCAGGAAAGAGAGTTTGTAGAGTGCCTTCGAGATGGATTCTTAGAACAGCTTGTACTGGAGCCTACCAGGGAGAAGGCAATTCTGGATTTAGTGTTGTGTAATGATCCTGATCTGATAAGGGGACTAGAGGTAAAAGAGCCATTAGGAGGCAGTGATCACAACATGATAAGTTTTACTCTGCAAATGGAAAGGCAGAAGGGAAAATCGGAAGTGTCGGTATTACAGTATAGCAAAGGGGATTACAGAGGCATGAGGCAGGAGCTGGCCAAAATTGACTGGAAGGAGGCCCTAGCAGGGAAGACGGTAGAACAGCAATGGCAGGTATTCCTGGGAATAATGCAGAGGTTGCAGGATCAATTTATTCCAAAGAGGCGGAAAGACTCTAAGGGGAGTAAGAGACACCTGTGGCTGACAAGGGAAGTCAGGGACAGCATAAAAATTAAAGAGAGGAAGTATAACATAGCAAAGAAGAGTGGGAAGACAGAGGATTGGGACTCTTTTAAAGAGCAACAAAAGTTAACTAAAAAGGCAATACGGGGAGAAAAGATGAGGTACGAGGGTAAACTAGCCAATAATATAAAGGAGGATAGCAAAAGTTTTTTTAGGTACGTGAAGAGGAAAAAAATAGTCAAGGCAAATGTGGGTCCCTTGAAGACAGAAACAGGGGAATTTATTATGGGGAACAAAGAAATGGCAGACGAGTTAAACCGTTACTTTGGATCTGTCTTCACTGAGAAAGATACACACAATCTCCCAAATGTTCTAGGGGCCGGAGAACCTAGGGTGATGGAGGAACTGAAGGAAATCCACATTAGGCAGGAAATGGTTTTGGGTAGACTGATGGGACTGAAGGCTGATAAATCCCCAGGGCCTGATGGTCTGCATCCCAGGGTACTTAAGGAGGTGGCTCTAAAAATATTGGAAGCATTGGAGATAATTTTTCAATGTTCTATAGATTCAGGATCAGTTCCTGTGGATTGGAGGATAGCAAATGTTATCCCACTTTTTAAGAAAGGAGGGAGAGAGAAAACGGGTAATTATAGACCAGTTAGTCTGACATCAGTGGTGGGGAAGATGCTGGAGTCAATTATAAAAGACGAAATTGCTGAGCATTTGGATAGCAGTAATGGGATCATTCCGAGTCAGCATGGATTTACGAAGGGGAAATCATGCTTGACAAATCTACTGGAATTTTTTGAGGATGTAACTAGGAAAATTGACAGGGGAGAGTCAGTGGATGTGGTGTACCTCGACTTTCAGAAAGCCTTCGACAAGGTCCCACATAGGAGATTAGTGGGCAAAATTAGGGCACATGGTATTGGGGGTAGGGTACTGACATGGATAGAAAATTGGTTGACAGACAGAAAGCAAAGAGTGGGGATAAATGGGTCCCTTTCGGAATGGGAGGCAGTGACCAGTGGGGTACCGCAAGGTTCGGTGCTGGGACCCCAGCTATTTACGATATACATTAATGACTTAGACGAAGGAATTAAAAGTACCAT
Source organism: Rhinoraja longicauda (assembly GCF_053455715.1). Classification (NCBI taxonomy): domain Eukaryota; kingdom Metazoa; phylum Chordata; class Chondrichthyes; order Rajiformes; family Arhynchobatidae; genus Rhinoraja; species Rhinoraja longicauda. Next base: position 32,698,597 of record NC_135963.1, on the reverse strand, counting down.
TAGCAAATTTGCAGATGATACTAAGCTGGGGGGTAGTGTGAATTGTGAGGAAGATGCAATAAGGCTGCAGGGTGACTTGGACAGGTTGTGTGAGTGGGCGGATACATGGCAGATGCAGTTTAATGTAGATAAGTGTGAGGTTATTCACTTTGGAAGTAAGAATAGAAAGGCAGATTATTATCTGAATGGTGTAAAGTTAGGAGGAGGGGGAGTTCAACGAGATCTGGGTGTCCTAGTGCATCAGTCAATGAAAGGAAGCATGCAGGTACAGCAGGCAGTGAAGAAAGCCAATGGAATGTTGGCCTTCGTAACAAGAGGAGTTGAGTATAGGAGCAAAGAGGTCCTTCTACAGTTGTACCGGGCCCTGGTGAAACCGCACCTGGAGTACTGTGTGCAGTTTTGGTCTCCAAATTTGAGGAAGGATATTCTTGCTATGGAGGGCGTGCAGCGTAGGTTCACTAGGTTAATTCCCGGAATGGCGGGACTGTCGTATGCTGAAAGGCTGGAGCGATTGGGCTTGTATACACTGGAATTTAGAAGGATGAGGAGGGATCTTATTGAAACATATAAGATAATTAGGGGATTGGACACATTAGAGGCAGGAAACATGTTCCCAATGTTGGGGGAGTCCAGAACAAGGGGCCACAGTTTAAGAATAAGGGGTAGGCCATTTAGAACGGAGATGAGGAAGAACTTTTTCAGTCAGAGAGTGGTGAAGGTGTGGAATTCTCTGCCTCAGAAGGCAGTGGAGGCCAGTTCGTTGGATGCTTCCAAGAGAGAGCTGGATAGAGCTCTTAAGGATAGTGGAGTGAGGGGGTATGGGGAGAAGGCAGGAACGGGGTACTGATTGAGAGTGATCAGCCATGATCGCATTGAATGGCGGTGCTGGCTCGAAGGGCTGAATGGCCTACTCCTGCACCTATTGTCTATTGTCTATTGTCTATTGTGTCTGTGATAGACACAAAATGCTGGAGTAACTCAGCGGGACAGGCAGCATCTCTGGATTGAAGGAATGGGTGATCTTTTGGGTTGAGACCCTTCTTAAGACTGTGTCTGTGTTTATGGCTGTAAGGTTCAAACAATTCCGAGTAGGATAGTGTTCCCATTAAATCTTTCCCTCACCTTAAACCCATGTCTTCTGGTTCTTGATTCCCTATCTATTCCCCTCATGCTCATATGCACCTCTGTAAGATCACCCCTCAGCCTCCTGAGCTCCAAGGACTAAAGTCCTAGCAATGATTTAGATGAAGGAATGATTTAGATGATTATTATTAATGATTATTAATGATTTAGATGAATGAAGTAAAAGTAACATTGGCAAATTTGCTGATGACACAAAGCTGGGTGGCATTGTGAACTGTGAAGTGGATGCTTTGAGGATGCAGGGTGACTTGGATAGGTTGGGTGAGTGGGCAGATGCATGGCAGATGCAGCATAATGTGGATAAATGTGAGATTATCCACTTTGATGGCAAAACAAGAAGGCAGATTATTATCTGAATGTGTCAGAATAGGAAAAGGGGAAGTGTTACGAGACCTGGGTGTCCTTGTACATCGGTCACTGAAAGTAAGCATGCAAGTTCAGCAGGCAGTGAAGAAAGCTAATGGCACGTTAGCCTTCATAATGAGAGGATTTGAGTATAGGAGCAAAGAGGTCCTTCTGCAGTTGTACAGGGTCCTGGTGAGACCACACCTGGAATATTGTGTGCAGTTTTGGTCTAATTTGAGGAAGGACATTCTTGCCTTTGAGGGAGTGCAGCGTAGCTTCACAAGGCTAATTTCCGGGAAGGCGGGACTGTCATATGATGAAAGAATGAAACGGCTGAGCTTGTATTCACTGGAATTTAGAAGGATGAGAGGGGATCTTTTAGAAACATTTAAAGTTATTAAGGGATTGGACACGCTAGATGCAGGAAACATGTTCCTGACATTGGGGGAGTCCAGAACCAGGGGCCACAGTTCAAGAATAAGGGATAGGCCATTTAGAAGTGAGATGAGGAAAAACTTTTTCACCCAGAAAATTGTGAATTTATGGAATTCTCTGCCTCAGAAGGCAGTGGAGGCCGATTCACTGGATACATTCAAAAGAGAGTTAGATAGAGCTTTTAGGGTTAGCAGAATCAAGGGATATGGGTAGAAGGCAGGAATGGGGTACTGATTGTGGATGATCAGCCATGATCATATTGAATGGCGGTGCTGGCTCGATGGGCTGAATGGCCTACTCCTGCACCTATTGTACTCCAAAGACGTACAGGTATGTAGGTTAATTGGCTGGGTAAATGTAAAAATTGTCCCTAGTGGGTGTAGGATAGTGTTAATGTACGGGGATCGCTGGGCGGCGCGGACTTGGTGGGCCGAAAAGGCCTGTTTCCGCGCTGTATATTAATGATATGATATGATATGATTATATACGTATCTATGTCTAACCTCTCCCTGTAGCTCAGGGCTCAAATCCTGGCAACATCCTTGTAAATCTTCACTACTCTTTCTAGCTTAACAACATCTTTGCTACAGTAGGGTGACCAAAAATGAACTCAATACTCCAAATGTGGCCTCATCAGCGCCCTGTAGAACTTTAACATAACATCCCAACTTCCATACTCAATACCCTGACTGATGAAGACCAATGTCCTGAAAGCCTTCTTGACTACCTTGTCTACCTGTGATGCCACTTTTAGGCATCGAGGTACCTGCAATCCTCATCCAATTGTTGATGTATACCACAAACAACAATGTGCCCAGCAGCAATTCTTGAGGCACCACTAGTCACAGGCCTCCTGTCCAGAAAGAAACCTTCCACCACCAATTATTGATATAAAATGCCAGAGAAACCCTATGGATCAGGGAACATCTCTGACGTTTCAAGTCAGGACCCTTTTTCAGACTGATTGTAGTCCGGAGAGTGGGGGGATAAACGGGAAGCGAAGAAAAAACAGGACAAGTTGGGGCCGGCAACAGATGACCTCAGGTAGGAGGTTCCTTCATAAGCTGACTGGTGGCTCGTGTCAAGTGTGAGCCCGAGGGGAATGGTTCTTGGTCCTCCAAAATATTCCAAATGTAATTTAAACTGGAGGTGGCGGAATATGGACTTAAGCAAGAAGGGCTTCTTGGAGAAGAGCTACCTTAAATTTAGTTGCGTCTGGTTGAGTAACTATAGTAGGGTGAAGACTATTCCATGCTTTAATTGTGCGAGGGAAGTGGATACTAAGTTGTAAAATGTGGAACTAGTTAACCAATTTTCAGTGGAGAAAGAGAGAAAAGGGGGGGGGGGGGGAGAGTTTTTTGTAGGTTACCTACAATGGTCATACAATAGCTCCCCCGCTTCCCCCTTTTCTCCACTAGGTAACTAGAACTGTGGTTCTATCCTCCGAGGACTTCAACCTGTGCATAGACACAAACTGCTGGAGTAACTCAGCAGGACAGGCAGCATCTCTGCAGAAAAGGAGACCCATTCCTTCTCTCCAGAGACGCTGCCTGAACCGCTGAGTTACTCCATGGTTTTGAGTCCATCGTCGGTGTAAATCTCCTCCTCCTCCTCCTCCCCCCCCTCCCCCCCCTCCCTCCACCCACCTCCCCTCCTTCCCCCCTCCCTCCTCCCCTCCCTCCTCCCCTCCTCCCCCCCCTCCCTCCTCTCCCCCTCCCCTCCCCTCCCTCCTCTCCCCCTCCCCTCCTCCCCTCCCCCTCCTCTCCTCCCCTTTCCCCTCCCCCCCCCTCCTCTCCTTTCCTCTCCTCCCTCTCCTCCCTCTCCTCTGCCTCCCTCCTCATGCACGAGTGACGTTTCACGCGATGCGTACGTGTGACGTCAGGATGTGCGACGTGTGACGCGTGGGGGAGACGGGCAGGTGCGCGCCTGTTTACGCGGCCATGCGTGGAGGCGATGAGGAACGGCGTCCGATGCGGCGGGGCGGCGAGGGTGGCATGTCGAGCGACTTCTACCTCCGCTATTATGTGGGACACAAGGGCAAGTTCGGCCACGAGTTCCTGGAGTTTGAGTTCAGGCCGGACGGTAAGGAGTGCGCGGCGCCGGCGCCGGCGCAGGTCGGCCCGGGGCCTGTCCGACATGGCCGCCGCCTGATGGGATGGATGGGGGCGGGAGTTTGAGGGAACCGGGATCCGGCATCCACCCGGTCGCCCCGCCGACCAGCATCAATCCGAGCCCTCCGCTCCCCCCGAACACGGCCGGGGTTGCACTGAGGCAGACCTGCAACTCAGGCAGACCCTCGGCCAATGCCGGCCCATGCATGCTGCCCATAGATGTTCCACACAAACTCTCCGCCCGCAATGTTGATCAGTAGATGCTAATAACATTCCCCTTTCCTTTGGCAGCAACTTTGAATTTGCTCTGAACTCATTAGTGGTCATCTTGCAACTGTGGTGGTTAACTGGTGCTCAATAGACAATAGGTGCAGGAGGAGGCCATTCGGCCCTTCGAGCCAGCACCGCCATTCAATGTGATCATGGCTGATCATTCACAATCAGTACCCCGTTCCTGCCTTCTCCCCATACCCCCCTGACTCCGCTATCCTTAGGAGCTCTATCTAGCTCTCTCTTGAAAGCTTGTGGCTCCCTTACTTGGGGAACATAAAAAATAGAAACATTCAGTTCCTTGTGCCTACGCTGCCAGTCAATAACATGGTACATATTTTACCTGAGCATCACTTTCTCTTGATTTCCATCGTATTAAAAAAAACGTCATTTCTTTATGGATGTACCGAGTAACCATGACTCCTCTTGCTGTTTCTACCAATAACAGTATCGCACTGGAACAGGCCCACAGTATCTGTGCTGAATGTGATGCCAAGATCAACTCATCTGCCTGCACATAATTCATATCCCTTCATTCCCTACATATCCAAAAGTCTCTTAAATGCCAATATCATATCTACCTCAACCACATGCCCCAGCAGTGTGTTTCTGGCACTCACCAATATCTGAGCTTTAAAAAATCTTGTCCTGCACATCATTGTTAAACTTTGCCCCTCTCACCTTAAATCTCTGCCCTATAATATTGGATGTTTCCACCCGAGGAAAAAATGTCCCGACTGTCTATCCTATCTATGCCTCTTATATTTGTATATACTTCTATCGAGTCTACCCGCAATCGCTGGTGTTCCAGAGAAAAAAACGAAATCTGTCCATCGTTTCCCTGTAGCTAATATCCTCTAATCCATCATTCTTCTGGTAAACCTCTTCTACACTCTTTCCAAAGCATTCATATGTTCCTGTAATGGGGCAACCAGAATTACACACAATACTCCCAATGAGGCCTAACGAAAGTCCTCATGACTTCCTGACTCCTGTACTGTTTGCCTTGACCATTGAAGGCAGACACACCACATGCTTTCTTTACCACACTATTTGTCCCTCTCTAAATCAGTGATGTTAAATCAGGCTATTAATTGTATATATTCAAACTACCAAAGTGCAACACCTCATACTTGCTTGGATTAAATGCCACCTACCATTTGTCTACCCAATTTCTGTAGCTGATCTATACCTTGCTGTATACGTTTACAGTCTTCTTCACAACTATGACCCCAGCATCATGGTGTCATCTGTAAACTTCCTAACTAACCAGTTTACGTCCAAGTCATTGTATACTTCACTGTGGAACTCCTCTGGTCACAGACTTCCAGCCTGAGTATTGTCCTTCCACCACAGCCCTCTGTCTTCTATCAGTAAGTCAGTTCTGAATGTATATGACTAATTCACCTTTAATTCCATGTGTATTAATGTTATGGATCAGCCTATCATGGGAGACTTTATCAAATGCCTTGCCAAAATCCATGTAGACAACTCCCCCACCTTTATCAAATCACCAACTTAATCTCAAGAAAGCTCGAAGTAAGTAAGGCACGACCTGCCATGTACAAAGCTATGCTGACTCTTTAATCCATTCTCTTCCAAATAGAAGTAAATACAAACAATCTTCAATTCCATCTCCGTCTAAACCTTTCCTATCCATGTAACTGATCAAGTGTTTTTTAAATGCTGTTATACAATGTGCCTCAACTTCCTTCTGTGGCAGCTCGTCCATATACCCACCACCCTGTGAAAAAAATGTGCTCCTCAGTTTCTTATTGCCACTTTCACCTTAAACTTATGCTCTCTGGTTCTTGATTCACATACCCTGGGTAAAGGACTGTGTATTCTCCTTATCTAGTCCCTTCATGATTTTATACACCTCTATTCTCAGCTTCCTGTACTCCACGAATAGCCCTAGCCTTCCAACCTTTCCAAGGCTCAAGGCCTTGAGTCCTCATCAATCTCTGCATGATTTCCAGCTTAATGGCATCTTTCCTATAGCAGGGTGACCACAACTGTATGCAGTATTCCAGTCACAGCCTTGCCATTGTCTTGTACAACTCGTATAATGTCCCAGCTTCTATTCACAATACCCTGACTGATGAAGGCTAATGCACCAAAGGCCGCCTTGACCACTCTATGATCCCACTTTCCAGCAACTGGGTGCCTGTACTCTTAGATCCCTCTGCTCTACAACACTCTCCTGGGACTTTATTATTCACCGTGAAAGTCTAGCCCAGGATTGAGTTCCCAAAGTGCAACACCTCACACTTACCTGCATTAGATTCCATTTCCCATTCCTTCGCCCACTTGCCCAGCTGATCAAGATCCAGCCATAAGTTTATCACCACTTTAGTGTCATGTGTACATTTACCATTCATGCCTTGTTTATCCTTACCCAAATCGTTGATATAACCTACATAGCAAAGGGCCTAGCACTGATCCCCGAAGCACTAGTTACACGTCTCTAGGCCAAAAAACAACCTTCCACCCTCTGCTTCCTAACATGGTTTTTTTTTGGACATTTATATTTGACATTATATGACATTTTGGGTCATGAGCATTTTTCAGACTGATGGAGTAGGGGGAAGAAAATTGGAACAGTAAGGTGGGGGTTGGGCAAAGACTGGCAAATGATAGGAAAAAAACTGCAGATGCTGGTTTAAATCGAAGGTCGACACAAAATGCTGGAGTAACTCAGCGGGTCAGGCAGCATCTCGGGAGAGAAGGAATGGGTGACGTTTCGGGTCGAGACCAAGGGTTTGAAGAAGGGTCTTGACCTGAAACATCACCCATTCCTTCTCTCCCGAGATGCTGCCTGACCCGCTGAGTTACTCCAGCATTTTGTTTCTACTGGCAAATGATAGGTGGCTACAGTTGATGGAGTTTGATGAGCAGATATTGACAGGCTAGAGGTGAAAAGGAGATAAAAGCATGTTAAATACAGAAAGAAGAGGAGTGAACTGGAAAGTTTGAGGGAAAGGTGTGGGTGGAAAGTGGATAAAAGGAAACATGGGGCTCGGGGATGGGCGATAAGTGTTTGGGGGGTGGAGGAGCAGGGTGTCTGGGGTGGAGGGAAAAATGGGTGCACATTGGGCTTGGTGGTCGGCAGTAGATTGAGGGGAATAGAGTGGGTACTATTTGAAATGGGAGAATTCATTGTTCAAATCGACGAGTTATAAACTACCCATGCAAAATATGAGATGCTGTTCATCCAATCTGTATGTGGCCTCATTCTGGCAGTGGTGGAGACCCAGGATAGAAAGGTCAGTATTGCAAGGGAAGTTAAAAATGGTTATCAGCCAGGACATTGGGCAGGCAGAGAACAAGTGTTTGGTGAAACGATCACCTGCTTGGTCTCACTGATGTAAGGAAAGTCACTTCGGGAGCACCAAATGCAATAAACAATGTTGAATGAGGTGCACGTGAACCTGTCTCACCTGGAAGGGCTGCTGGACTTCCTGGATGGAAGTGAGGCATGTGGATGGAGTCCCCACATGTGTCTCCTCTGCGTCCTGCAGTTTGGTTTTCCATTCCCCTCTCACAAGACTGAACAAGGATAGAGTTCCCCTGATCCTCATCCCACCAGCCTCCGCATCCAATACGTCATTCTCCAACATTTCCGCCACTTTGTTGTGATCGTATCTCCCCTACTCACTCCGACCACCCTCCACAGCTACTTGGTGTGCTTATCTCCTCCCGCCCAACTCGCCATCTCCCAAACACTTCCCCTGCAATCACAGGAGATGCAACACCTGTCCCTACACCTCTCTCACTTTCATCCAAGGACTCTGGCAGCCATGCCAGATGAGACAAAGATTCATGTACACCTCTTCCCAACGTTGACTATTGCATTTGGTGCTCTCAATATGGCCTCTATATCAGCGAGGCCAAGTGTAGAATAGGTGATATTTTTGCTGAATCTGTCAGCCATGGCCTGTTGGAGCTTCCGGTGGCTAATTATGTTAACTCCCCTTCCTATTCAGGATTCAGGAGGATTCAGGATATCTTTATTTGTCATCCAAAAAACAAGTTTTTTGGACGAAATTTAGTCACCCACAGTCCAACAATAAAAGCAGTAAAATAAGCAAATTACACAACCCCAACCAACACAAAAAAAAGAAACATCCATCACAGTGAGTTTCCTCCAGTCCCCTCCTCACTGTGATGGAAGGCCAGAATGTCTTTTCTCTTCCCCTGCCGTCTTCTCCCGCGGTCAGGCTGGTGTCGCCACGTTCCAGGCCGCGCCGGACGGTGAAAGGTCCGCAGCGTCGCATACCAACCACTCTGTACTTGGCAGCCTCCATTGCCAGAGTGAGCTCACATGCAGAATGGATTCATAGCACCTCATAAGCTTGTGTAGCTTATAACCTAACTGTTTGAATGTTGAATCCTCCAAATTCAGGTAACCCCCCCCCCCCACCTTCCCGATTCCCTCTTTACCTTGGCCCACACTGGAGTCACCCATTTCTCCCACCACACCAGTCACACTGCTCCTCCTCCTCCCTCCCCCCCCCCCCCCCGCCACTCATCTCCCTTCCCCAAATCCCATTTTTTCTTTCATCCTTCCCCACCCACAGCCCTTTTCTTATTTCTACCTCTGACTTCACAATTTACTTCTCTTCTTTCCTTATTTGCCACCGTTATTGCTTCTTTTCAACTGTAGCCTTTGTCATTATCTCCACGTGGCTGCCAATCGCATCACTCACCTGTATCCATCTATCACTTTCCATGCTTTGCCCACCTCACCTTTCTGGTCTTTTCCTCCCTATTCATTCACTCCCAACCCAAAACATAATCTGTCTCTTCCTTCCATAGATACTGCTTGACCTACTGAGTTCCTCCAGCGCTTTTAATTGGCTCACTTTTTCATTTTGGTAGCTTGAGAATGTGCTGTAGAGTTTGATATGGTGTGTGGTATTGGTAAATGCAGAAAGAAAAGTGATTTAAGATGTGAATTGTTATGTGGGATAATATTTTTAATGCCTTTTGTGAAAGAATCAAACGTGTGTTTATTTTTGACAGGTAAACTCAGATATGCAAACAACAGCAATTACAAAAATGATGTTATGATTAGGAAGGAGGTAAGCGTTTTTTTAATTGTCTTTTGAGTTGGAGAAAACTCATAAATGTTAGCAGTTGAATTCTGAGCTAGTTGTTATTTAGTTAGTAAATTTGCTTTTTTTCTTATGTGTCTTTTTGGACATGCATTACTGTGTTAGGCATATGTCCATAAAAGTGTGATGGAAGAGTTAAAACGCATCATAGAAGATAGTGAAATTACAAAGGAAGATGATGCTTTGTGGCCTCCGCCTGACAGAGTGGGGCGACAGGTCAGTACCTTTCCCTTTTAATGCTATCATGAAAAAAGTATTGCTTGGCAACCATTATAAGGCTTACCAGAAATAGTGACAGATTCCAGTTTGCAGAGCTGAAGAAGTCTGGGTCAAATTTATTATGTAAATTACTCTTGGAATTTCATGTAGATTTCTTCCCTGAAAACGAACCCATTTTGGAATAAAATTCAAATAGGAAAATTCTGACAGTTTTGTGTTTGTCGACTGTTATTAAATCACAATTGATGATTTGTTGCTATGATGGCACCTCCATTCAATTAATTAGACACAGCTCACGCTAAATAAAAACAGAATGCTTTTTAGTCAGTATGCCGGAAAGCATCTGCTAAATGTTAACAATTAACATTCCAGGTCAATGACGGTTTATCAAATGCTTTGTAGTGTGCTAGATTCTCCCAAGATTTTGAAAGTTTTATTACCAGAATTTGCAATATTGATCATCTCAATGGTCCTATACACATCTTTGGAACATCTGGATAGCAAAGACACCCTATGTCAAGACTCCTATTTATTGATTATAACTGGCTTCAACACTATAATTCCAACCAAATGCTTCTCAACTCCAGAACCTAGGCAGCATCCTCTCTGCAACTGGATCCTCCATTTCAGGCCACAATTAATAAGGATAAGGGACAACACTTCCTCCACGAAAATCCTTAACACCTGTGCCCCACAAGATTGCCTACTCAGCCCCTAACTATATTCCCTTTCGAATCAGTACAGGATCTCAAACAATGGAGGGACAGGACAGGAAGGAGATGGAATGCTTAATGACATGGTGTCAGGGCAAAAACCTCTTCCTCAAAGTCAGCCAAACTATTTGCATCAGTGGTGTTGAGGTGGAGAAGGTTGAGTGTAAACATCACCAACAATTTGTACTTGCCCAACCAATGCCATGGTCAAGAAAGCACACCAACACTGCAAATTCCTCAAAAGGCTAAGGAAATGTGGCATGACTCTTATCAATCTTTTCAGATTATTCAATGAAACCATCCTATTGGGATGCATTGCAACATGGTATGGCAGCTGCTCTGTCCAAGTGCAAAAAATTGCAGAGAGTGGTGAATGCAGCCCAATCCATCATGCAGCCCAACCTCACCTTCAATGATTCAGTCTACACTTCCCGGTATCTCCTGAAATAAAGACCCCTCCCACTTCAATCAGACTCTCTTGTCCCCACTCTCCTTGGGCAGAAGAAACAAAAGTCTAAACCATTGCACTCGAGCAGTTTCTTTCCCATTGGTATCAAGCTCTTGAATGGTCATCTCACATCTTAATCTCCCAACCTCATTGTGGCCTTTGCACTTTTTGATTAGCACTCTCTCTGGACCTTTAACATTGTAGTGTATACAGGCGCAGACAAATGCATAGACTTCTTCCCACTGCATCGTAGATCATTTATGTCCCTTTCCCACTGAAATTGTGTGTGTGTGTGTGTGTCTTATGACCTTGCTTGACTGCACCGATGTACTTTCCAAAAGATAAGCTTATTTTTAAGCTTATTTTAAAAGATAAGATGACCTATGTTGGCTTTCTTGTTCCCAAAGCACAAAAATGGCATTATTGTATTTAAATCCTTCCATACCTTGTTCCACAATTTTTTCATAATTTAATTCATTCTCCATTCCACCCTGCCCTTCCCCTCAAAGCACCGTGCTCCTGTGTGTGGGTTTTTATGCATTACATATACTTGTGATTGATCTGTAGCAAAGTCAACATCTATCTGGACAGTATTCCCTGGAATTAATATGCTAACCTCTTGCACGTTTTTCCATCTGTCCATTTTCAGACAGATTCTATTACTTGTTTCCATTTCTTTGGAGCTTTTTAAATGAAAGATGCAATATTCAAATAATTGATAGAAAGGAAATGATAGTCATAAATGTAAGAGATCTGGGGTTCTGGTTAAAAATAGAATCTCCCTCAATAATCCAATTCTGTTGATAAAAACAAATGCTGAGATTATATTAAATTTTCAATATTGAGTTGTCACCATGTAAATTATTGGTTTGACTCCTTGTTATACTTTTCTGATAGTCGTTGAAAAAAATGGATACCAGTTATTGAAAGAGTTATAAAAGTGAGTTAACAGGTTGATGGATGGCATGAAAGGACTGAAGTTTGAGGTGTGATTGTAGGCAACTGGGTCTCCTCTCGCTGGAATACAAAAGATTAGTGGTGTTGCAGTTATGGGGTCCTGTTAATAACTAACTCTTTCAATTTTCAATATGGTGCAAACAGTTCATTCAAAAGTTAGATTTTGAAATGATATTGGGATACAGGAATAATTTTGAGGCAACTTAGTCATTGTAACTTTGAAAGAAACGTGACTTTAGTTCTGCAGTTCTGAAAACGTAACATGTCTGGGCCTTTTGTACATTAATTGATAGTGATTAATTGCATGTAACTAATATGGTGGAATATGAACAAAATAGGCCACCTTTAACTTTTATGAAATATTGTGCAAATTATCTTCATATTTTGTTTGTAACAGGAACTTGAGATTGTAATAGGAGATGAACATATTTCATTCACAACATCTAAGATTGGCTCTTTAATTGATGTAAACCAATCCAAGTAAGTGTATCTTTGCTACGGGTGGGAAAAATTACTTAAAAATTTTGTGGAAACAACATGTCACTTTATTGATAATTTACTTCTGAAACCAGTCAGTATCCATAATTAAGATGGTTAGGTTGTTGTGTTTGCCATGCCATGTTTGATCATTAGAACCCTAAAGTCCCATATCTAAGACGGGTTTAGGATTGTCATGATTCCTTCACAGTCAATAGCTTGCTGATGAAGGTAACATCTGCAAATGAAGGATGGCTACTTTAATGAGCTGAAGAGACAGAACAGCTTTGCCTTCTGTAATACATTCCAGAATGAGTCATGTATTTTGGGATGGAAGAAGGCATGGTCTAGAATAACAATTGTGATCATTTAAAACGCATGCTTTCCCATTGCAAGAACATCAATTAGGTAGAAATTTGGCAGGTTTCTTTTAAGTTATTCCACTTGTAATGCCTTTTCTAAATGGAACCAAACGTGTTTACTTCTAGGGATCCAGAGGGTCTGCGAGTATTCTACTACCTGGTCCAAGACTTGAAATGTCTAGTTTTCAGTCTTATTGGGCTGCACTTCAAGATCAAGCCCATCTGAGAGTTTGATGATCAGACAAGGATGATTGATTGGGGATGGATTAAAGTGGGTGGGGGGGGGAAGAGAGGATGTAACAATAATTAGCTTGGGGTGAGTCTTTGCTACGGTAACTAACTTTGTTTAATGTGGATTTGGTTAAAAGAATTTATGTGAATACAAAACAACTCCATCTTTATAAAAAATTTCTTTTTTTATTAAAATAAACATTGATTACACTTGTGTTTGCTGCTGGAAGTTCATTATTTAAAAAATGTGCTGTAAACAATATTGCCAATTCATAAATTGTATCACTGAAAGGTGTACGTTTCTGTGGGAAGGAACTGCAGATGCTGGTATATACCGAAGATAGACACAATGTGCTGGAGTAACTCAGCAGGTCAGGCAGCATGTCTGGAGAAAAAGGATGGGTGACGTTTCAGGTTGAAACCCTTCTTTCGACTGCTGTAGCAGACTTCTGAAGAAGGATTCCAACCCAAAACATCATCCATCCCTTTTCTCCAGAGATGCTGCCTGACCCGCTGAGTTACTCCAGCATTTTGCATCTATCTTCAGTGTACTTCTCTGTTTAGTTACTCTTCTGTTTTTTTCCCAATAATTTCAAACAGGATAACGGATTTTTTTTTTTCCTGTTTTAAATGTCCTATGTTTACTTAAGAAGTTGTTATGCATTGTTAAATTATATTCATGGGAATTTTGCCTATTTGCTATTCCAAAGCTTATCAGTTTTTACACAGAATGTCATATTTTTGCTCATCTTTAGGGATAATGTGTAACGCAATGTAGTTACATTATAAGTTTATCTGGCTATATAGTTACACTGGAGATTTTTTCGAGTTCTGAAGACAACCCAAAACCAGCCAGGATATGTTAAGCAAAATAGAATCTTTTCAAACAAAAGTTTCAAGGTCGCTTGGGTGTTTTCAGTCATATGTTAGTTGAGGTACAAAATATCTCTTCTGAACTTTAACATTGATATGAAAAAAAAAATAGCCTGATATCCTGTTTCTTGCGTACTATGTCCATTTGAAAGGACTTCAATAACAGGAATAAAGAGCCAGAGCAATGTAACACTATTTAAATTATACTTTGCAGCTAACATATGAGTAGGTACTGGACCAAGTGGACCCGTTGGGACCAAACCTCTCCTGCATTGGTGCAGCACCCTCTCCTACCCCTCCCTGCCCTCCCCACCCCCCTCCCTCCCCCTCCCTCCTCGCCCTCCCTCTCCCTCCACCCCCTGCCCCTCCCTCCACCCCTTCCCCTCTCCCCACTCCATCCCCCTCAACCCCCCCTTCTCCCTCCCTAGGAGTTGGATTTAAACTTTAAAATGTGAATAACTTTAAAAATATAACCGATTTCAATGAAACTACTTCCATTAGAGGTGGGCCGAAGATACGCTGTATCTCTAAACCACATTAAACACCATTCCTCAGCCCCCTTGCGCAGCTGGTCAAGATCCTGCTGTAATTTCTACATGGTGAAACCAAAATATATAAAAATGGCCTTTATTAACATCTGACAATGTGCACTTTAACTACATGTGATTTTTTCTATTACAAATCTCAAATTGTGGAGTGCAGAGGCAAATAAATAAATGATGATGGGTTTTTGTCCCAAACATTATGGAGGGCACTGGACATATATATATGTCCTCGATAACTTCCGGTTCCCAGGCCCCCACTCCCTCATGTTTACCATGGTTGTCCAGTCACTCTACACTTCCATCCCCCACAAGGATGGTCTCGAAGCCCTCCGTTTCTTCCTCAACCGCAGAACCAGCCAATCTCCATCTACCAACACTCTCCTCCGCCTAGAGCTGGTTCTTACCCTCAACAACTTCTCCTTTGACTCCTCCCACTTCCTCCAAACCAGAGGTGTGGCTATGGGCACTCATATGGGCCCTAGCTACGCCTGCCTCTTTGTCGGGTACGTCGAACAATCCCTGTTCCGGGCATACACCGGCCCCATCCCCGAACTCTACCTCAGCTACATCGACGACTGCATTGGTGCTACCTCTTGTACCCATGCAGAATTCACTAACTTCATACACTTCACCTCCAATTTCCATCCTGCCCTTAAATATACCTGGACTATCTCCGACATCTCCCTCCCGTTTCTGGACCTCACCATCTCCATCACAGGAGACAGAGCTAGTGACGGACATTTACTATAAACCCACTGACTCGCACAGCTATCTGGACTACACTTCTTCCCACCCGGTCCCCTGCAAAAAGTCTATCCCCTACTCCCAATTCCTTCGTCTACGCCGCATCTGCGCCCGGGATGAGGTGTTTCACACTAGGGCTTCAGAGATGTCCTCGTTCTTCAGGAAACGGGGCTTCCCCTCCTCCATTATAGATGAGGCTCTCACTAGAGTCTCTTCTACATCCCGCAGCTCCGCTCTTGCTCCCCCTCCCCCCACTTGCAACAAGGATAGAATCCCCCTCGTTCTCATTTGCCACTTTCATTTCACTGCACATCGTGTATGTGTATGTGACAAATAAACTTAACTTGACTTGACCTTCCACCCCACCAGCCAGCGGATCCAACAAATCATCCACCAACATTTCCGTCACCTACAACGGGATCCCACCACTGGCCATATCTTCCCATCCCCTCCCCTCTCTGCGTTCCGCAGAGACCGTTCCCGTAAGCGGAAGTGGCGGCGCCTAACGGCTGTGGCTCGCTAGCAGTCTGTTTGTCTTTTTTCCTTTTTTTTTTGTTGTGTGTCGGTGTTGGGATGTTTTTTTTTTTTTTTTGGTTGTGTATGTGTGGGGGGTGGTGGTGTGGGTGGGGTGGGGGGTGGGGGAAACCTTTCTCTTTTAGGTCTTTTCCTCACGGCGCGGGGTGCGGCTCGGCCGCGGGGCCTTCCATCACCCGGCGCGGCTCGGCCGCTGGACTTAACATCGCCCGGTGCGGCTCGGCCGCTGGACTTAACAGTGCCCGTTGCGGCTTGGCCGCGGGGCCTTCCATCGCCCGGTGCGGCTCGGCCGCGGGCCTAACATCGCTGGTGCGGCTCGGCCGCTGGACTTAACAGTGCCCGGTGCGGCTCGGCCGCGGGGCCTAACATCGCCTGGCGCGGCCGTGGGACTTTTCATCGCTGGTGCGGCTTGGCCGCTGGACTTAACATCGCCCGGTGCGGCTTGGCCGCGGGGCCTTCCATCGCCCGGTGCGGCTCGGCCGCTGGGCTTAACAGTGCCTGGTGCGGCTTGGCCGCGGGGCCTTCCATCGCCCGGTGCGGCTCGGCCGCGGGACCTAACATCGCCCGGCGCGGCTCGGCCGCGGGACTTAGCTGCGCACGGCTAGGCCGCGGGGCCTTCCATCGCCCGGCTCGGCCGCGAGACGTTTCAGCGCCCGGTGCGACTCGGCCGCGGGGACTCCCATCCCCTTGCGGGGACTGTGCGGGTCGGTCGGGGACGAGCTGTCTGTCCGTGGGCGTGGGGAAGAGAGTGGAAGTTTTGTTGCCTCCATCACAGTGAGGGGGTGTTTGGAGTCACTGTGATGGACGTTTGTGTTGGGGTCATGTGTCTTGTGTTCTTTTTTTTTGTGTGACTGCTATGTAGTTTCGTTCGGTACCTTGGTACCGAATGACAAATAAAGCTCTGTTGAACTAACTCCCTGGTCCACTCGTCCCTTCCTACCCGAACCACCCCAACCCCGGGCACTTTCCCCTACAACCGCACGAGATGCAACACCTGTCCCTTTACCTCCCCCCCCCAACTCCATCCAAGGACCCAAACAGTCTTTCCAGGTGAGACAAAGGTTCACCTGCACCTCCTCCAACCTCATCTATTGCATCCGCTGCCCTAGATGTCAACTTATTTACATCGGCGAAACCAAGCGCAGGCTCGGCGATCGCTTCGCTGAACACCTGCGCTCGGTCGGCAATAACCAAACTGATCTCCCGGTGGCCGAGCACTTCAACTCCCCCTCCCATTCCCAGTCTGACCTTTCTGTCATGGGCCTCCTCCAGTGCCATAGTGAGGCCCACTGGAAATTGGAGGAACAGCACCTCATATTTCGCCTGGGCAGTTTGCAGCCCAGTGGTATGAACATTGACTTCTCCAACTTTAGATAGTCCCTCTGTCCCTCCCTTCCCCTCCTCCTTCCCAGATCTCCCTCTATCTTCTTGTCTCCACCTATATCCTTCCTTTGTCCCGCCCCCTGACATCAGTCTGAAGAAGGGTCTCGACCTGAAACGTCACCCATTCCTTCTCTCCCGAGATGCTGCCTGACCTGCTGAGTTACTCCAGCATCTTGTGAATAAAAACCTTCGATTTGTACCAGCACCTGCAGTTATCTTCTTATACTATATATATATATATATAATATATTAATATCTAATGGCTACATGCAATTTTTAAAATAATGTAACATTTAAAAATAAAACCTCCTCAGTCCCAACAGCATCGTCAGGGAGGGGGAATGACCCGGCAGTCTACCTCGGCTTCGTGATGTCACCGGCGCCCGGTGTGTTGGCGCCGCTTGTCCTGCAGGGGGCGCTGCGGCGGCGCCACGGTGTCGCAATAAACTCATTGCGACAGGCCGTAACTCGGGCAGCCATGGGGGTAAGTGACGCGGGAGGGCGATTCTCTGCTAAAATGTTCATCCTTTTCTCGATGATCATCTTCACTTTGCGCTCTCTTTGCAGAAGTTCGGGCTCCAGCTTAAAGCGACAATGGAAAATATCAGCAAGTTACGGCCGGACGGAGAGGATTTCCGATGGTTCCTGAAGGTAGAGCGGCTGAGAGAAAGTGTTGGAGAGAATCAGCGGAACTCTGTGACTGGGACACTGTGTGTGTGTGTGTGTGTGTGTGTGGGTGCAGGGACCACAGTGACTGTGACACACTGTGTGTGGGTGCAGGGACCACAGTGACTGTGACACACTGTGTGTGTGGGTGCAGGGACCACAGTGACTGGGACACTGTGTATGTGGGTGGGTGCAGGGACCACAGTGACTGGGACACTGTGTATGTGGGTGGGTGCAGGGACCACAGTGACTGGGACACTGTGTATGTGGGTGGGTGCAGGGACCACAGTGACTGGGACACTGTGTATGTGGGTGGGTGCAGGGACCACAGTGACTGGGACACTGTGTATGTGGGTGGGTGCAGGGACCACAATGACTGGGACACTGTGTATGTGGGTGGGTGCAGGGACCACAGTGACTGGGACACTGTGTGTGTGGGTGGGTGCAGGGACCACAGTGACTGACACACTGTGTGTGGGTGCAAGGACCACAGTGACTGGGACACTGTGTGTGTGGGTGCAGGGACCCCAGTGACTGGGACACTGTGTGAGGGTGCAGGGACCCCAGTGACTGGGACACTGTGTGTGGGGGTGCAGGGACCACAGTGACTGGGACACTGTGTGTGTGTTGGTGCAGGGACCACAGTGACTGTGACACTGTGTGTGGGTGCAGGGCAGGGACCACAGTGACTGGGACACTGTGTGTGTGGGTGTGCAGGGACCACAGTGACAATAGACAATAGACGATAGGTGCAGGAGTAGGCCATTCAGCCCTTCGAGCCAGCACCGCCATTCAATGCGATCATGGCTGATCACTCTCAATCAGTACCCCGTTCCTGCCTTCTCCCCATACCCCCTCACTCCGCTATCCTTAAGAGCTCTATCCAGCTCTCTCTTGAAAGCATCCAACGAACTGGCCTCTGCCTTCTGAGGCAGAGAATTCCACACCTTCACCACTCTTTGACTGAAAAAGTTCTTCCTCATCTCCGTTCTAAATGGCCTACCCCTTATTCTTAAACTGTGGCCTCTTGTTCTGGACTCCCCCAACATTGGGAACATGTTTCCTGCCTCTAATGTGTCCAATCCCCTAATTATCTTATATGTTTCAATAAGATCCCCCCTCATCCTTCTAAATTCCAGTGTATACAAGCCTAATTGCTCCAGCCTTTCAACATACGACAGTCCCGCCATTCCAGGAATTAACCTAGTGAACCTACGCTGCACGCCCTCAATAGCAAGAATATCTATCCTCAAATTTGGAGACCAAAACTGCACACAGTACTCCAGGTGCGGTCTCACCAGGGCCCGGTACAACTGTAGAAGGACCTCTTTGCTCCTATACTCAACTCCTCTTGTTATGAAGGCCAACATTCCATTTGCTTTCTTCACTGCCTGCTGTACCTGCATGCTTCCTTTCAGTGACTGATGCACTAGGACACCCAGATCTCGTTGAACATCCCCTCTTCCTAACTTGACACCATTCAGATAATAATCTGCCTTTCTATTCTTACTTCCAAAGTGAATAACCTCACACTTATCTACATTAAACTGCATCTGCCATGTATCCGCCCACTCACACAACCTGTCCAAGTTACCCTGCAGCCTTATTGCATCTTCCTCAGAATTCACACTACCCCCCAGCTTAGTATCATCTGCAAATTTGCTAATGGTACTTTTAATCCCTTCATCTAAGTCATTAATGTATATCGTAAATAGCTGGGGTCCCAGCACCGAACCTTGCGGTACCCCACTGGTCACTGCCTGCCATTCCGAAAGGGACCCATTTATCCCCACTCTTTGCTTTCTGTCTGTCAACCAATTTTCTATCCATGTCAGTACCCTACCCCCAGTGACTGGGACACTGTGTGTGTGGGGGTGCAGGGACCACAGTGACTGGGACTCACTATGTGGGTGCAAGGACCCTGACAACTGGGACACACTATGTGGGTACAGGGACCCCAGTGACTGGGACACATTGTGTTTGGGTGCAGCGACCCCGGTGTTAGGAGACACACTGTGTGTGTGTGCACAGATCCCATTAACTGGAATACGCTGTGTGTGTGTAGCGATCCCAGTGACTGCGATGAGCTGTGATGTAGTGAGTATCCTTGGAAAACTACCTTGGACAAATTGCTCCTTAGATGGTTCTCAGAAACTACCTTATAACTGTCCTCGGTGTATTTAGATTGCCTGTTGATCATGTCACTGTATCAGCATAATTCCACGGTCGTATCTGGGTTTTAATATGACTACCAACACCTTTAACAGCCTGCTTCCCAACATAAGACATCTCTATCTGTATTTCTGTAATTGTGCCAGGTGAGTCAACCTTTCTCCTCCCCACTGCCACCCACGGTTGTAGCTATGTCTTGGTGAATTCGGGGAGCTCAAATACTGAATGATCCCCTTCTCACAAACCCCAAGCTTGATTGTTCCTTCTGAACCACTGTTTGGAAGCACACATGATTCTCCAGGCAAAGTTTAAATTCTAATATAATGTTAATGTCTTCGGACAGTAGTCCACAGCCGAACAACATGAACATTGAATTCTCTAATTTCAAGTAATCTATTTCTCCTCAGTCCCTCCATCCATCCCGATTCTCCCAGGTATGCATTTCTTTCCAACAACAGCCTGGCCTCTCACCCAGCTTCTTCCTCTCCCACTCAATTTGCCCATCACCCCACACATTAATCCTATCAGGTCCTTTCCCTCCACTTTACCATTTGCCCTTTCCACCTTATTTAGTCCCATCCTCCACCTTCCATTCCAATCAGATTCCATCATCCTCAGCTCTTGATTACCTCCACCATTCATGTCCCAGGCTTTGTTGTTATCTCCACCTTATCTCCTCCACTTGACTCCGTCAACCTCAACCTCATGTGGATCCACGTGCCAGCTCTTGGGCCACCCCGTCACCATTTTATACCGGATATTACCCCTCAACTCTCTCAGTCCAGCAGGAGGGTTAGGAACCAAAACATGAATTGTCCATTTGCCTCCAAAGATTCTGCCTGATTCAGAGTTCCTCCAGCAGTTTGTTTTTTACTTTAATATAATGCGTTATTAATTGTTGAATGTATCATAATTTACTGATTTGTACAGCACAATTGTTATTAATAGTCTATAATTTCTGTGCTTTTGCAATAGTTGAAATGTCAGAATTGTGGTGAAGTTTCTGATAAATGGCAGTATATCACGTTAATGGTGAGTTGAATTTTGAATCTCTTTTACTCATTTTTCCAGTTCTCATTGAAATTAAAAAATTGCATAGGTTTTTAATCAGACTTTAGAATCATTTGGCCTGGATTCTGCTTAAAGTACTAACCTGCAGCGCTAACTTCAGCCGTTTAACAAATTCTCAACCCGTTCAATTTAATGTACAATGGATAATTTTAGCTTACTGTTACTAATCATTTCCCCAATCCTACTTTCCCCATTTTTATTTATTTATAATACCTAGCATGATGATTTTATGCATTTTTTGATCTCAAATTCATATAAATACCTTCACCCCTAACGTTCATTCCTTTTATTCTCCTAATTCCCAGGTGTTTCTGATTTGCATCATTCTTTCCCATTACACTGCCTTCCCTCTATGTTATTTGATAGACTTGCTACCTTTTTAGGTTGAGCCTCTTTCTGTAGCTCCCCTTTGTTAAATTAAATAATTAATTTTCTTCAACCAACCTTCCAAATCCAACAGTTTTTAAAATTGACCATTTGAATGCTTCAATTTTTCCACTTTTCATTTATATTGATCACTCTTACCTTTGCTAACTTGCAGCTGAAAATCTGTTAGTGTCAGAGAGTCATAGTTATACAGCATGGAATAACTAATTAATCTGACAGGGTAATAAACGAATTCATTAAACCATAAAGTCATACAGCCTGGAAACAGGCTCTTTGGCCCAGTTTGCCCAAGATACCCCATCTACACTGGTTCCACCTGTGATAGATGCAAAATGTGGGAGTAACTCAGCGGGTCAGGCAATTAGCATGTGAGAGGTCCATTCAAGAATCTGATACAGTGGGGGAAAAGTTGTTCGCAAATCTGGTTATTATGTGCTTTCAAGCTTTTGTATCTTCTGCCCGAGTGTAGACAGGAGAAGACAAAACAATCAGAGTGAAAATGGTTCTTGATTATATTGTCTGCTTTCCCCAAGCAAAGTGGTGTAGATGGTTGATTATGGAGAAGGCTGTTTTGTGTGAAAGACTGGACTACACCCCAACCTCTGCAATTCCCTGTATTTTTTTTGTTGTCTTGGGCAGAGCTGTGGCCATTCTAAGGTGTGATACATCCCAACAGGATGCTTTCTAGATCTTGATGAGTCTTTGGAGACATGCCAAACATACTTGGTCTTCTGAGAAAGTGGAGGCGTTGGTATGCTACCCTCCGCAACTACCCTTTGACTTATTCCTCCAAAGCATGGTAGTCTGATTGGAGGCCTGTGACCAGTGGTGGGATGGAGATGGTGAGAGTTCAAAGCATGCATGTTCTTGTTAAAGTGATGGAAAAGACAGGTGGGATTAAGGAAGCCTGACTGACGAGGCTCTGGTCCGGAAAAAGGAGGAGTCGGCCAACTATAGGTAGCTGGGATCAAGTGTAGCCCTGGAGATGTTTAGGAGACTGAAGGAAATCAGGAGAGCAGAAAGGAGACAGGAGATAGCTCTGACAGATAAGATTAAGGAGAATCCGAAGAATTGTTTTCAATATATTAGAGAGGATATGACTTCTCAGAGAGGATATGACTTCTCAGAAATCAAAGCTTTCTATGATGCATCTGTAGAAATTGGTATGTGTCAATTGAGACGTCACATTTCCTTGGTCTTCTAAGGTGGTAGAGGCATCGGGGTGCAGGATCTTCCAGTATTGTGTTCGCTTTGATACTCTTTCGTCCTGCAGTTCTTGCTTTTTCCAAAAACTGTCTTCCATTCACCATGCTTTCTGGACTGATCTCCCTGATTCTGCCTCATTGCTCATAAACTCATCCTTTCCAACAATCTCCTTGTAAGACACTCGCTGTTTTTTAGACTTTCCCTGGTATTATTCAATTTCTTAAGTATCTTAGAGTATTGTTTATGTTAAAGATTCCTACTTGTGTTTTGTGTATTCTGTGTTTTTATGACTGTTGGCAGATCAATTTCTCTCCTAGGATAAATATTCTATCATATTGTATCGTATAAATGCAAGTTGTTGTTTTGTACAGCACAGCGTCCCACTCAAAGGTGGAAGAGGAAGTGCTAATATGATACAAAAGTGCAAGTTGTGCTCAAGAGAGAACTACATTAGTAAGTGATGGCATTTTTTTAATTGACTGGTGTTTTAATTACACAGCCCTTTTCAATCTTTTCTGACTATAAATTGGAAAATTGATTCCAATAGTATTTATTCCATTAGTGACTAGAGTTTTAATACTTTGCAAATGTATATCAGTCTGATTTTTTCTGTTTGACTGTTTTCTGTTTTTGGCCTATATCATACACAAATGTATTAACAACTAAAAATGTTGAACACAAGCTTAAATTGTTGATGACATCTTGATGGCTGCTGGCACTGGAAGCAAGTTCTATTTTTTTTGCAAGTACTCTAAATTCAGCATGTTTACCATACAAAAAAACAATTCGGAGCATCTGATGGATGTACTTAAACAGTATTATTTCTGAAGAAGGGTCTTGACTCAAAATGTCACACATTCCTTCTCTCCAGAGATGCTGCCTGTCTACTCCAGCATTTTGTGTCTACCAACCGTATTATTTCCGTTATTCGTAGATCAATTATGCCAGTTAACTGGTTGGCTGTGACTTTTAATTGAGATATTTTCATACGCAGTGTATCCTGCGTATGCACTGTGGGGCTAAGAGCTTGGTTTGCCCATTGCTGAGTATTGGGCAATGATTTTTATTTTTGTGGGATGTGCATGTCAATGATCAAGCGAACAGGTAATGACCATCCCTTAATTGCCGATTGAAAGGTCGTGGTGAGATGTTGCCTTGAACTGTTGTAGTCCACATGGTAAAGGAAATCCCATGGTGATAATGGGAAAGGACTTCCAATATTTTGACTTGAAAACCATTAAAGCATGGAAAGGCAGTGGCAGAGAATGGCAGGCATTCCTATCTTGTTGCAGACTTCAGTGGTGAGGATGTAGGTTTGGTAGGTGCTGGCAAAGATGCCTTGGGGAGTTGCGGCAAATCTTGCAGTGTATTTACTCTGGCATGTTGCAGTGGTGGAGTAAATTTTAATATAGTGAATGGTTGTCAATCGAGTGGATAATCTTGGTCTGGATGGCATTCAGCTTCTTCACTGTTATGTTGTGTACTCTATTGCAATCCTGACATGCCTTTTAGAGTATAAACTGGAGGTGAATCAGTTACAATTGGACATCAGCCTTTGACCTACAGTTGTAAACATTTTATGTGACTGGTCTATTTAGTTTTCTGGTCAAAGTTGATGCACAAGATATTTTTGACCATTTCAGCAATGATAATGCCATTGAGTACCATGGGTGGGAAATCAAACTCTTTTGGAGATAACCCTTGCCTGGCACTTGTGTGGATCAGTAGTCACTTATCAAACTGGCCCAGGTCTTGCTCCATATTGACACAGAATATTTATTTTCTGAAGACTTTAACATCAATAAATCTCTTTTTCAACATGATGGTGGAAAGATCATTGATGAAGATACAGAAGATGATTTAGTTAAGGACACTACCCTGAGGAATTCCTGCAAGATGCCCTTGGACTTCGGGGAATGGTACCCAACAACCACAGCCATTATTTTGTGTTAGATATGACTAACCAGACAAGACTTTTTCCCCCTATTTCGCCCTTGAATTTGGTTTTGAATGCTGTTTTGATGTCGAGAAGAATGTTTTCACCTTGCCTCTGGAAATCACCTCTGGTCCATTTTGGATGGAGCTTTGATGGTGGGGACGACAACAGGATACAGAAGTGATCATCTTCTCAAACATCTGGCCGAAGATAGATGCCAACACTACAACCTTATTTTTAGCATATGAATTTTTTTGTTCATGGCGTAGTGACTTAGTTGTTCATTGCTATTAACAATGGGATCTGATACCAACACCTCAAAATCTGATCTGGATTATACGATTGCTTAGCTCCTTTGCAGCATGTCACCTCACTGTTTAGGCTGCGTGTAATACCAAACAGCTACACCAGGTTGGTGCTGCATTTTTACTTGTGCCTTTGGCTGGCCTTTGTATGCTTATACTTTTGAACCAGCATTGATGACTTGGCTTGATTGGCATGGTAAAATGAGAGATGTCGACCTATATGATTATAAACTGGCCTGTCTTGTTGACAATGCCACAAGATTTCAAAAATCCAGTCACTATTGAGGAATAATATGGACACTATCCCATGATATTTTGCCATTTACTCGCCACCTTGAGAAGTTCTGACATGTCATGGGATAGGGTGTATGCCAGCATCAGGATGGAGAAGTCCAGGACTCTGGCTGCAATGTATAAATATGTGAGGCATAGTATTGGATTGTGTCCCAGTTTATGAGTGCCCCAAGATGTCTGTGCAAGGGGTTTGTCTAGCTGGATAATTCCAAACCACTGCTGAATTGGGCATTGGATAGTCTGTGTAGTTTTATTATGTTTTGTACCAATTTGATACAATTGCATGGCTTGCTATAACTTTTCAGGTGGCATTACTGTTGTTCTGATGTCACAGATACTAGCTTTTCTTTAATTCCGGATTTATTTTAATTAACTAAATATAGGTTCCCCACCTGGTCCTTTTTGGATTTGAATCCTTGCCTCTTTGGATTACTAGTCCATTATGTTAATCACTTGCTTCCATTTCTTTAAAATGATAATCTGCACTTAGCTGCTGGAGTACTTTGGAAATTCGCATCACAAGATCTTTAGATTTTTCAAAAATTTAAGAGCAGTAAGCTTAAATGATGAAAAACATTTTGTTTTGGTATGAAAAGATATGATTCATAGGATGATAATCTGTTGAGACTACGGTATAGCTCCATTTGAATTTCTCAAGTCATTTCAATCCATCCCATCCCCCCTTTTCTAGTCCCTTCAAACTTGCAACAGACACCTCACATGATCTTCAATAACTTTCAATTTCTAGGCCCCACATTGCCTTATCTTTACCATGGACATCCAGTCCCTCTACATCTCCATCACCCACCAGGAAGTTCTTAAGGTATTCCCATTTTTCCTTGAATGTGGCCTAATCAATTTCCCTCTATTAACACTTTCCTCCACCTGGTGAAACGTCCTCGCCCTCAACGACCTCTCCTCACTTTCTCCAAGTTAGCCATGGGCACTCGCATGGGCCCTAGATATGCCTACCTTTCTGTTAGTTATGTCGAACAGTCCTTGTTCCGGGCGTACATTGGCAACCCCCCCCCCCCCACACACCAACTCTTTCTCTGCTACATCCTGATTGCTTCGGCATTTTAATGAGAATTATAATGACCAATCATTTAATTTTATTTTTTTTTAGATATTCTGAAGGACACTATCAAGCCATACAATGTAAGTGGGCTTTTGACCTTACGAGTTGTTTCTGTTTACTGTTGTGGTTGAGTAATCTGTTTTGCTTGAACATGTGTCTGTGTTTTCCTCGAATCAATTGATGAATTATGCTTCTACTTGTTTGTGTTTGCATACAAAATGATTCTGTAAATATGGTGTTATTCAGGTGTGATTCTCTTTTACAAAAGGCTGAAGACAGTGAAAAATTTAAGACTATTGTACATTTTGAATGTCGCGGGTTGGAGCCAGTTGACTTTCAACCACAGGTAACTGGGAGACCTCCTTGATACCTTAAGCTAGATTCTGTTTAGACTCAAATTAACTGACAGATGTTCTCGGGTTCAAACTCAGCTCTGCTTGTCCCCTTTCATCTGATGTCACGGCACTCCTATTTTACCCAAACCATTCCCTCCATATAAACTCTCCTGTTCATATTCATAGACAATAGGTGCAGGAGGAGGCCATTCGGCCCTTCGAGCCAGCACCGCCATTCAATGTGATCATGGCTGATCATTCTCAATCAGTACCCCGTTCCTGCCTTCTCCCCATACCCCTTGACTCTACTATCCTTAAGAGCTCTATCTAGCTCTCTCTTTACATGACTTTGAATCTGCCATTTCCCATCGCTGTCCCTACTTTCATTTGCTCAGTTACCAATGAGAACATTTCCCTTTGTATTGCTTACCATGCAGGTTTCTGTGCTGTTTTTTTAAAATCCTGCTTCCAGGAAAGTAATGCTTTCAGATCACCTGCTGTTTAAAATTCCACAATTTGACTTCTATTTGCCATCATAGCTATTGGCTTGCAGCAGATTGTAAGAGAACTAACATTTAGGAACTGTCTTCTTGTTTTTGTAATCTACCATTTCACTTTTTGTTCATCTTTAAATCCCATCTTCTTTCCCCTTATTTTCCCTTCTGAACTATTTTTTTCCAGATTCATTAAGTTTTGTTACAGCATTAATTGACATTCATTGTCTGCTGCAGGCTGGATTTGCTGCAGAAGGAGCAGAGTCTGGAACACAATTTGATGAAATTAATCTACTGGAAAAGGTGAGATAATTCATATTAGTCGTATGCGCCAAGACACCATGAAATTTCTTGTTCACATGGTCACAGTAAACAGCATAATTATAGTAATGATAAATACAACAGTGCAAAACAGCAGACTGGTGCAAGATCAAAGTGCAGTCCGGAAGTGTTAAAAAAAAATAGAATAACTGAATGAGGTAGATTTGAAATTATGAGACAGCACCTCATGAAGGAGGGAAATATGTCATTGTTTCAGGAGTCTGAAAACAGTAGAGGAGAAGCTGTTCTTGAGTCTGAACATCCAAGCTTTTAAGGTTTGCGTATCTCCTCTAAGAGAGGATATGAAAACAGGATGGCCTGGGTAGCAGGTATCCTTGATGAATCTTCCAATCTTCTTGAAGAAATGCACCATGAAAATGAACTGGATGGAAGGAATTGACAAACCTGTGTTCGACTTGGCTGTGTTCACTACTCTCTGTGGGTTCAGACGGCCAAGAGCAATGTAGTTGCCATATCGGGCTGAGTGGAGGAGAGAGAAACCGTTGCAAGGTCAGGCCGCATTTAGGGGAAACAAATGGAGGAGGGATCACCTTGTGAGGTGCACCAATGAGACCGCCTTCACCCACCAGTTGACTCAGCTGTTGTTGTGGCTCACATTGTAGCCCCTGGCCTTCAGCACTTTCTTCAGGACAGTTAGTCACAGTGGGGCTCCCTCCCCTCTCACCTGCCGCTGCTTCTTCCTGTTGACCTGCTCCCCCGGTCTGTTATAACAGGGGTTTACTGTATTGGCAAATGGGACTAGCCCAGTATGCCAAAAGGTGGACCAATTGGCCTGTTTCCATGCTGTTATAGCTCCATGCCCAGGTTCAAATAGCTTCATATTCAAATGCTGATATAATTTATTGCTTTATTTTGTTTAGGACTGGACTGATTATGACGAGAAAATCCGAGAGTCAGTGGGAATCTACGAAGTCACGCATAAGTTTGTTAAAATATGAACACTCCAAATGATGTTATCCTTCTGCTTAAATGGACAAACTCCCAGCCTCAGCAAAACATCCTCATTTTACTACTTGTGCTCTTAATGTCTTGGGTCCTGTCCATGAAGATTCCACATCAAAGTATACAGCTGAAATTAGAGGATTTATCTTGGAAACTTTCTAGTTTTAAAAATGGCAACCAATTTGGGTGGAAGATACTTTGTTACATTGAATTTTGACCATAACACAGTAAAAAATTGGCACTCATTTTGTTTGTCGGTAGCGCAGCGGTAGAGTTGCTGCTTTACAGCGAATGCAGCGCCGGAGACTCAGGTTCGATCCTGACTACGGGTGCTGCACTGTAAGGAGTTTGTACGTTCTCCCCATGACCTGCGTGGGTTTTCTCCGAGATCTTCGGTTTCCTCCCACACTCCAAAGACGTACAGGTATGTAGGTTAATTGGCTGGGTAAATGTAAAAATTGTCCCTAGTGGGTGTAGGATAGTGTTAATGTGCGGGGATCGCTGGGCGGCACGGACTTGGTGGGCCGAAAAGGCCTGTTTCCGGCTGTATATATATGATATGATATGATAATTCACCAAAGAAAACTTTCGTATCTCTGAATATGCTTTCAGAGATTTCTAGGATTTAGAATATTAGTAGCCTCAAAGAATTAAGTGACTTGCAGCTGCCATCATAACAAAATAATTATTGAAATTAAATATCAGACATACCAATGGGAATATCAAATTACTTTATTTTTAGTTTCATTTAAAACAGCAACTATTAAAATATCTCTTATTTTGACTATATGCATTAATTTCTGCCAATAACACACTGAACTTTGATAAGCGCCTGGCTAATGTCCGATTCAAATATAAAATAATCACAATATTAAGCACCTACAAATAGCATAATTCAGGGTAACATTTATATTTTAGTGAATATAAAAAGCCTGAATTGTTTTCCTGACACTAAGATATTAATTATGTGTTTGAAAATCAGGATTAGTTAGTGCAATCAACATCATGAAATAATTAAGCGCATAAAAATAGTAGGCATTTTGGCTGTGTACTTATCAAACTGGCAAAGGAAATAAAATTGAATACGTTGGTTTGCCTCGAGCCTTTCAGTGAATTATTCTGGGGCTCAGTAACCCTCCAGCAGTCCTGGAAGAATTGGATGGTTTTAAGATTACTAGGAAGTAGAGTCAACCTCATAACCAGTCTGGTCAAGTAAACCTATACATCTGATGCATTTTAACTAGTAATTGTTAAAATAGTGCATTTTAAAAAGTGCTTTTTTAAAAAACTTCCCAATATGTACGAATTAAAATTGAAATAATGCTTCTAATTATGCAAACAATATAATTGGTAGATGAGCAAAAACAAAGCGCCAGAGTAACTCAACAGGTTAGGCAGAATCTTTGAAGAACGGACAGGTGATGTTTTGGGTCAGGAGTCTTGATTAGTACAGGTGTCAGGGGTTATGGGGAAAAGGCAGGAGAATGGGGTTAGGAGAGAGAGATAGATCAGCCATGATTGAATGGCAGAGTAGACATGATGGACCGAATGGCCTAATTCTACTATCACATGACCTTATGAGGAGTCTTCAGAAATGTCGACTCCAGACGCTGCCTGGCTTGCTGAGTAGCACATAATGTTTTTGGCTCAAGATTCTAACATATGCAGTTCCTTATGTCCAATTGGAAGAGTGTAAAATAAACACTGTCCCAATTAAAACTGAACCATTTCCTAACAACTCTTTATAAATGTTTTAAGAGATATGTAGAATTATTTGAGTTAAACTTGGATCATAAAACTTCATAAACTAAAGTGAAACTGAAAAGGAAATGCTACATCCCAAAATTAAATAGAAATTGTGACCTTAAAAGTTTTAATCACATTATTGGCTATATTTAGAAAAGGTTAGTCCTACCTTTTACCATATGTGTATCATAAGATTCCATCACCGAGTGGCCAATGGGTGTAAATGAATAAATGAATATATTGATCAAGTTAAAAATCATCCCCAACAAATTAATAAAGCAAAATTAAATATGACTAATAACGCACCTTGGTATTCCTCTTTAGCTAATCAAGAATTAAACCTGGACTTAAATACAGTATAATAGACAAAAAAAGTATTCATTAGTGGCTGAATATTTTCAGCAATGTGATAATAAAAATAACAACTACATATTTATAAAGGAGCAGACTCGGGTTAAGGAAGCAGGCAAAAGTGGACAGGAGCCACATTAAGCCTAATCAAAATATGTGAAGATAGACACAAAATGCTGGAGTAACTCAGCAGGTCAAGCAGCATCTCTGGAGCAAAGGAATAAGTGACGTTTCGTGTTGAGATGTCTTCAGACTGAAAGTCGGGAGACGGAAACTAGAGGTATGAAAAGGTTCAGTACAAATCAGAGCCGGCACTGAAGATCCATGAAAGGTGGAGTCCCCAATGGTCCATTGTTGGCTGTGGAAGAGGTGATAACAAAGGGGTATATGGATGCAAACAGTGAAAGTAGCAGGATGACGGGTGGGGGAAGGGCAGAGAGAGAGAGGGAATGCAAGGGTTACTTGAAATTGGAGAAATCAATTTCATATCGCTGGGTTGTGCGCTGCCCAAGCAAAATACGAGGTGCTCTTCCTCCAATTTGCCGTGTGGGTTCACTGACAGTGGAGGTTAATACAAAGGAATACAGATCAAGTTATTTCACGCATTGTATGTTAATATCAAGTACATCCAAGTCAGAGGTAGCACTGTTGAATAAAAAGGGTCCTCAATTATATACCTCAACTCCAGCTACAGAAGAGCATATTGATGTTTTATTCCAGTAATCTGGCTCCTTAATAAAAATGTCAAGTTATGTTTTTGAGTAGTTGGCTCAGGCTCCATAAACATTTCACAGTGGACACCTCATTGGTATCAGCAGACATTTACACCTGTAATTTATCTGGTCTGCTTCCACCTGGATTAAAAGGATAAATCATTTATGTCTCACCCTCATTAACATTCAAAAACTGTAATCAGGTGTTTTATCATTTATAATGCAATGATTAAGTGATAACATTAGTAGTACATTTTAAGACCCCCAAATTCAGTAACTGCAGGATAATATCAACTTGTTTCCTTCAATTCCTGAAACTCAACCACTGATTGATTGTCCATCCAAAACATCAAAAATATCATCCAGACTTTTATAGATACACTTTACGAATTCCTTAACATCTCGAGCAGGATAGCTGGAGATATTGTAACCTATCCAGTTATCATGAACACTATATCCAACACCAAAACCATCAGGAACAACAGGTGCAAAGCCTCCTAACTGGATAGCAGGACTGGTTAGGGTGCTGGTAGAAAGAATGTTGTGGTTAATTTGAATATACGACGGATCTTGGAAAAGTTCTGGTAGAGGCATTCCTTTAGATTTTGTCATGTAACACAAGGCAAATAAATGGCGGTCAAATCCCTGAGCTGTGGAAAACAAAATAAATCAACTTTAGTGACCAGTGCCTGAAGGATACTGGAAAATGAATTACATTTATTATATTTGATGCTGGATATAATGTAAACATTTATCAAAAGCATCTCTGGATGGTGCAAGACTGAAATAACAAAGCTGAAAATATTCAGCTGGTCAGGCAGCTTCAAAGGAGAGAAAACTTAACGTATCAGGTTGATAATGTTTCATGCAAACTTCCTTTCAGTGTTGCTGAATATTTGCTTTATTTAGCATTTTAAGTTTAAACATATTATGCAAGATATTAGTTAGGCTTTATTTAGTATATAGTCTAGTTTTAGTCCCTTACACGGTGAGTGATAAAATTAGAAAAAATTGAAAGAGCACAAACTATTCTCAGTCTGAAGCACCATTGTCAGTGATCACACATTCCTCTTGCAGACCCAAAGAATAGAGGGCAGATTTCCAGCAGTGCAACAAACCCATTCACTCTGCATGAGCATGTCTCTGCCTGCTCATGTCCCACCGAACTTATTTCCACCTACCTCGACTCCATCCTATCCCCCCCTGGTTAAATCCCTCCCCACCTATGTCCAAGACACCTCTCCATCTCCTCGATAACTTCCGGTTCCCAGGCCCCTACTCCCTCATCTTTACCATGGATGTTCAGTCACTCTACACTTCCATCCCCCACAAGGATGGTCTCGAAGCCTTCCGTTTCTTCCTCGACCGTAGAACCAGCCAATCCCCATCTACCAACACTCTCTTCCGCCTAGCAGAGCTGGTTCTTACCCTCAACAACTTCTCCTTTGACTCCTCCCACTTCCTCCAAACCAGAGGCGTAGCTATGGGCACTCGCATGGGCCCTAGCTACGCCTGCCTCTTTGTCGGGTACGTCGAACAATCCCTGTTCCGGGCGTACACCGGCCCCATCCCCGAACTCTACCTCCGCTACATCGACGACTGCATTGGTGCTACCTCTCGTACCCATGCAGAACTCACTGACTTCATACACTTCACTTCCAATTTCCATCCTGCCCTTAAATATACCTGGACTATCTCCGACATCTCCCTCCCGTTTCTGGACCTCACCATCTCCATCACAGTAGACAGACTAGTGACGGACATTTACTATAAACCCACTGACTCGCACAGCTATCTGGACTACACTTCTTCCCACCCTGTTCCCTGCAAGAAGTCTATCCCCTACTCCCAATTCCTCCGTCTACACCGCATCTGTGCCCAGAATGAGGTGTTTCACACTAGGGCGTCAGAGATGTCCTCATTCTTCAGGAAACGGGGCTTCCCCTCTTCCATTATAGACGAGGCTCTCACTAGGGTCTCTTCTACATCCCGCAGCTCCGCTCTTGCTCCCCCTCCCCCCACTCGCAACAAGGACAGAATCCCCCTTGTTCTCACCTTCCACCCCACCAGCCAGCGGATCCAACAAATCATCCGCCAACATTTCCGTCACCTACAACGGGACCCCACCACCGGCCATATCTTCCCATCCCCTCCCCTCTCTGCGTTCCGCAGAGACCGTTCCCTCCGTAACTCCCTGGTCCACTCGTCCCTTCCTACCCAAACCACCCCAACCCCGGGCACTTTCCCCTGCAACCGCACGAGATGCAACACCTGTCCCTTTACCTCTCCCCTCAACTCCATCCAAGGACCCAAACAGTCTTTCCAGGTGAGACAAAGGTTCACCTGCACCTCCTCCAACCTCATCTATTGCATCCGCTGCTCTAGATGTCAACTTATTTACATCGGCGAAACCAAGCGCAGGCTCGGCAATCGCTTCGCTCAACACCTGCGCTCGGTCCGCATTGACCAATCTGATCTCCCGGTGGCCGAGCACTTCAACTCCCCCCTCCCATTCCCAGTCTGACCTTTCTGTCATGGGCCTCCTCCAGTGCCATAGTGAGGCCCACCGGAAATTGGAGGAACAGCACCTCATATTTCGCCTGGGCAGCTTGCAGCCCAGTGGTATGAACATCGACTTCTCCAACCCCTTATTCTTAAACTGTTCCTCTGTCCCTCTCTTCCCCTCCTCCTTCCCAGATCTCCCTCTATCTTCCTGTCTCCACCTATATCCTTCCTTTGTCCCGCCCACCTGACATCAGTCTGAAGAAGGGTCTCGACCCGAAACGTCACCCATTCCTTTCCTGAGATGCTGCCTGACCTGCTGAGTTACTCCAGCATTTTGTGAATAAATACATTCACTGAACCGTCAGGACGCTGTGACGTATGCCTGCAAGATACCCTTGCCACTGAATAGCTATGATTGCTTTTCTGTGCTCGACATTAATAGCTCTTACAAGGCTTCTTTAACGTGCTAATTTCCAAGGAGGGTATCTTAAATAAGATTAGCCATGAAGAAAATCAAGGACCACGATGGTCATGCTTGCTATTTAAGGATTAGTATCACTTATTCAAGACAATCTTTGAAGCTACTGATTGGAAGAGTATTTCTCATGGGGGCCAAATTAATATTCTACCATTTAGTTGTAATTTGATCACATCATCCAAATTATAAATTAAATTAGCATAACAGCAGACATCTGAGCTACTCTGAGCCAAGTAAGAACAAAACAAAACCCCTACTTTTCTGCTCTTTATCACCATCCTATGTGCTCTGATTGAAAAAAAACCCATTTGAAACATAGAAAAATAGGTGCAGGAGTAGGCCATTCGGCCCTTTGAGCAAGCACTGCCATTCAATATGATCATGGCTGATCATCTAAAATCAGTACCCCGTTCCTGCCTTCTCCCCATATCCCTTGATTCGTTTAGCCCTAACATCTAAATCTAACTCTCACTTGAAATTATCCAGTGAATTGGCCTCCACTGCCTTCTAGACAATAGACAATAGACAATAGGTGCAGGAGTAGGCCATTCAGCCCTTCGAGCCAGCACCGCCATTCAATGCGATCATGGCTGATCACTATCAATCAGTACCCCGTTCCTGCCTTCTCCCCATACCCCCTCACTCCGCTATCCTTAAGAGCTCTATCCAGCTCTCTCTTGAAAGCATCCAACGAACTGGCCTCCACTGCCTTCTGAGGCAGAGAATTCCACACCTTCACCACCCTCTGACTGAAAAAGTTCTTCCTCATCTCCGTTCTAAATGGCCTACCCCTTATTCTCAAACTGTGGCCCCTTGTTCTGGACTCCCCCAACATTGGGAACATGTTATCTGCCTCTAATGTGTCCAATCCCCTAATTATCTTATATGTTTCAATAAGATCCCCCCTCATCCTTCTAAATTCCAGTGTATACAAGCCCAATCGCTCCAGCCTTTCAACATACGACAGTCCCGCCATTCCGGGAATTAATCTAGTGAACCTACGCTGCACGCCCTCCATAGCAAGAATATCCTTCCTCAAATTTGGAGACCAAAACTGCACACAGTACTCCAGGTGCGGTCTCACCAGGGCCCGGTACAACTGTAGAAGGACCTCTTTGCTCCTATACTCAACTCCTCTTGTTACGAAGGCCAACATTCCATTGGCTTTCTTCACTGCCTGCTGAACCTGCATGCTTCCTTTCATTGACTGATGCACTAGGACACCCAGATCTCGTTGAACTCCCCCTCCTCCTAACTTGACACCATTCAGATAATAATCTGCCTTTCTATTCTTACTTCCAAAGTGAATAACCTCACACTTATCTACATTAAACTGCATCTGCCATGTATCCGCCCACTCACACAACCTGTCCAGGTCACCCTGCAGCCTTATTGCATCTTCCTCACAATTCACACTACCCCCCAACTTAGTATCATCTGCAAATTTGCTAATGGTACTTTTAATCCCTTCGTCTAAGTCATTAATGTATATCGTAAATAGCTGGGGTCCCAGCACCGAACCTTGCGGTACCCCACTGGTCACTGCCTGCCATTCCGAAAGGGACCCATTTATCCCCACTCTTTGCTTTCTGTCTGTTAACCAATTTTCTATCCATGTCAGTACCCTACCCCCAATACCATGTGCCCTAATTTTGCCCACTAATCTCCTATGTGGGACCTTGTCGAAGGCTTTCTGAAAGTCGAGGTACACCACATCCACTGACTCTCCCTTGTCAATTTTCCTAGTTACATCCTCAAAAAATTCCAGTAGATTTGTCAAGCATGATTTCCCCTTCGTAAATCCATGCTGACTCGGAACGATCCCGTTACTGCTATCCAAATGCTCAGCAATTTCGTCTTTTATAATTGACTCCAGCATTTTCCCCACCACTGATGTCAGACTAACTGGTCTATAATTACCCGTTTTCTCTCTCCCTCCTTTCTTAAAAAGTGGGATAACATTTGCTATCCTCCAATCCACAGGAACTGATCCTGAATCTATAGAACATTGAAAAATGATCTCCAATGCTTCCACTATTTCTAGAGCCACCTCCTTAAGTACTCTGGGATGCAGACCATCGGGCCCTGGGGATTTATCAGCCTTCAGTCCCATCAGTCTACCCAAAACCATTTCCTGCCTAATGTGGATTTCCTTCAGTTCCTCCATCACCCTAGGTTCTCCAGCCCCTAGAACATTTGGGAGATTGTGTGTATCTTCCTCAGTGAAGACAGATCCAAAGTAACGGTTTAACTCGTCTGCCATTTCTTTGTTCCCCATAATAAATTCCCCTGCTTCTGTCTTCAAGGGACCCACATTTGCCTTGACTATTTTTTTCCTCTTCACGTACCTAAAAAAACTTTTGCTATCCTCCTTTATATTATTGGCTAGTTTACCCTCGTACCTCATCTTTTCTCCTCGTATTGCCTTTTTAGTTAACTTTTGTTGCTCTTTAAAAGAGTCCCAATCCTCTGTCTTCCCACTCTTCTTTGCTATGTTATACTTCCTCTCCTTAATTTTTATGCTGTCCCTGACTTCCCTTGTCAGCCACAGGTGTCTCTTACTCCCCTTAGAGTCTTTCCACCTCTTTGGAATAAATTGATCCTGCAACCTCTGCATTATTCCCAGGAATACCTGCCATTGCTGTTCTACCGTCTTCCCTGCTAGGGCCTCCTTCCAATCAATTTTGGCCAGCTCCCGCCTCATGCCTCTGTAATCCCCTTTGCTATACTGTAATACCGACACTTCCGATTTTCCCTTCTGCCTTTCCATTTGCAGAGTAAAACTTATCATGTTGTGATCACTGCCTCCTAATGGCTCTTTTACCTCTAGTCCCCTTATCAGATCAGGATCATTACACAACACTAAATCCAGAATTGCCTTCTCCCTGGTAGGCTCCAGTACAAGCTGTTCTAAGAATCCATCTCGAAGGCACTCTACAAACTCTCTTTCCTGGGGTCCATTTCCAACCTGATTTTCCCAGTCTACCTGCATGTTGAAATCTCCCATAACCACCGTAGCATTACATTTTTGACACGCCAATTTTATCTCCTGATTTAACTTGCACCCTAAGTCGAGGCTACTGTTTGGGGGCCTATAGATAACTCCCATTAGGGTCTTTTTACCCTTACAATTTCTCATTTCTATCCATACTGATTCAACATCTCCTGATTCTATGTCACCCCTTGCAAGGGAATGAATATCATTCCTTACCATCAGAGCAACCCCACCCCCTCTGCCCACCTGTCTGTCTTTTCTATACGTTGTGTACCCCTGAATATTCAGTTCCCAGCCCTGGTCCTCTTGTAGCCATGTCTCAGTGATCCCTACAACATCATACTTGCCCATGACTAACTGAGCCTCAAGCTCATCCACTTTATTTTTTATACTACGCGCATTTAAGTACAACACTTTAACTTCTGTGGCAGAGAATTCCACAGATTCACAACTCTCTGGGTGAAGTTTTCCTCATCTCAGTCCTAAATGGCCTACCCCTTATTCTTAAACTGTGGTCCCTGGTTCTGGACTCCCCCAACATCGGGAACATTTTTCCTGCATCTAGCCTGTCCAATCATTTAAGACTTGCATATGTTTCTATAAGATCCCCTCTCATCCTTCTAAATTCCAGTGAATACAAGCCCAGTCGACCCATTCTTTCATCTTATGTCAGTCCCGCCATCCCGGGAATTAACCTGGTGAACCTAGGCTGCACTCCCTCAATAGCAATAATGTCCTTCCTCAAATTAGGGGACCAAAATTGCACCCAATACTCCAGGTGCAGTGTCACCAGGGTACAACTGCAGTAGGACCTCCTTGCTCCGAAACTCAAATCCTCTCACTATGAAGGCCAACATGCCATTACCTTTTTCACTGCCTGCTGTACCTGCATACTTACTTTCAGTGACTGATGTACAAGCACACCCAGGTCTCGTTGCACCTCTCTTCCTAATCGGACACCATTCACATAATAATCAGCCTTCCTGTTCTTGCCACCAAAGTGGGGATAACCTCACATTTATCCACATTATACTGCATCTGCCCACTCACCCAACCTATCCAAGTCACCTTGCAGCCTCATAGCATCCTCATCGCAGCTCACACTGCCACGCAGCTTTGTGTCATCCGCAAACTTGGATGTCATTTTTAAATTCCCTCGTCTAAATCGTTAATATATATTGTAAATAACTGGGATCCCAGCACCGAGTCTTGTGGCACCCCACAAGTCACTGCCTGCCATTCTGAAAAGGACCCGTTAATTCCTACTCTTTGTTTCCTGTCCGTCAACCAGTTCTCTATCCATGTCAATATCCTATCCCCAATACCATGTGGTCGAGATTTGCATACTAATCGCTTGTGTGGTATCTTGTCAAAGGCTTTTTGAAAGTCCAGATACACCACGTCCACTGGCTCTCCCTTATCCAGTCTACTTGTTACATCCTCAAAATATTCCAGAAGATTAGTCAAGCATTTCCCCTTCATAAATCCACTCTGACTTTGACCGATCCTATCACTGCTTTTCAAATGCGCTGCTATAACATCTTTAACAAACGACTCAAGCATATTCCCCACTACCGATGTAAGGCTAACTGGTCTGTAATTCCCCTTTTTTTTCTCTCTCCCTCCTTTATTAAAAAGTGGGCTTACATTGGCTACCCTCCAGTCCACGGGAACTGATCCAGTGTCGAGAGAACATTGGAAAGTGATCACCAATGCATCCACGATTTCTAGGGCCACCTGCTTGAGTACTCTGGGATGCAGGTCATCAGGCTCTGGGGATTTATCTGCCTTCAGTCCCAACAGTTTACCTAACACCATTTCCTGACTAATGTGGATTCCCTTCAGTTCCTCCCTCCCACTAGATCCTCAGTCCCCATGTATTTCTGGGAGATTGTTTGTCTTCTTCAGTGAAAACAGAACCAAAGTACTTGTTTAACTGTTCTTTTTTCAAAGTATCAAAGTATGTTTAATTGTTTAATGAAAAAAAGCATTATGGGCTCAACCCCTGCTGCTTCAATGGAAAGTGTATAACTGGACATTAGCTGACTTGGATTGAATTTGGATGTAGTATTGGCAACTAAAGTCTGCCAGAGGTGTTGAAGGGTTTATGGACCCTATATCTTTCAACATCTTTAGAGGGAAGAATACAAAAAAGAAAATTTAAACTAAATCCATTAAAGCAAGCAAACCTGCACTTACCCATCACAGCCTCTTTGGTCAGCTGCCCGTGATACTTGGAGCACTCGTCTATCATTGCCTTCAGGTCTGAGTTGCTATGTTTTGAAGGTTCCTTCACAAATGCGTCACAGCACTTTTGGGTGTAAATGGTGGCAGGGCGGATGGTTTCTGTTCGTCCGTGTTTAAATGCCGCAGTGCTGCAAGACTCGTAAGTGGGTACAGTTCTATTGTACTGCCTCAGAAATGCCATCTGAATAGCGAGTTGTGCCACTGCATCAGGACTGAGGTTATGATTTTTTAGGAACACTTTCCCACCTTTTTTAAACTCAGTTGCGTCCATAGTCAAGGAGCTCACTGAAGTGTTGATTTTCTCTTTAGCATTCAAAATTCCCGCTTTTAGAACATCATCCAGTTTGAACTCGAGCTTCTGCACATTGTGAGAGGAGTCGACTGCTGCAGGCTGTGTTGTAGGCAAAACTGCTGGCCTATTGGTCGTGTCTTTGAAAACCTCATTCAGCAAACGCAGGACAGCCACACCATCCCCCCAGGAATGCTCAAAGTTCACGCCCGCACTGCCATCTTTGGTAAATATGAAACTGAACGACTTGTCATACCAGCGGTTAAAGCCATTTCCATGAAGCATGTTATGGGAGAGCTCTAGATGATCCTTAATGGTGATATCATCAAGGCAAACGCAGAAGACAGCACAATCTATTTTGTTCAGCACCTCTGCATTCCCAGCCTCCAACAACCTCTGTCTTAGCGAGGACCAAATATCCCGATTCTCACTTGTCAAGTGTCCAACAGGAAATTCAGGAGGGGGACTGGAGTCAGACAAAATATACTTGAAATGTGCCAGGATTTCTGCAGGCTTTGTGATCCTTCCATCTTGATCAATAACGTTAAATATATAGAAATGCCCATTTCTCATCACAAGCAAGTGCTTGCCACTGTCATCTGTAAGAAGCTCGTCTTGAACAGGTCTGGGAATACGAGTGGAGTTGAAGAGTCTGAAGTACTGAGACATATCAAGTGGATAGGCATTAACCATGTAAGCGCCATACCATGAAATAGAAGTGGGAACAAAGCGAATGATATTCTTAAACACAGCTGTATCACTTTTAGCAGGATTAAGGTGGAAAATTTCAGGTTCTAGTATGCCTGCTCGAAAAGTCTTCATGAAACGTACTGCAGATACAGTCATGTTGGCTGCTCTAATCAGCTGATTGTTGTGTGCAGGATTTGGATCAGGATTAAAAGATATAAAGGGATTGAAGTTCAGGACAACTGATTCACGAGCACTGAGGTACATATCAAACCATGGTCCTAAAAATAATGAGAAAAAGTCTTTTTAAAAGCTCTGAAAACATTAAAACATAATGTGTCCCATAATTAACTTTTTAGTTGCTTATCCAGTTTGTTTTATGGCATATTTTTCATTTATCTTGATTTACTCACTCATAATATGATACAGGCGTTTCCGTTCTCAAACACTTCACCCAGACAACATTCTCAACATGACGTTAGCAAGTGTTAAAAGATTCAATTGGCCAACATCAAAGTTGAGTTTGTGCCTATCCTCACTCAGACAAGCCCTTACCACCTGGGAACACTAAATAATCAAGGTGAAATTTGCCAATCTTTCCTCTACCCTAATTCAGGGCTTCCAAGGTCAGTTAACACTTATACCAAGTCAGAAGTCAACTCACACCATCAAGTCCAGAACTTGAATTTGGGACGTAAACAATGACTCGGTCATAATTTTTATTAGAATTATTCATGTCCTATCAGGTAGCAAAGCTACAATTCATGTATTGAGCTTTTGTATCAGGGAACATCATGAGAATGATTTTTTTAAAAACAATTAATAAATTGGGACAGTGGCGCATCGGAAGAGTTGCTGCATAACACCGCCAGAGACCTCAGTTCGATCCTGACTACGGGTGCTGTCTGTACATTCTCCATTCCAAAGACGTCCAGGTTTGTGGGTTAATTGGCTTCTATAAATTGTCCACAGTGTGTAAGGAAGAACTAGTGTACGGTGATCTGTGCTGACACGTTGGGCCTGTTTTCACGTCGTATCTCTAAAACAGTTTTTAAAAATCTTTAGTTTTGCTCTATCGTATCAGATCGAGAAGTTTGAGGATCTCACCTGAAATGTAACTGGTATGTTTGTTTTTTTTGTCCTGAGCCACAAGTTCTTCATGCAATTGTTTACCAATTCCCTGTTCAAAATCATGAATCAACTGTTCAGTTCTCCTATAACAAAGCAAAAACAAAATGTGGGCAGATACATACATAATTAGCCAAAGCTAGAAGCCAGAACACTTCGGATGGAAATAAAATGTTTGATCTGTTAAATGCCACTGTTGCCAGGTCTAAAATCCGAAACAGAGACTAGCTCACAGCTGGAAATCAGGTATTTGCTTATCGGAAGACATTTCATCAGCCTTAATGAGCCTTTCATAGAGATTTCGCATCACAGGTCCCTGAATGATCTATTAAAAAGTAGACAGACCGAGTCAATTGTAAACATTAGCTATTGAAAGAGATTATGCTTCAATTGTGACTTTATTTTTAAAGCACGTTAAAATGAATAAGTTAATGTATTAAAAGAACATACAACTTTCCTAATTTGATGCTTGCTTCATCTAAAGATTTTGAGGTTCACTCTGGAGCTTCATCGATACCTATTTTTCCTGCACGTCTGGACAGTGAACCAGTAGGCTGGTCTTCCATCGGTCACTCAGTCAAGCCATATTCATTCAGAGAATCATACAGCATAGAAATTGCCATTCAGCCCAACTCGCCCTTGCCGACCAAGATGCCCTATCTACACTAGTCCCACTTGCCTGTGTTTGGCCTATATCCCTCTTAACCTTCCTTTCCATGCACCTGTCCAAACGGCCTGTAAATGTTATAGTACCTGCCTTAACCACCTCCTCTGGCAACTTATTCCATATACCCACCACCTGTGTGAAAAAGTTGATCACTCAAGCAACCCAACGGCTGCCTTTTGAATTCTCCCACTACTGCTCAGACTCTGAAATACACTGAATCAACCAATTCAACGATTGCCTTTTCAAATCCCCTGATGCTGCACCAACGCTAAAATAAACAGAATCAACCAATCCAACTGCTGCCTTTTGAATTCTCGTGCTATTGCTCCGACACAGACATTATGTCTTCACAAATTGTCTGTGGAGAAGCAAGGCCCTTGTGATATCTCATTAACATCTTGAGAACAAGCGATGCAGCAAATAGGTTGCAAAATTTTCAATTTTCAACTTCTCTTAATCTTTGTAAAAATTTTAAATTATAAAAGGCAACCATCGTCTGATAAAAGATACAGATAGAAATCAATGGTTTGTGCTAAAATTACTGACACAATTCCTTAGAGGCTGACAATGGTTTCATACAATGAGAACCTGAGCTCAGCACACCAGGATGTTCTAGTCCATTCCCAGTTATATGATCCCAGCTCTTCGGCATCATATGAAAGGAAAGGGAATCTCTG
The DNA here is from genome assembly GCF_053455715.1 of Rhinoraja longicauda. NCBI lineage: Eukaryota > Metazoa > Chordata > Chondrichthyes > Rajiformes > Arhynchobatidae > Rhinoraja > Rhinoraja longicauda. The sequence goes on along the minus strand of NC_135963.1, from coordinate 32,655,979 downwards.
CCAGTGCTCACACGCTATGATCACTATCCACTGATCTCCACTGGAAGAAAATAAATGGGTTGGTTACGTTTAAACGGGTTGGAATGTGAACCATCCAACAAAACATTCAATATCCAGCTTCATTAGTAGATGAAAGGAAAAATTTAAATTTGTACTGCTCACAGGATCATAGAAATGTTTTAATGGTGATGCTTAAGGGAAAACTGTTGGTCATGGAGAATTTTCTCTTGGTCAAACAGTGGCATTTGCATCTTTCCTTCTGCATGTAATTGCATATTTGAAACAAGTAGATAAAGTAAAGGAAAGGGGTGGGGAAGTGGCTGAAGTGTTCTGGATGAGCTTTTTGGGATTACTGCAATTACTGCTCTATTAGCTTTAAGACTGTTATGGATAAAGACAGGGCAGGCCCGCAAGTAAAAATTCTTAATTGGAGCAAGACCAATTTTCATGGTATGAGACAAGAACTTGCGCAAGTTGATTGGAGCAGGTTATTTGTAGGAAAAAGAACGTCTAGAAAGTGGGATGCTTTTAAAAGTGTGCTGACAAGAGTTCAGGGCATACATGTTCTTGTTAGAGTGAAGGGTAAGGCAGGTTGGCGTAAGGATGCTTGGATGACGAGAGAGACATTGAAGCTCTGTTCAAAATAAAGAGGCATGGGACAGGTATAGGACACTGGAATCAAATGTATCCCTGGAAGAGTTTCGGGAACTGAAGAGCACACTAAAGAAGGACATTAGGAGGGCAAAAAGGGGACAGGAGATAGATCTGGCAGCAAATATTAAGGATAATCCAAAGAGAATTTACGTACACTAAGAAAAGAGGGTAACCGGAGAGAACGGGACCCCTCAGGAATCAAAGCAGCCATCTCTGTGTGGAGCCACCAGAGATGGGCAAGGTCGTCAATGAGTATTTCCCCTCTGTTTTTACCATGTAGATAACCATGAGGACTAGTGAACTTAGGGCAGTCAATCAAACCATCTTAAGGGCAGTAAGAGGTGCTGAACGCCAAAGACCCAGTTCAAGTGTGTTACCATGAAGGTCGGAGAGAAGCAGCAGCCAGAAGCAGAGAGAGCGAGTATTGACCGGAAGTAGGTGAGTCAGAGGGAAAGAAGATTTTAAAAGAGGGGCAAAGGTCCAGGTTTGAGTCATTTACAAATTAGCCCTAAAGTAGTTGATTAGGTAACAGATAAAGAAGTGCAGCTGTAGCAGAGTGGCCTAGTTGGGAGCAGTCTTATTGAGGTGAAGTGCCTTGGTGAGCAAAGTGTGAGTCTTTGGCTCAGGTGTCTTGGTGAGTAAAGTGTGAGTCATGGCTCAAGCGTCTTGGTGAGTAAAGTGTGAGTTTTGGCGAGGAGGCTGAGGCTACACTTGATTTGAAATTTGTGATTTTTTTTTGTCCACTGAAGAAATGGAAGGCAAGTTGGTACAGTGTGTTTCCTGCAGGATGTGGGAAGTCAGGGACAGTGCTGGTGCTTCTGGAAACTGCACTAACAGAATTTAGCGAGTTCAGTATTTCGACTGAGCATGCGCAGGTCATAGGTCGCAGGGGCATAACATTCTCTCCGGCTGATCTGCTGCGTGTAAACAAACCTTCGATTCATCCGTATTTTCCAATTTTGCTTCGTAGAGGTAAGAAAATACTGCTTTCAAAACTGTTAAATAGGTGTATATATGGTTAATTTGTACAAAACTACTATGACTTTGTAGGTTTTACTGCTTTATACTTCAGTGAGTGAGCAAGATAGTGACTGAATAACAAGCATTTTTTTTTGTTTGGGGGGGTGGAAAATGAAATGTATGATTTCTATAATTATCAAGAGACTTCTGAATGAGTCACGGTTCATCTCTGAGGCTAGAATATTTATCGTTGTTAAGGTTTGATGCAAGTTAAGGACAGTGTTTTCTATTTCAGTGCTACACCGAACGTGTTCTCTTACCCGATCGCAGACATACTCGCTGCTAAGAAACAGTTAAGACAGGTACATGTATAGGACAGGTTTGGGGGGATATGGACCAAGCGCAGGCAAGTGGGACTAGTGTAGCTGTTGGTCGGTGTAGGCGAGTTGGGCCGAAGGGCCTGTTTCCACACTGTATCACTCTATGACTATATGAAAGTAGACAAATCTCCCAGGCCTGATCAGATATATCTGAAGTCACTGTGGAAAGCTACAGAAGAAATTGCAGATCCCTTGGCAGTTTTGAATCATCATTAAATATGAGTGAGGTGACGGAAGACTGGAGGGTGACAAATATTGTGCCCCTATTTAAGGGCTGCCAGGAAAAGCCTGGGTCCACATTATAGGCTGCTCTAGAAGGTTACATCACATGGGAGTCAAGGAGAGCTAGCCGACTGGATAGAAAATTGGCTGCATGGAACAAAGCAGAAGGTGATCGTGGTAGATTGTTTTTCAGCTTGGAGGACTGTGACTGGTGATGTGCCCGAAGGATCAGTGCTGGGCCCATTGCTGTTTGTGGTTTATATCAACGATTTGGATGAGGCATAATTAGCATGTTTGCAAATGACACTAAAGTTGGTGGTATTGTAGATAGTGAAGATGGTTATCAAAGGTTACAGCAGGATCTTGATCCTTGAGTTGGGCAAGTGAGCAGAGGAATGGTGAATGGAATTGAAAACAGATAAATGTGAGGTGTTGTATTTTAGGAAGTCTAGCCAAAGCAGCACCTTCACAGTAAATGGCAGGGCTCTGGGGAATGTTGTAGAGCAGAGGGATCTAAAAATTGTTCCTTGAAAGTGGCATCAAAGGTAGATAAGATAGTCAAGGCTTTCAGCACGTAGGCGTTCATCAGACAGGGTTTTAAGTATAGAAGTTGGGATGTTATGTTGCAGGTGTACAAGGTGCTGGTGATGTCACAATTGGAGTATTGTGTTCAGTTTTTGTTGCCCTGTTATAGGAAAGATGTTGTTAAGCTGGAAAGAGTGCATAGGTGATTTACGAGGATGTTGTCAGATCTTGAGGGCCTGATTTATAGGGAGAGGTTGGGCAGGCTAGGACTGTATTGGAACGTTGGAGAATTAGAGGTGATCTTATAGAGGTGTATAAGATCATGAGGGGAATAGATAGGGTAGATGCCTATCCTCCGATCTGAGTTTTGTTTATGGTAAGAGTGGAAAGATTTAATAGGAATCTGAGTGGCAACTTTTTCATACAGGGTATATGGAATGAGCTGCCTTACGAGGTAGTTGCGACAGAAACTATAACAACATCTAAAAGACATTTGCACAGTTACACAAATAGGAAAGACTTAGAGAGATATGGGCCAAATGTGGGCTGGTGGGATTAGTGTAGATGGAGCACCTTGGTCGGCATGGGCAAGCTGGACCAAAGGGCCTGTATAACTTTCTGACTTACCTATATTGGTCATTATCTAAAAGTGGCCTCTGTGCATTCAAGAAACGGCAGACTGTATCTTGCAGCTTTGGAATTGGTAACCTTTGTGTTATAAAAGATAAATTATGAAATGATTAGTTAACAGAATAAATTTTAATTTACATCATCTGCAATTTATTTATATATATAAAAAATGTTACTTATTAGCCACCAGGTTCAGCCTGAAGGTCCGATCAGTTTATATTTACTGTATAATACGTTTGGAATCACAGCCAGAAGTTGATGCACTGACTGGTAGGCTAGAGAAGCAGGGAGTGGGGGCGGAGGAGCCATAGGTGAAGGTTTGTAACTCAGGAGACAGCAATTGGACGGACAAGGTCCAAATAGGGATGGATAGTCAGTACAGATTTGTGCTTGGCAAATAATATCACAAATCTATTAGAGCTTTTTTTGAAGAGGTGTCCAAAAGGATTGATGAGGGCAGGGCAGTGGACATTATCTATATGGACTTTAGTAATGCCTTTGATAAGGTCTTAGGTGATAGGCTTGTCTGTAAGGTTAGATCACATAGGATTCAAGGAGAGTTAGCTAATTGGGTACATATTTGGTTTGATAGCAGGATGATAAAAGGGTAATGGTGGTTTGGACTGGAGGCCCAAGACTGTGATGTTTCACAATGATTGATGGTGGACCCCTTGTAGGTTGTTATTCATATAAACAATTTGAAATAGATAGTGCCAGGCACAGTTGGCAAGTTTGCGAATAATACTAAAATTAATGGTGTTACAGTGAAGGTTATCAAAAAATAAGTGGGCTAAGCAATGGCAAATGGCAGTCAATTCAGATAAGTGAAAGGTCACATTTTGGGAAAACAAACCAGGGTAGGACTTTCACAGCAGTATAGTACATACTAAATGACTTATGGGCTGGTATAGCAAATTTAAAAAACTTAAAGGAACAGTAAGGGGTCAAGTTTGTGTCTATGAAATACACTCAAATGAGTAACCAACATTATAAATATATTTTTTCTGTTAACCTTTTGGGAGACCATTCCCACATTTTCCTGATCTCGATGATGGTCTGAGCAATCCCTTATTCTGAACCAGTTCTAGATGCCTCAACCTGGAAAAATAACCTTCCTACAATGAGCTCAATTAGCCCCATGTGGATTTTGATAGTTTTGGAGATCATTCTTTATTCTTCTAAACACCACTGAATGCAGGGCTCTCCCCACACAGAAAGTTGGCATCCAGCAACCAGCCTGGTGAATCTTCATTGCCATGTCAAGTATATCCTTTTCTTAGGAAAGGACACAAATATAATTGGACCAAGACGTCTTTACTCCTGTACTCAAACACAGGCCATCGCCAGGTTACAAGTGCTCAAAGTGAACACTCATACATACAGACCAGCTCTAGTAACATTATTAAATTCAGGAGTCTAATATGTGCAGACACTCAATCTTACAATCGGCAGAACCAGCTTCCTCTCCTCATTTTCAGTCATTATTCTTTTTATCAGTCTGATGTGCTCTTGACACCATTCATTATAATATTGTAGAGGGATGGTTGCCACGTGGAATGATTTTGACGTATTTTACGACAATATCTTGTGTACATCTGTACAAACATAACCTATTCATTATCTGGGGATGACCTATGTACTCATAAAGACCAACTAATTTCTCTTCCTAATTGCTTGCCAAACCTGCAATTTGACTTTAAATGACATATATGTTTTCATATCTATCAATATTTTCTAATATGCCACCTTTTTAAAAAATCTGCTTTGATGCTTTCTTCATTGGTGCATTTACCACTTTACACTCATTAACCAGTTGTCAGCTGGTTATCCGCTCAACTGCCTTGTCTGAAGTCCAATTGAAACTTCTTTGCAGTCTCACTCATACATCTACGATTTGCAATACCAGCACAATTGGAAATAAAACATTTGAACCCGTTAGCCATTGATATATATGTAAGTGGGCCGGAGACCCCAATTCCCCAGTTGTGACCTGCCAACTGGACATTTTTTTGCCCCTGTAAACCACTAACCTTTGCTGTAACCAACTTACAGCAGCTACCCGGGCAACTATTTTTTTCGGTAAAAGTTTCGAATTGGGAGTTTTAGAACACAGTGATATTTGCAATTCCATTAACTCAGTGAAAAACACACCTTTCACTAATAGGGTTACACGCCCGCCAATATGTCAACACATTGGTCAGCAGTAAAACTTGCCAGAAACCTCCATAACCGCAAAGCATTGAAAATCCAGCCGGCCGCTGGAACAAAATCACGTTTTAAGAATATGTGTGCAGAGTTAATTTTGCAATGGCGCAGATCAGAACCTCGGGTGTTTTGCATGATTCCCTATCACACAATAGCCGGGAGAATTGCACTCAGACCCGGGAAGAAAGTGACACTGACCGCGGGAGACTCTTTTGGAAGTGGTTGGTGGGCACGATGCTCCGATGCAAGTAGTCGGTGTCGGGGCTGGAGCTGGAGTTGGAGCTGCTCGCCCGCTGCAGCGTCCAGCCGCCGACCGGAGCCCGAGCCCGGGCGATGCACCGCTCGCCTGGAGACGCCGCCGCCCAGCCCAGCTCCTTCAGCTTCAGCTTGCGGACAGCCGGTGAAAGCCGCAAGGCAGCCATCGCACCCGAAACCCGTGAATAATTCAAGGAAACTCGGTGTAAAGAGAAGCGCCACCACCGGCACCTGGATATTTCCGGCACGGCCCGGTTCTCCGCGGGCGATGGCGATGGCCGGCAGGCGGGCGGGCGGGAGCAGAGCGAGGCTCGTGCCTCTGCAGCACCAACGTCCGCTCACGTGAGGGGGCCACTGAGCACAAGAGGCCAGAAGTCCCCGTGGTGCAACTCGATGGCTCTTTGGTTAGGTCGTATTTGGAGTAGGAACCGCAGATGCTGGTTTAAACCGAAGATAGACACAAACTGTCTCATTTGATGTGGAGAGGATTTGTGGGAGAGTCTGGAACGAGAGGTCATAGTCTCAGAATTAATCATCATAATCATAATCATACTTTATTAGCCAAATATGTTTTGCAACATACGAGGAATTTCATTTGCTATTAGGTGATTGCACGTAAGGTTGTAAGGTCAAGGTGCGTGAAGCATCTTGCCATCTGGAGGACATGGCAATTTACGGCATACATGAGTAACACATGCAACATGGACATTCTTGCTTTTAAAAAGCCGCCAAAAGGCCAATTTTTGTGCTGTAACGAATGAGCAAGAAGCTGGAGGATCTGGTGGTGGAAGAGGAACCAGGAGACGGGCTGCCAAGCCCGCAGACGCAAGAAGCAGCTGGGAAGATGTCTGGCTAGCTGGCGGGAGAAGGGGAAACGCGGCCGGGAAGGGAGGCAGGAGACTAAGATCTCAATATCCCGCAGCTCCGCTCTTGCTCCCCCTCCTCCCATTTGTAACAAGGACAGAGTCCCCCTTGTCCTCACTTTCCACCCCATCAGCTGTCGCATACAGCATGTAATCCTCCGACATTTATGCTACCTCCAATGGGATCCCACTACTGGCCACATCTTCCCATCTCCACCCCTTTCTGCTTTCTGCCGCCGAGACTTCCCTCTGCAGCTCGTCCCTTCCCACCCAAACCACCCCCTCCCCAGGTACTTTCCCCTGCAACCACAGGAGGTGCAACACCTGTCCCTTTACTTCCCCCCTTGAAGCCGTCCAAGGTCTCAGACAGTCTTTTCAGGTGAGGCAGAGGTTCACTTGCACCTCCTCCAACCTCATCTACTGAATCCACTGTTCCAGAAGTCAACTCCTGTATATCGGCGACACCAAGCGCTGGCTGAATGATCATTTTGCTGAACATCTCCGCTCAGTCCACCTAAACCTCCCTGATCTCCCGGTTGCTCAGCACTTTAACTCTCCCTCTCATTCCCAATCTGACCTTTCTGTCCTCGGCTTCCTCCATTGTCAGAGTGAGGCCCAGCACAATTTGGAGGAACAGCACCTCATATTTTGCCTGGGTAGCTTACACCCCAGCCGTATGAACATTGACTTCTCTAACTTCAGGTAGCCCTTGCTTTCCCCCTCTCTCCATCCCCTCCCCCTTCCCAGTTCTCCCACCAGTCTCCTACTACATTTTATCTCTGTACCGCCCACTCCCCTAACATCAGTCTGAAGAAGGGTCTCGACCCGAAATGTATCCCATTCCTTCTCAGAGATGCTGATTGTCCCACTGAGTTACTCCAGCATTTTGTGTCTATCTCCCTTTTTATCCCTTCCTCATCTGCTGCTAACAAGTGGATACCTGTCTGTAGTTCCTTAATCAGTGAGCAGTTCATTAATTGACCCTGTCTCAACTTATCAACTGAGACATTTGAAGGCTTGACCCTATTTACTTTTTTGCTCACACCTAGAATCAATACAGTTCATTTAACCCCTTTTTTTTCCTAGACTTGAGCAGTGGAGAAGCTATTTCCAGAAAAAAAGTACCAGTTTACATTTTTGTCAGAACTATATCAAATGCCCAATGCCGGAAGCTGAAAGGTTTGCCTTGATGCTAGCAGACTGCAGCCTTAGGTTGGTCAATAATCGCTTTCATGAATTCTCTGCTAATCGGATCAGAACTTCAGATTTAGATAATGATGGCATCTGGTATGTGCTTTTTATTTGGCGAAGTTGAGCTTGAAGGTCAGGGTTGTTGTCGTTTCTGCGCACAGCCCAGTGATGAGACGTTTACACTGAATTCCTGTCTGGTCAGTCAGAGCACTGCCACTGTGCAGAGTAGTCCTCTCCACGAACACAGGGCAATAGGAAGCAATGGCGGTGGCCTTTGCCGTGGTCTCGGTTCAGATCAAGAATGTCTTCAAGAGGAATGGTTTGCTTATTCTTTCGGTGCTGTCGGTTATCATCGGGTGCTCTCTGGGCTTTTACCTGAGGACTAGACATCTCTCTGAGCAGGTATGCAAGCTAATAATTGCATTTATTTGTATTTTTGAATGAATATTGATTTGCTTTTCTAAATTGATCCAAAGTCCTTTCCCATTTCCTTCAAACTACAAAGGACAATTTTTGTTCTTATTATACATATCATCAGTACCTTTATCGAGGCGAATTTATTTACTTGCGACTTCTCTCTTAGGAAATCAAGTATTTCCAGTTCCCCGGGGAGCTGTTGATGAGGATGCTGAAAATGTTAATTCTTCCGCTGGTGGTATCGAGGTCAGTGAAAACTTGCCCCAGCAGCCATTGTCTGTTGCACATCCTTTCCCATTCACAATAAATATTAGAAAGTATCCATCTATGTCAGGCCTTTTTCTAATCCCCTTTCATAACCTGTGTCAATTTAGCTGAGTAGATTGGCACCAGTCCCAGGCTGCTACTCTGCCTTTTGACAAAGTCACTTGCAAAGTTGCTCTGTTCTGGTGGTGCAAGGATAGAGAGTCAGAACTGTCCCATGTCGCTGGACTAATATGTGATTCAAATGTAGTGCCCCCTCACTGCCATCCTCACAATGGGCATCACAGAGTTCATGTAAGTGAGAATGATGGGTGGATTAGATTGCGGACAGTTTTACTCTGTTGAATTGTGCTTGGCATTGGGTTGGGAAAATCAGAATTTACAGTATGTCAGTTGGGACCTGCATAACTCTTAGCAGAAGACAGCTTTCATTCTACTTCAAATTTCCTATTTCTGGTCTGATGGAAACGCTTCTGTTGTACAACTGCATACTTTTAAAAGGAAGGCGACCGTGCAATGCAAGAGATCCAGGTCATTGGTGCAATCTTGTCAAGCAGCATTAAGTTGTGTGCGTCTGAATTTAGTGATTGATTTTTTACTGTCACTCATTCGCTGTAGTGGAATCTTCATCAGTGATAGTAAACTAGGGGTTGACATCATAGCATCTGGTTGACTTTGTTAAACAGGACGTACTGTCTGTCAGAATGTGACTTGATTCAAGGTATAAACTAACCATGGTATTGAATGGGAAACGGGTAGATAAAGCAAATAACTAAATTGTAGAGCTTGTATTGCTGTCAAAACATGACACTGATTTACTTTTGCAATACAGTCATTTTGATGTTTTGTAGCCAAACAAAGCAACCAATTTCAGCACAGCACAGTCCAACGGAGCAACTGAAATAATTAATCAGGTGATGGCATTTTGGTGATATTGGTTGTCACCCAGGACATCAGAAGATTTCTTCTTTCTTGGTACATTGCTTTGTCTTTTACTGTGATAGATCGATGAGATGAGATATCATCTCATCCAAATACAGCTCTTCTTCAATATTGTGCTGAAATTTCAGCTTGAGTATCTCACTAAAGATCTGCTGTTGACAAACTCAGCCTTTGAACCCAGCAGCAATACTTGAGCCAAGCAGATATCTGCACACTGCAAGCACTGGATAATTTCTTTCTAACTTAAGAAGATGTTCAAGATTCGATGCCTGCAGCTATGGTAGCCACAGGGCATAGAGGCAACAAATCAAGGTGCCCAACCTATCACCTCCAATAGTTTTCTCAGTAACTTCCCTTTGTCGTGTAATCAAGACTGTTGCTACTGATTTTCATAATCCTTAGCTCCAATCGTAGGTTCTTTAAATAATGAATCTAATGCCTAGCTGTATCTGGATGATATTCAAGTCTAAAATAACACGGAAGGTGGAAATCCCACAACTATATGTCAATAATGATGATCTACAGCAGGGAAAAGATGAATGATATCTCCTTGGTATCGAATGACATCCATATCATGCATTTCCATTCATAAATATCTTGCAGGTTTGGAGCGCAGGTTACAGTTCCGATCATTCCATTTCAGGAAGGATGTGGAGGTTTTGGAGCAGGTGCAGAAGAGGTTTACCAAGATCTAAATGGATTAGAGTGTATTGGCTATAATGAGAGGTTGGATAAACTTGGATTGTTTCTTTCTAGGCTGTTGGCAGCTGAGGGGAGATCTTATAGAAGTGTATTAAACTGTGAGAGGCATTGACAAGGATAGATTTTTTTCGCAGGGTGGGAATGTCAAATATCAGTGGGCTTAGTTTTATTATGAGTAGAAAGTTTGAGATATAGGAGATATAGACCACATGTGAGACTTTTCATACTAGGGAAATTAAAAATAATGGTTCTTTATTGTCACATGTAACTAGGTGTAGTGAAATTATTTTTATTTGCATACAATTCAGTAAAAGTCTTACCATACACAGATTACATTGAGGCAGTACACAAGAGTTTACAGTGCCAACTGGTATACTTTGTGAAAGACATTTGGAGTTGGTGAGAAAGGCTGCTTTGTTCACAAGCCATATTTAGTCAAACTGGGTATAGAGAGCCTGGGCCCTTGCTAACAAGGTATGGTGGCACATGGTTTTAGAAGCCAGATGACAGAACCTCCAGGAAGGCAGCCAATCAGTCCCTTCTGTGCCATCAACTCCTTACTGGAAAGTAAAGGTTGCACAGTTAAGAGGTTAGAGGAAGGGTGGGGGTGGTTCAAGTAACTAGGGTGGTACTACAGGCGTCCTTTTGCCAGTTCTACAGCTGCCAATGTACGAAGCACAAGTACCCAGCTGGCAAGGGATCAGAGGGCACCCAACAACCAGGAAATCTCCATGTTCCCTGGCCAAGAGTTGGCACCAGATAAGAAAATAGCAAACACAATACATAGCAAAATACAAAATGCTAGAGGTACTCTGCGGGCCAGGTAGCTTCCGTGGAGGGAATGGACAGGCAACACCTCAGGTCGGGAGTTCTCCTCAGAAGCAAATGTACTTGGCATTACCCAAACGCTTACATTACACAAGCATTTAAGTGAATAACTCTGGCATCTCCCACTTATAGCACCTGCCACATCAGCAGCAATTGTTGCTATGACAGCCAGCCTACTCCCAGACACCAACTCCTGGATATGGCCACATTTTGCTTTAAAAAAGAAAAATTAGGCTAGTCAGGCATATCAAGAGGTTTAGACAACAATAAACACTTCTTTCCTTTACACATTAACCTAGTTTAGGTTTTAAAATGATTAGACTTCTCCATGGCAGGGTTTGGAAACTCTGCGAACAAACAGGCTCCAGGCAGTTACTGAATAGCAAAGTTCACAGATAAATTTTTACTGAGAACTTTTTTTCTCACCTTTTTCTCTGTTGCTTTCACCTATGTTTTTTTTTTTCTTCCCTGTTTCACTTTCGCATACTTTGACATTTTAAAATGAGGAAATAAGTAGACATGTAATTGTGGCACAATTGATAGTTTGGGGAATTGTAGTGCCCCGCTAACAAATGACACAACTCAGAGAATGGTGGGCCATGGAAGAGGTGGCTGGCTCATGCACTGAGTACAGGAATGCTGATTCATTTTAAATCCACAGAAATCAGATGGACCTGGTTCTGGCAGGTACAAAGATTATGTTGTGTTTGAGGTACTTGCCTTATTCTATAAATTAGATTCAGTATGGACTTGGGTCTGTGTTTAAACATCTGAAGGGATGGGGGGTGAATGCTCCAGATTTATTTCTTCAAAATTGGCTTTCTTTTGGTAAATCAGTGCTTCTTCCAGGACATCCACCAAAGATTCCAGCTTACAGTCTCTTGTGTCTCCTCTGGCTATTTTGTTGCCTTCCCCAAGAGATCCCAAGAGATTATGTGACTTCTTGTGGATAGTGAAGAGCATAAGTTTTTTGTTTATCATCCTTTTGTGTTCTACAAAATTGTCTGTACAGATGAAGTGTCTTGTTCATATGTGTTGTTTGGCAAGTGAATATTACGAGTCATTTCCATAGTGTTCACAAAATTACAATCCTATTTGTTGATCTAGTTGATAGCCTTTATACTCAACACAAGGTACAAAAGGCCATGATTTTATGGAACTTGATTCAGTAATTAATTTTGTACATTGACTTAGCTTCTTATAACTGGAAGTGTGCTTTCCTTTTAACCTGAATTAAGCATCAGCAATGCTGAGTATTAGTTCCTTAAAGTTTGCCCGTACCAATCAAACAGTTACATTGTTACCTTAAGAAGGTTAAATTGGAAGTGTCAGTGTTGCAGTTGAACAAAGGGGACTATGAAGGCATGAGAGAGGAGCTGGCTAAGGTAGATCCTAGCAGGATTGACGGTGGAACAGCAATGGCAGGAATTTCTGAGCATAATCCGGAAGACACAGGATCATTTCATTCCAAAAAGGAAGAAAGATTCTAAGGGGAGTAGGAGGCAACCGTGGCTGACAAGGGAAGTTAGGGATGGAATAAAATTAAAAGAAAAGATGTATAATACAGCAAAGAGTAGCCAGAAGCCAGAGGATTGGGAAACTTTCATAGGGCAACAGAAGGTAACAAAACGGGCAATACGAGCTGAAAAGATGAAGTACGAGGGGAAGCTGGCCAAGAATATAAAGAAGGACAATAAAAGCTTCTTTAGATATGTTAAGCGAAAAAGAGTAGCAAAGTCAAATGAGGGCAGACACTGGTGAAATTATTATGGGTAACAAGGAAATGGCAGAAGAGTTGAACAGGTACTTCGGATCTGTCTTCACTAAGGAAGACACAAACAATCTCCCAGAGGTACTAGAGGACAGAAGATTTAGGGAGGTAGAGGAACAGAAATAAATTTTCATTAGGCGAGAAATAGTATTGGGTAGACTAATGGGGCTGAAGGATGATAAAACCCCTGGGCCTGATGGTCTGCTGGGTGGCAGTGTAAGCTGTGAAGCGGATGTTAAGAGGTTGCAGGGTGACCTGGACAGGTTGAGTGAGTGGGCAGATGCATGGCAGATGCAGTATAATATAGAAAAATGTGAGGTTATCCACTTTGGCGGCAGAAACAAGGAGGCAGATTATTATCTCGATTTATTCACAAAATGCTGGACTAACTCAGCAGGTCAGGCAGCATCTCGGGAGAGAAGGAATGGGTGACGTTTCAGGTCGAGACTCTTCTTCACGAAGGATGAGAGGGGATCTTATAGAAACATATAAAATTATAAAAGGACTGGACAAGCTAGATGCAGGAAAAATGTTCCCAATGTTGGGCGAGTCCAGAACCAGGGGCCACAGTCTTAGAATGAAGGGGAGGTCATTTAAAACTGAGGTGAGAAAAAACTTTTTCACCCAGAGAATTGTGAATTTGTGGAATTCTCTGCCACAGAGGGCAGTGGAAGCCAAATCACTGGATGGATTTAAGAGAGAGTTAGATAGAGCTCTAGAGGCTAGTGGAATCAAGGGATATGGGGAGAAGGTAGGCATGGGGTATTGATTGGGGACGATCAACCATGATCACAATGAATGGCGATGCTGGCTCGAAGGGCCAAATGGCCTCCTCCTGCACCTATTTTCTATGTTTCTAAGTAACAGCAGGCTTTGTAATTCCATAATTCTTGTGGTCTCCATATGAAGATGCAGTGAGTGGTAAACCCCACATGTGTGCTTTGTTAATGAATTATATTTTCAGTTTTGTAAGTTTTGAATATCACCAAAGCAACCTATAACTTAACAGAGATTACATTATTTTAACAATCTAGTAAAGAAATCAAAATGGAAATATCCAGGTGGTGAATCCCAGATGAAATATTTTTCACTTTTTTTTTGTGGATTTGGGAATTTGTATCTGATTATGGTTTAAATACAGTGCATTCAGAAAGTATTCAAACCCCTTCACTTTTTCCACATTTTGCTAAGCTGCAGCCTTATTTTAAAATGGATTAAATTCTTTTTTTATCATCAATCTACACACAACACCCCATAATAAAAAAGCAAAAACAAGTGTTTGGAAATTTTTGCAAAGTAATTAAAAAGAAATAACTGAAATATCACATTTACATAAATATTCAGACCCTTTGCTATGACACTCAAAATTGACCTTATGTTCATCCTGTTTCCATTGATTATCCTTGAGATGTTTCTACAGTCCACCTGTGTTAAATGAAATTGATTGGACATGAGTTGGAAAGGCACACACCCTGTCTATATAAGGTCCCACAGTTGACAGTGCATGTCAGAGCAAAAACCAAGCCATGAAGACGAAGGAATTGTCCGTAGACCTCCGAGACAGGATTGTGTAGAGACACAGATCTGGGGAAGAGTATAAAACAATTTCTGCAGCATTGCAGGTCCCGAAGAGCACAGTGGCCTCTGTCATTCTTAAATGGAAGAACTTTGGAACTGAGCGATCGGGGGAGAAGGGTTTTGGTCAGGGAGGTGATCAAGAACCCGATGGTCACTCTGACAGAGCTCCAGAGTTCCTCTGTGAAGATGGGAGAACCTTCCAGAAAGGCAACTATATCTGCAGCACTCCACCAATCAGGCCTTTATGGTAAAGTGGCCAGACAGAAGCCACTCCTCAGTAAAATGCACATGACAGTCCGCTTGGTGTTTGCCAAAAGGCACCTAAAGGACTCTCAGACCATGAGCAACAAGATTCTCTGGTCTGATGAAACAAAGATTGACCTCTTTGGCCTGAATGCCAAGAGGCACCGCTCATCACCTGGCTAATACCATACCTACGATGAAGCATGGTGGTGGCAATATCATGCTGTGGGGATGTTTTTCGGCGGCAGGAACAGGGAGACTAGTCAGGATTGAGGGAAAGATGAACGGAGCAAAGTACAGAGATTCCTTGATGAAAACCTGCTCTAGAGCATTCTGGACCTCAGCCTGGGGCGGAGGTTCACCTTTCAACAGGACAACAACCCTAAGCACACAGCCAAGACAACGCAGGAGTGGCTTCCTGACAAGTCTGTGAATGTACTTGAGTGGTGCAGCCAGAGCCCAGACTTGAATCCGATCGAACATCCCTGGAGGGACCTGAAAATAGCTGTGCATCAACGCTCCCCATCCAACCTGACAGAGCTTAAGAGGATCTGCAGAGAAGAATGGGAGAAATTACCCAAATACAGGTGTGCAAGCTTGTGGCGTCATACCCAAGAAGACGAGGCTGTAATCGCTGCCAAAGGTGCCTCAACAAAGTACTGAGCAAAGGATCTGAAATTTCTAAAAAACCTGTTTTCACTTTTTTATTATGGAGTGTTGTGTGTAGATTGATGGGTGTCCTAGTGCATCAGTCAATGAAAGGAAGCATGCAGGTACAGCAGGCAGTGAAGAAAGCCAATGGAATGTTGGCCTTCGTAACAGGAGGAGTTGAGTATAGGAGCAAAGAGGTCCTTCTACAGTTGTACCGGGCCCTGGTGAGACCGCACCTGGAATACTGTGTGCAGTTTTGGTCTCCAAATTTGAGGAAGGATATTCTTGCTATGGAGGGCGTGCAGCGTAGGTTCACTAGGTTAATTCCCGGAATGGCGGGACTGTCGTATGTTGAAAGGCTGGAGCGATTGGGCTTGTATACACTGGAATTTAGAAGGATGAGGGGGGATCTTATTGAAACATATAAGATAATTAGGGGATTGGACACATTAGAGGCAGGAAACATGTTCCCAATGTTGGGGGAGTCCAGAACAAGGGGCCACAGTTTAAGAATAAGGGGTAGGCCATTTAGAACGGAGATGAGGAAGAACGTTTTCAGTCAGAGAGTGGTGAAGGTGTGGAATTCTCTGCCTCTGAAGGCAGTGGAGGCCAGTTCGTTGGATGCTTTCAAGAGAGAGCTGGATAGAGCTCTTAAGGATAGCGGAGTGAGGGGGTATGGGGAGAAGGCAGGAACGGGGTACTGATTGAGAGTGATCAGCCATGATCGCATTGAATGGCGGTGCTGGCTCGAAGGGCTGAATGGCCTACTCCTGCACCTATTGTCTATTGTCTATTGTCTATTGTCAGAGAGTTGTAAATCTGTGGAATTCTCTGGCTCAGAAGGCAGTGGAGGCCAATTCTCTGAATGCATTCAAGAAAGAGCTAAATAGAGCTCTTAAGGTTAGCGGAGTCAGGAGGTATGGGAAGAAGTCAGGAACGGGGTACTGATTGTGAATAATCAGCCATGACCACATTGAATGGTGGTGCTGGCTCATAGGGCCGAATGGCCTACTCCTGCACCTATTGTCTATTGTCTATCATACTCTACCATAAAGGCCTGATTGGTGGAGTGCTGCAGATATAGTTGTCCTTCTGGAAGGTTCTCCCATCTTAGAGGAACTCTGGATCTCCGTCAGAGTGACCATCAGGTTCTTGGTCACCTCCCTGACCAAGGTCCTTCTACCCCGATTGCTCAGTTTGGCCGGGCGGCCAGCTCTATGAAGAGTCCTGGTGGTTTCAAAGTTCTTCCATTTAAGAATGATGGAGATCACCGTGCTCTTCAGGACCTGCAATGCTGCAGAAATTGTTTTACACCCTTCCCCAGATCTGTGTCTCGATAGATTCCTGTCTCAGAGGTCTACGGACAATTCCTTCGTCTTCATGGCTTGGTTTTTGCTCTGACATGCACTGTCAACTGTTGGACCTTATATAGACAGGTGTGTGCCTTTTCAAATCATGTCCAATCAATTTAATTTACCATGGTGGACTCCAATCAAGTTGTAGAAACATCTCAAGAATAATCAATGGAAACGGGATGAACCTAAGCTCAATTTTGAGTGTCATAGCAAAGGGTCTGAATATTTATGTAAATGTGATATTTCAGTTATTTATTTTTAATTACTTTGCAAACATTTCTTACACCTGTTTTCGCTTCTTCATTCTGGAGTATTGTGTGTACACTGATGATAATTTTTTTTTTTTTAATCCATTTTAAAATAAGGCCATAACGTAACAAAATGCAGAAAAAGTGAAGGGGTCTGAATACTTTCTGAATGCACTGTATGCGAGTCATTTAGAGTCAGAAAGATTATACATTCCATCAACTCTTTTTGATAGGTGATGATCCTCTCTCAATTCCTTTTTAAATCTTTAAATAAACTTTTATTATTTTTCTTTCAATTGTTTTTGCCCAGCAACCTTGATCAAATCTTTATTGCCCTTACATTGTTTTAAGCATCTCGACCAAATCACATTCAAATGCTGTTCTAGAATCATACTACATTTCAAACTGGTATCGGCATTGGTTTATTGTTGTCATATGTACTGAGATTAAAGTGAAAAACTTTGTTTACATGCTAGCCAGTCAAATCATACTATACATGATTACAATTAAGCAATACACAAGTACATCTGGTAGCACAAAGAGAAAAATACCAAAATAAAATGAAGAAAGAATGCGTCGACTGGGTTTGTATTCACTGGAATTTAGAGGGGATCTTATAGAAACATATAAAATTCTTAAGGGATTGGACAGGCTAGATGCAGGAAATATGTTCCACATGTTGGGGGGTCCAGAACCAGGGGTCACAGTTTAAGAATATGGATTAAGCCAATTAGGACTGAGATGAGGAAAAATCTTTTCATCCAGAGAGTTGTGAATCTGTGGAATTCTCTGCCACCGAAGGCAGTGGAGGCCAATTCACTGGATGTTTTCAAGAGAAAGTTAGAAATAGCTCTTAGGGCATATGGAATCAAGGGATATGGGGAAAAAGCAGGAACAGAGTACTCATTTTGGATGATCAGCCATGATCATATTGAATGGGGGTGCTGGCTCAAAGGGCCGAATGGCCTATTCCTGCACCTATTTTCTATGTTTCTATTGCTTCTGAGTCAGCACATCATAGGTGAGACACTAAACTGAACCTTTATCTGCCTGTTAGGATGAATGCTACTGATCACAGACAAATAAAAAAAGCCAATCCTTCCCCTCTACCTCCAACATGTTTTGTGACAAACCCAGATAACAGCAGTAGATAACAGCAATAGTACCACCAAAGGTAAAATGCACGAACAAAAAGATGTAATTTGATACTCCAAATCAATTCATTGGCAATGTTCTATTGTAAGAAAACCGGGCCCCACCAATCAGAAGACTTTCTTGTATCTTTGATCTGTGCTTCTTAAAGATGTGGTAGCATCTGGATGAGTGCAGAAGAGACTTGCCAGGATGTTGCCTGGAATGGATGTCTTTACTTAATAATACATTGGATAAACTGAGTTTATTCTCACTGGAACATAGGAGGTGTGACCTTATTGGGATTTACATAATTATGAGCGGCCTTTTTTTCTCTGGAGGAATCTAAGAGGAGAGGGCATAGTGCGAGGGGAGAAATTTAAAGATCAGAGCGGCACAGCGATAGATTTGCTGCCTTACAGCGCTTGTGGCGCCGGAGACCCGGTTTGATCCGGACTACAGGTGCTTATCTGTACAGAGTTTGTACGTGCTCCCCGTGACCTGCGTGGGTTTCCTCCAAGATCTTCGGTTTCCTCCCACTACAAGTTTGTAGGTTAATTGGCTTGGTATAAGTGTAAATTGTCCCTAATGTGTGTATGGTAGCGTTAATGTGCGGGGAACGCTAGTCGGTGCGGACTTAGTGGGCCGAAGGGCCTGTTTCCATGTGGGTGGTGGTTTTATGGAATGGTGGAATGGTGTTTGGATCAGAAGAGAGCAGAGGGATATGGGCCTAATGCAGGTGAATGGGATTGGCATAAATGGGCATCATGGATGTTGTGTCAAGGGGCTTGTCTCTGTGTTGTGCAGCTCTGTAACTCTGATGTCCTTCAGATTGTGAGTAAACTATCACCATTAGCATCATCCACCCCACCTCAGATTTAATAAGAACAGGTAATATTTGTAATGTTCCCATTGCTAGTTGCTCTTTGGTGATCCTTTTCGAAAATGGCTAATGCACGGGTGTTAGATCCTTTCCAAGGTTAACTAACTCTCTAACATGGTTGCACTATAAATTGATCACTTCAGGACAAGCTACTGAACATTTGTGGAACTGTATACTTTTGTTGGTCAAGGTGGTTCAAAGAAGAAGGAGGAAAGTTGAGAGGGGGCAAAATACTTCCTCGTGTTTTGAAGCTAATGAATTATTCCAGCTTGAACTAGTTGTCTGAGCTGCTGAAGTTTGGTTTTCCTCCAAACCAAATCCCTGTGATGGCAGATGTTGAATCAACTTTCAAACCTGGATTAAGTTGCGGTTTACATCTGGTAAAGAAAATGAACGTGTTATACTTTATGTGCAGTCATGTCTCTTTGGGACTTTGGGAGGAAAAATAATTCTGAGCCAAATTCTGACTAAATTATAATGATTCAGATTTGGCTTGGTATGATTAATTTCCCTCCACTTGGATTGCTTTGACTTTGAATTTGGCCGGGTTAATTCTCCATATAACATACACAAATCCTGTTGTGTATGAGAGTAGTGCGTTCGGCAGATCGCACCATGGGAACTACACTCGCCCCCCTGCAGGACCTATACATCAGGAGGTGCAGATCAAAAGCAAGCAAGATTATGAGGGACCCCGACCACCCCAGCAACGGACTGTTCCAGCTGCTACGGACAGGCAAGCACCTCCACTGTCACGCTGTGAAAACGGAGAGGATAGGATGGAGTTTCTTCCCACAGGCCATCAGGACTGTTAACTATTATAACTCCAGGGACTAAATTTTCTTTTCTGTATTAATTTTAATTTATATGCTGTAATTGTAACTTTTTTTTTGCACAATCCGCAGGCATTGCCACTTTCATTTCACTGCACATCGTGTATGTGTATGTGACAAATAAACTTGACTTGACTTGTGAGAGGGTGAAATAGAACCTGCTGCATGCAGAAAGATTGGGACAACATACAAGCAGGGACTGATGGGTTGCATGTAACATTTGCACGTGCACAGTGGCACAGCTGGTTCTGTCAGAGGGTGTTGCCTGTGCAGAGTTTTCATGTTCTCCCTGTGACTCCGTGGGTTTCCTCCGGCTGCTCCGGTTCTTATGGAAACATATAAGATAATTAGGGGATTGGACACATTAGAGGCAGGAAACATGTTCCCAATGTTGGGGGAGTCCAGAACAAGGGGCCACAGTTTAAGAATAAGGGGTAGGCCATTAAAACGGAGATGAGGAAGAACTTTTTCAGTCAGAGAGTGGTGAAGGTGTGGAATTCTCTGCCTCAGAAGGCAGTGGAGGCCAGTTCGTTGGATGCTTTCAAGAGAGAGCTGGATAGAGCTCTTAAGGATAGCGGAGTGAGGGGGTATGAGGAGAAGGCAGGAACGGGGTACTGATTGAGAGTGATCAGCCATGATCGCATTGAATGGCGGTGCTGGCTCGAAGGGCTGAATGGCCTACTCCTGCACCTATTGTCTATTGTCTATTTCCTTCCACATCCCAAAGACATGCTTCTGTAAATTTCCCCTAAAGTGTAAGGAGTGGATGAGAAAGTGGGATAACATAGAACTAGTGTGAATGGGTGATCAATGGTCAGCATGGTTTCTGCAGGCTGAAGGGGCTGAATCCATGCTGTATCTCCAAAAAATAAATTGGTAATAGCCATCTCCAACAAGTAGGACTCTTACTATCTACCTTGACAACAATACCATTGCAATCATCAGATCCCTCAACGACAATCTTGATCCACTGCAATTCACCAATCATTGCAACACGTCCATGAAAGACCCATCTTCCTGGCCTTACACTCAATGCTGGAACATCTAGTTAATGAGGACACCTGCGTCAAACTCCTAATTATTGATTATAGCTCTGTCTTAATGCCTTAATCCTTACCAAACTCTTCTCCACACTACTGGACCTATGAGTCGGCATCACCTTCTGTCTTTTGATCCTCAACCTCTTGACCTATAGACCACAATGAGGTGAGGATAGTGACAAAACATCCCCCACAATAATTCTCAACACCAGTGTCCCACAAAGATCTTGGCTCCTTACTATACCCCCTATACATTCATTACTGTGCAGACAAATTCTGTTGTAACTCCATTTACAAGTTTACAGACGATACACCAAATTGGGCTGAATCTTGAACTTTGACGAGAGGGAGTACAGGAAGGAGACAGAGAGCTTAGTAACATGGTGTCAGGACAGCAACATCTTCCTCAATGTCAGCAAGACTAAGGAGCTAATTATAGATTTTAGTTATAGACTCCTTCTGAAGAAGGGTCTCAACCCGAGACGTAACCTATTCCTTTTCTCCAGAGATGCTGTCTGACCTGCTTTTTGTGTCTATCTTCGGAACGATGTGATGTACATGGTCAACAACATGATGGTGAAGTGGAAATGGCTAAGGTTCCAATGCGTAAATATCACGATCAACGTGTACTGGACCAAGCACACTGTCGCTACGGTAAAGAAAGCACACCAATGCCTCTCCTTCCTCACAAGACTAAGGAAATTTGCAATGTATTCAGTGACCCTTACCAAGTACTATAGATATATGGTAGAATGACACGCGCATGCGCACACGCACACGCACCCCACACACACCCTCTTGGAGTCCTCTTGGAGTTTGCCAAAAGGCACCTAAAGGACCCTCAGACCATGAGAAACAAGATTCTCTGTTCTGATGAAACCAAGATTGAACTCTTTGGCCTGAATGCCAAGCGGCACGTCTGGAAGAAAACAGGCACCGCTCATCATTGGCCAATACCACACCTATGGTGAAGCATGGGTGGTGGCAGCATCATGCTGTGAGGATGTTTTTCAATGGCAGGAACGGGGAGACTAGTCAGGATTGAGGAAAAGATGAACAGAGCAAAGTACAGAGAGATCCTTGATGAAAACCTGCTCCAGAGACTGGGGTGGAGGTTCACCTTCCAACAGGACAATGACCCTAAGCACACAGCCAAGACAATGCAGGAGTGGCTTTGTGACAAGTCTGTGAATGTCCTTGAGTGACCCAGCCAGAGCCCAGACTTGAACCCGATCGAACATCTCTGGAGGGACCTGAAAATATCTGTTCATCGATGCTCCCCATCCAACCTGACAGCGCTTGAGAGGATCTGCCGGGAAGGATGGGAGAAATTACCCATATACAGGTGTGCCAAGCTTGTAGCATCATACCCAAGAGGGCTTGAGGCTGTAATCGCTGCCAAAGGTGCCTCAACAAAGTACTGAGTGAGTAAAGGGTCTGAATACACGTAAATGTGATATTTCAGTTATCTTTAATTACTTTGCAAAAATTTCTAAACACCTGTTTTCGCTTTTTATTATGGGGTATTGTGTGTAGATTGATGATAAAAAAATGAATTTAATCCATTTTAAAATAAAGCTGTAACATAACAAAATGTGGAAAAAGTGAAGGGGTCTGAATACTTTCTGAATGCACTCTACTGATAACGGTTTTCCTGTCCACTCCATGGTTTATGGCAGGTTCAAAACCAAAGGCTTCAATCTTCCAAAAGGAGGAATTTGAAGTTCATGCAAGACTGGAGGCTGGACCTGCAGCTCCAATGCAAGGGCAGGGAGACACTGAAGTTATGAAAGAGAGGTGCATCTGAATATTGACAGTTCAACTAATGCACCTCCCTTATGTTTCTTTCTCACACACCAATCCAGAAAGGGTCACCATCACCTTGATCATATTTTCCACATCCCACCCCATCATTACTTGGGCAGATTTTAGGAGGCAGCAATATGACCAAGAACTTTGGAGTAAAAAAAGGGAATTGGAGATGCAAAGCATTTTGGAAAGGTCAAAGGTGAGGATTTTGAAGGAGAATTGGTGAGAGCTGCTTTGCGAGGAAGGGGGCCAGAGCTTGACAGAAGAAAGTGTACAAACATGTCACCTTGGTCAGTCAGCTCTCCCAGGCAACATGGAAACTGTGGCAATGCCCTCACTGGTCTGGTGCCATGGCCCACGCGCTGTCAAATCGCAGTGTAGCAGTCTTTAGAGTTTCATGCAGTTGGGCACACAGACAATGGAAAAAAGTGACGAGGAGGTGAGAATATTTCAAAACATTATATGCAATGGAAACCCCACACTTATAGACTACCGATTGCTCAGAGAATTTGTTGTTTTTGTTTGCATGGAATGTAAATTGACATATACAGGAGGAAATACTGCATTTTGATAATAATATGGTTTTAGCAAAACCATTTTCCCTGTAAGGCTTTAATTCTGCTTGAGTTTTGGAGCAAGTCGCTCCAGACATTGTAGAGAACTATGAATTCATCATGACTGATCATTAATACTTAACTGCTGCTTGGGAAGATTATTTATATTTTCTAATCGCTAAAATCTCACATTTATTCATAACCATCTGTCAGGATGAGTTTAATACGGTTTTTAATCTGTTGGAGATGATTTTAATGTTATAAGCGGGGTAACGGATATTGAGTAGCAAATATGCTGCACTGTAGGATACAAGGCAATGGCTGAGACATTCCAGTGACTCCTTGCCTCGCCTAAGTTGTGCATATTACCAGTAGATGACATAACAATATCAAGCAAAAGAAGTTTACGAATATAGTTTGATAAGTTTTGTCACCTGCATGATAATTAGGTATTCTTTTAGAATGGCATTTGACTGAGACAACAGAATAAATATCAGTAGCTACAGCACTTTGTGTAGATCTAAGCTGTGCCAGTCCTTTTGAGGGATGCACTGAACATTCCTTTATTCAGTCTCACTCATATCTTCACACCCACCCCCTCACCTCTTTTTCCAGTTCATTGACTTCAGTATTTGTGTAAAATGGCATCAGTAGCATTTAGCTTTTGGAATAAAAATCAAGCCAATGTTAGCACTTTTAAAGCTGCAAAATCAAATCCTAAAAAGTAAAAAGTTTAGTATTTTGCATTTCTCAGTTGATCTGAAGCTAGCATCTGTTCAAACAGGCACTTTACCAGTGGAAAAAAATCTGGATTTAAAGATGTGAATATTAGAGCAAGAGGAGATTCTTTTGGAGATACCAATAAAAATGTTATCTTTGATTGCAAGTTGACTGTTGAATTCAAGCGATGTGCGATCCTGAGTGTAGGTGATGAGACCAGCCCTGGGGGGTGCACGTCTGGGGACAGTGGGGGCACGTGAAAGATACAGGCAGGTAGAAACGCTGAGACTCTTTGAAGTGATCTTTCTTTCACATGCAAGTAACTGCCACTTGAATAAGGTATTGCGTTTTCTTCCAGAGGGTTGTTGATCTCATAATTCTCGTCAAGCCAGTCTTGCTGAACCTGCTGCTTTGGTCGACGGATAACCTTTGCTGACTCAGTCACCATCTACTTGAACTGGATCCTCTTCTCAATTGGGTCTCTGGTGGTGTATGAGCAGCCAGTGAGTTGTCAAGCTGGAACTGGTACTTCTTCCTAACATCTGGGCGCTTCAGGTTCTCAATGTCGAATGTGGTTTGAGTAAACTTTGGCCTCCTCGGGTGCACTGGGGCAATATGGAGGCTGCCGACAGATCTGACCAGCCTGTGACGTGCAAACACTTTGCTCTCCACATGGCTCTGGTAATCCTGATATTACGGGCATCTCACATGTGAATGATGAAATTATCTATGTGTTGCCACTGCTTGGATCTGAGATGCATCCACATGATCCATGGTCTGAAGAATGTCTTAGTGATGATAAGGTTATTCTAAGTGCACGTGGTGAGGAAGAGCAACCTGTTACCATTCTTTCCAAGCCCATGTGAGCCCATCACACCTTTTCTGCGCTCACAGTCGTTCCCAGCTCTGGTGTTGAAATCATCGGGTACTATGAAGCATTTGCTTGCAGGAATAGACTTCACAAGGAAATCAAGAGGTTTCTCCTAGAACGTTTTCTTCTCATCACAGCTGGTCAGGGTGGGAATGAGGGTGCTGAGGATAGTAACATGGCAGGAGTGGGTGAGAGGGAAACAAACGTTCTTGAGGCATTAATTGGCACGTGGGGAGATTGGGAAGGGCAGAGATGTGGATGGTGAATATCAACTCTGCATATCTTGTAGAAACAAGGAACTGCAGATACCAGTTTACGCAGATGCTGGTTTATGCAAAAGCACACATAGCGCTGAAGTAACTCAAGGGGTCAGGTAGCATCTCTGGAGAATATGATCACGTCCAGGTGCTCCATTTTCCTTCCTCATCTCATGTTCTCCAGAGATGTTGCCTGGCCCACTGAGTTACTACAGCACTTTGGGTCCTTCCACATATGCGGCGCACGTACGGGCTGGCGCTCCTTAATTAGTATTAAGTATTAATTAGTATTCTTTTAGTTTATTTATTAGTGAGGAGGTCCATCGGAGAGTGAGGAGGGTTGTCGGAGAGTGAGGAGGGTTGTCGGAGAGTGAGGAGGGTTGTCGGAGAGTGAGGAGGGTTGTCGGAGAGTGAGGAGGGTTGTCGGAGAGTGAGGAGGGTTGTCGGAGAGGGAGGAGGGCTGTCGGAGAGGGAGGAGGGCTGTCGGAGAGTGAAGAGGGCCTTCGGAGAGCGAGGAAGGCCATCGGATAGCCAGGAGGGCAGTCGGAGAGCGAGGTGTCCAAGAGCGAGGAGGGGCGTCGGAGAGCGAGGAGGGCCGTCGGAGAGCGAGGAGGGCCGTTGGAGAGCAAGGAGGGTTGTCGGAGATGGCGGAGCACGCACGTGCAGCGGCTCAGCACTCCTCGAACCCGCGCTCCTTAATTAGTGATATCTTCGTTTATTTATTATTGAGTGCCACGTATGCATATGTTAACATATTATACAACTGACACAAACTACTAAACATTGGTTCGATGCACAGTGGCTGTGTTTTTAACAATGCAAATTTTGGACACAACATTCCGCCAGATCTCGTCAGGCCGCCGGGAATGACTGTCTCACCTGGAAAGCAATGAAGGCAACGCAGAGAGAGCAGACAAAAGCGAGGCTGCCGAGCTGGGATACATGCTAGGCTAGGAAAAGACCCGCACAAATCTCCAGTGCCAAGTCTTTTCATCACGAATGCAAGATCATTTGCCAACAAAATGGAAGAGCTGGAACTCACATCGACGCAGAAAAGCATACAGGACTGCTGTGTTATGATCATTACGGAAATGTGGCCCAACCTGACGATCCCGGAGGAGGCTTTCAGGCTAGCAGGCCCTGCAGTTCATCACTACGACAGGAACAGAGACTCCGGTAAGAGCAGGGGAGGAGGACTTTGTGTAGACACAAACAACTACTGGTGCACAAATGTAAAGATCATTGATAACTACTGGTCTCCGGACTTGGAATATTTATCAATAAAATGTCGCCCTTTCTATATGCCACGAGAATTCACGGTTGCCAAAATCACAGCTGTGTGCATACCACCAGATGCTAATACGACAACAGCTTTGGGCTATCTGCTAACTGCCGTTAGCAAACAACAGATGGAATTTTTATAATAGCAGGTGATTTCAACCAAGCAAAACTAAAGACTGTCCTCCTGAAATTTTATCAACATGTGCAGTGCCCCACAAGAGGAAAAAACACACTCGGCCATGTTTATAGTAACATTAAACAAGGGTACAAAGCATCACCTCTCCCCCATCTGGGCCAGTCTGACCACATCTTGTTTTTAACTCTGGCATACAGACCACTTATCAACACGGTGAAACCAGCTGCGAGAGACATACCAGTGTGACCTGAGGGAGCTTCTGAGCAACTACAGGACTGCTTGACGCACTGACTGGGACTTATTTGTGGATGAGGACATTGACACCAACACTTCCACTGTACTGTTTTACATAAAAAGCTGTGTAGGCAATGTCACTACCACAAAACGCATCCGTGTCTTTCCCAATAACAAACCATGGATGACCAAAGATGTCCAACTCCTGCTAAAAGCCCGCAACATGGCTTTCCGGTCCGGCAATACAGAGCTGTGTAGTGCAGCCAGGTCAGACCTGAAGAGGGGCATCAGAGACGCCAAAGCAGCCTACAAGTGAAAGATTGAGAGCCACTTCGACAACTCAGACCTCTGTTGTGCATGGCAAGGTATACGGCACATCACCAATTACAATAACAACACCAACCCGTCCACCAGCAGCAATGCCTCACTGGTAGAGCAGCCCAACCACCTCTTTGGCCGTCATGAGGTGGAGAGAACAGAGACTGTCATGTCCACTGCTTCATCTCCAGCTGACGACAGTCAGACCCTCATCATACAGACTGCTGATATCACACGCACACTCCGAAATGTCAACATACGGAAAGCAGCTGGTCCAGACGGAGTTCCATGACGAGTTCTCAGAGACTGCGCTGCTGAGTTAGCTGACGTGTTCACAAACATCTTCAATCTATCCCTGGCACAGCATTGGCCCCACATACCTAAAAACATCCTCAATATTGCCAGTTCCGAAGCAGACAGCCATAACCTGCCTCAACCGCTACAGGCCGGTCACACTAACACCAATAATCATGAAGTGCCTGGAGAGACTGGTCCTTAAGCACATCAATGCTGCTCTCCCACCCACCCTGGATCCACACCAATATGCATACAGAGCCAACAGATCAACAGATGCCGCCATTGCCACTGCCCTCCTTACTGTACTGCTCCACCTAGAACAACGGGGAGCATATGCACGGCTGCTGGTTGTTGATTACAGTTCTGCATTTAATACAATCATACCCAGCAGACTGGTCAAGCTGTCCGACCTAGGCTTCAAACACAACATCTGCCTTTGGATAAAGGACTTCCTAACAGACTGGCCACAGTCAGTCAGGATGGGCCCCCACAACTCTCCCACTCTATCACTCAGCACAGGGGCTCCACAAGGCTGTGTGTTGAGCCCCCTCCTCTACTCTCTCTATACCTATGACTGTATACCAGCCCACAACACAAACACAATCATTAAATATGCAGACGACACGACAGTGGTGGGGCTGATCAGTGAGGGTGATGAGTCAGCTTACAGGGAGGAGGTACAGAGGCTAACAGGCTGGTGCTCAGAAAACAACTTGGCACTCAACACCAAAAAAACAAAGGAGCTCATCATCGACTTCAGGAAGAAGCAGGGTGACCATCCCCCACTGCACATAAACGGAGAAAGAGTGGATAGAGTCTCCAGTTTCAGGTTTCTGGGCACCCACATCTCAGAAGATCTCACGTGGTCAACCAACACAAGTTAAGAGGGCACAACAGCGGCTTCACTTCCTAAGACCACTCAGGAAAGTTAACCTGCCACAACAGCGCTAGTGTCCTTCTACCGCTGCTCCATTGAGAGTGTCCTGACACATGGGATCCTGGTGTGGTACGGCAACAGTTCTGCGGTTGACAAGAAGGCTCTGCAGAGAGTCATCAACACAGCCCAGAGGATCACCAACACACGTCTGCCTGCCCTGGAAGACATCTATAGCTCCCGGTGCCTGCGGAATGCATCCTGCATCCTAAAGGACCCATTTCACCCCGCCCATCACTTGTTGGCCCTTCTGCCCTCAGGAAAGCGCTGCAGGTCTATCAAAGTGCACACCACAAGATTAACAAACAGTTTCTACCCTAAGGCCATCACCACACCGAACTCTGCACTGAAAGCACATCTCCCATAGACAATATTTATACTATACGATACCTACCTTTGAGCAATACTGATATATTCATTTCTAATATTTATTTTTATAATATTATTCTGTGCAATATCTTATATTCTGACAAGGTGCAATATCTTATATTCTGATAAGGGTGCATACGTAGGCATAATGTGTATGCGTGTGTGAATCTGTGTGTATGTGTCACAGTGTGCGCACGAAGTGTGAGAACAGTTTTTATTTTTCTCACTCTTTTACTGGTATTTTATTGTTATTATTTTTGTTTTTAAATGATCTTGTACATTTAAGCACAGCTCAGGCAGTGTGCCTGAATTTCGTTGAATGTACCATTACAATGACAATAAAGAAATTTGATTTGATTTGATCTTGTTCTCATTTACAGGATTACCTTTCCGGAAAATTGTGTAGCCTTGCACGGAATCATCGTTGATAGGGTTGATGAAAAAGACATCATGTTTGACAAATCTGTTTTTTAAGATTGTAACCAGCAAAAAAAATGGATGTGATGTCCTTAAATCTCAGAAGGCCTTCAATAAGGAGGAACATCAGACCTTATTAAAGAAAGGACAGCACAGTGGTGCAGCAGTTGAACTGCTGTTTCACAGCACCAGAGACACAGGTTTAATCCTGACTACAGGTGCTATCTGTGTGGAGTTTGTACGTTCACTCAATGACCACATGGGTTTTCTCCTGGAGCTCCAGTTTCCTCCCACATTCTAAAGACATGCTGGTTTGTAGGTTAATTGGCTTCTGTAAATTGCTCCTAGTGTATAGGAAGCAAAAGTGGAATAACATAGAACTAGTGTACAGATGATCAGTGATCGGTGTTGACTCAGTGGTTCGAAGGACCTGTTTCCACTCTATATCTCTAAACTAAACTTGACGACAACGGGAGCCTCGGCAGTGATGGGGCCTCAGCGACAACGGGTGCATCGGTGGCAGTGGAACATGAGGGGGTCGGGGTGGGGAAAACAATGGGGACCCGGCATGGGGGGACCGCTGTGAAGAACAATGGAGGACCCGGCGTGGGGGGACGGCTGTGAGGGAAAGTGGGAGATCAATGGGGGACCCGATGAGGGGGAGGGGGGGGCACTTTAGTTATAGAATCCTCTGCCCAGGGGATAAGCCTGCGTTCGTTTGTTTGTCTGTTGTAGTTTGTTCCGGTTTAGGCGCTGTGCACACAGCAGCCAGCCAACAATCACTTGTCCTTGTCCTTTTTCTTGCACTTTTCATTTCAAAATTTTGTGTACCTTGTGTGTTTTGTTGTGACTGTTGGCAGACCAATTTCCCTCCGGGGATGAATAAAGTTATATTGTATCGTAAACTAAACTAAACTAAACTAAACTAAACTAAACTAAACTAAACTAAAAATAGGACACATGGATTTGAGGGCAATGTACAGTCAAGAATTAAAGACAACGCAGAGAGTCAGATCAAACACATCATTTTTGGACTGGATGCTCAGCCTCGTATGGTGCCTTGGGGAACCCTGCTGAGGTTTCAGCTGTACACAATCTGCACTAACACTTTGATAGATTTGCTGCTGATGTGAACTGGGTGGATGTATGAGTTTTGAGAAGAATAAAAATTAAATGAATAGACAAATACATGAAAGAAGAATAAAAATTAAATGAATAGACAAATACATGATAGATAGAATAGGGAAAAATATAAAGTCATCCACAATTTCAGAAAAGCAGAGTACATTGTAAATGGTGAGGGATCGAAGGTGTTAGTGTTCAGAGTCCCCTAAGTATATTTGTTCACAAATCAGTGACAGCTTATATTCAGGTACAGTGAGCAATTAAGTAAGCTAGTGGTATGTCGCCCTTCATCGTAGAAGGATCTGAGTACAAGAGTAAAACTTTTTTGAAATATCAAAACAAATTGCAGATGCTGAAAATAAAAAATAGACATTTCTGAAAGCACTTGACTGATCAGGGAGCATCTGTGGAAAAAAGAAGCAGAGCTAGTGTTTCATGTGAAAAATTGTCATTGTCAGAACATTGGGCCTTCATCAGAAGTGGTCTTACTGGAATTTTACAGGATTGTGGGAAGACTGAACATAGAATATTATGCCCAGGTCTGGTCTTCCTGCCTCAGGATGGATATATTTCTGATAGAGTGGGTGAAACAATGGTTCACCCATTTGATTCCTAGGGTGGGATATTTATCTTATGAATTAGATTAAGCAGTTCAGGCCTATAATTTCTTAAGCTTTGAAAAATGTCAGGTAATTTCATTGAAGCATATAAATTTCTTATAGCAGTTGAGAAGGTAGATGCAAGGATGAAGATTTCCCTGGCTGGAATCTTGGATGCAACATTAGGAGCTAGCCAGAAAAGTCTGAGATGAGAATTTTTTTCATCCAGAGCATAATGAATCTTTGGAATTCTCTATCCAAGAGGGCTGTCTTCTTCTTTCGAATCCATCATCTATGTTTTAAATGTTACATCACTGTCATCATCCGTCCTGAAAAGGACGCAAGCTTCCAGCGACAATCAGTGGGAGCCATCACTTGTACAGTAGACGATGGTGGTAGCAGAATTATCTCAGGACACTTCCAGTTTCCAGCCCCGCGACGTGAACGCTTCTGTTATGGGGCCAAGAGGGCTGTGAAAACCCGGTTGCTGAATATATTTATAGATAGTTGATTGATAGAAATTTGAATCAAGAGACCTGAGCTTGGTAGAGGAAAGTGGTGCTGAGATAGAGATCAATGATCTTACTGAACAGGTAGGAAAGAACTGCAGATGCTGGTTTAAATTGAAGGTAGACACAAAATGCTGGAGTAACTCAGCGGGACAGGCAGCATCTCTGGAGAGAAGGAATAGGTGACGTTTCGGGTCGAGACCCTTCTTCAGACTTACTGAATGGTGCAGGAGACAAGGGAGTTTTGCCCTGCTACTATTTCTTGTGTTCTGACATTTTGACTCTTTGTAACAGGTGAGATACCTGATGCTATGGCCACCATGCAGTCAGTCCCTTTATAAGCACTGATGTGAAGTGTGTAACTAATAGAGAAATACCCTCTGAAAACTCTTCTACTGCTCGTGTTTGTTTTTCAGCTTGATGTCTGGACTGGCTGCTTTAGATGCAAAAGCTTCAAGTCGACTGGGTCTCATCACAATTGCCTACTATCTTTGGACCACTTTTGTGGCGGTTATTATTGGAATAATCATGGTGTCCATCATCCATCCCGGTGGTGCGGCCCAGAAGGAGAGTACTGAAGACAGTGGAAAGCCAATCATGAGCTCTGCTGATGCTTTGTTGGATCTGATACGGTAAGTGAGACTATAGCCACTATTTTCATTGAAGGAGGCCATTCCGCCCACTGAGTCTATGCTGGCTCTCAGACCAACCCCATCAATCACATTCCCTACTTATTTCCTTATTCTTCACCATATGCCTATCAACCACCCTGATTCTCCTTTCAGCCACCATCACTGGGGGGAATTCACAGTAGCCAGTTAATCTACCAACAACCGTGCCTGTGGAATACATAGAATATAGAACAGAACAGCACAGGAATGGGCCCTTCAGCCCACCGTTTGTGCCGAACATAATGCCTAACTGAACTGATCTCAACTGCCTGTACATGACCCCCTATCCCTTTATTCCCTCCAGTTCCATATGCCTATCCAAGAGCCTCTTCAATGCCACAACATTTCTACCTCCACCACCATCCCTGGCAATGTGTTCCAGACCCCACCATCCCCCATGTAAAAAATGCCTCACACGTCTCCATTAAACATTCCCCCTCTCATCTTATAGCTATGCCCTCCAAAGTTGAATATTTTCTCCCTTGGGAAAAAGGTTCTGACTGTCTAACCTATCTATGCCTCTCATAATTTTATATATAAATCATGGAATGCGGAAGAGAATTGGAGCATCTGGGGGAAACCCATCTGTGCACAGTGGGAACTTGCAAACACCACACAGACAGTTCCATCAGAGGCAGGATCAAACCCATGTTATTGGAGCTGTGAGGAAGCAGCACTACCTGCTGCAGCACTGTGATCATCTGGTCCTTTATTTATTCAAGATATTGTACATTTGATAGAGTTGTTTTCAAGTGCATTTTACTGCATATGTTGTGAAGTTGATCAGTGGATAATACGTTGTTACAGAAAGGTTACCTTTTATTTTTGTACATAGAATATAGAGCAGTACAAGACAGGAACAACAGGAACAGGCCCTTTGGCTCACAATGCCCCTGCCATACAAGATGCCAAGTTAAACTAATCTCATCAGCCAGCATGTGATCCATACCTTTCTATTCCCTGCATATCCATGTACCTTTCTAAAAGCCGCGTAAATACCACTATCGTACCTACCTCCTCCCTTGCAGAGTATTCCAGATACCCACTGCTCTCTGCATAAAAACAAAAACTTGCCCCGCATATCTCCTTTGAATTTTCCCTCTCTATCCTTAAAGTCGTGGCCTCTAGCTTTGAAATTTCCATCCTGGTTAAAAATGTTCTGACTGTTTACCCTATCTATGCCTCGCATAATTCTATATACTTCTATCAGGTCTCCTCTCATCCACTGGTGCTCCAGCGAAAACAATCCAATTTTGTCCAACCACTAGCTAATATCCTCTAACCCAGTCAGCATATTGGCAACTCTCTTCTGCACCCTCTCCAAAGCCTCCGTATCCTTCCTGTAATGTGGCAACCAAAACTGTAACAATACTTCAAATGCGGCCCAACTAATGTCGTATGAAGTTGTAACATGACTTCTTATACACAATGCCTCACTGATGAAGGCAAGCATACCACATCCCTTCTCTGCCACTCTATCTAATTGTGTTGCCACTTTCGTAGAGGCATAAATATAGCAACCTTTTACATTATAAATTCAGTGTGCCAACAGTAGTCCAGTGGTAATTGCACTGTAGAGGCACTGTCTGTATTAAATTATATGACTCATTTAAATTAAGTGATGCCATCTGATGTAATGTGTCATTCAATTTACCTTACGCCATCACTGTGAACTCTAATCTTATTCACTGAGTGGTGCAGTCATACTCCACTTGAGGAGTATGTACTGGTGAAGACGTTTAGAGAAGGAAGGTCTTAATTTCTGGTCTCTTTGTATGCTAATTATTCTTAGCTGGGGTGTCACATGAAGCAATATAATTGATAAAACAATGAATCCTTAAAGTTAGGATTCCATGTTTTTGATTACATTTTTTGTGGTTTTGGTTGAAAGAAAAACTATAAGTCAGAATTCATTACTATTCTCATAGCTTGTCATTCTTTAAAACTTTATGGTTAGTGTGAAAATGTAGAGAGTAATCACTTTATATATTTCAAATATTTCACCCTCAGGCTTTTAAGATAACATTATTAGTAGAACTCTTAAGTAGAATTTAATGTAGTTAAGTAAACATGCATTTATTTGAAGTTACTTCTCAACAAATATTGTATAAGTTGAAAGATAAAATTCTAGGCCTAACTATATTGACTCAAAGATTTTCAAAGTTTTCAGCTTATCCATAGTCTTTGTAAGAATTATTGTAAAGTTGTTCAGAAAATGGCAACTGTATACATATATTTCAATAATTATGCTATTAGCAATGTTCAAACCAAAATATAAAATAAAGAACCCATGTTCTTCGCACTACATTTTATAATTTCTTGCTGTCTTTCTTCAATTATGACAATTTTAAAACTTTCTATCAATACAAGTTGTTACTACTCTGAATTGTTTTACTTGTGCTGTTTCCTCTGTCACTGCACGTTATTCATTTTGATGGGGAAAGCAACTTGAAATCATTGTTAGCAATTGGTTTACAACCTACTTTATGGAGATGGTAGGCAAACTTGGCTCTATCCAGATCAATTTTGATATTTCTCATAATGAAAATTATTACAGTGAGAAACAGAATTTTTATTATTAATGGGATCAGACTACAAATTTGGCCTGAATTGAATATGTCTTTGATTTCTCAGCTGGCTATCAAGGCTCAATGCAAGATCAATTGTGTTAGTTTCAACCAAGTTCTTAATGGTCATACATTGGATAGTGATGAAGAACAAAATGGTGATCTCATTTTTGAGCCACCACACAAAGCCTAGTTTGATACTGGAAAGGAACTCTACGTTACCCGTTCCTGCTTAATTTTCCTTTCACTGACTTTCTGTTCAAAATGTAATTGTAATTCCTTCTTTAGCTTATACAACAGCCAGCAGTCATTGAAGAATTATCAAATAGAAGTTATACAGTATTTCACTACAAAAGTACAGCATATTGTTTTTAAAAAATAATAAATATTTATCTTTTTAATGATTAATTTATCAGTAAATGGATAATTGTGTCGCCTGTTCATTATGGTGGAGGGGGGAGGAGAGGGTGCTGCACCAATGCAGGAGAGGTTTGGACTCAACGGGTCCACGGTCTAGTGTTTAATAAATCTGAGCTCATCCTCTACTTGAGTTTTCATGGACTACCGTTATGTGCACATTGTTCTTTACCCAACATAAAATGTGAGAAATGTCGCCCTGAGGAAATTCCAACCTTATAGATCTTCGAGCTTCTCAGTTGCACACAGAATGGAATATAGAAAGTGCCTGGGATATGATGGGTTTTGTGCCTCTTGCTTCAGACTTCCAGCTTCTCTGTCACAATGTTTCTTCGGCTAGAAATTCTTGTGCATAGTGCAACCCCTTTGTATGCAACACGAGTGAATGATATCTAAAATCTGCTTGCTAATTGCGATTCACTACCTTGGGCACATATTAGACACGATCATAAATTTTATCCAGTACACTTTATTCATAATTAAAAATATATGCAAATACAAATGAAAAAACACAATGCATGGATCTTTACATTGATAGTGTTTATACATTTAGAGATCATTGGCACTATATATTAACTGTTAAAAATTTTATGTACATAGGACTATTACCATTTGTGTCCTCCTGCGGTAATACAAACGTAAGTTGTTTGAGAGGCTTCCACACCCAGTCCCTCATTGTCAAGTAGCAGAAGTACCCAAGACTGCAAATCTGATATCAAATAGCATATGCCAATTGCCTTTGTTCGGGAAGGGGACTGGCAGATGCTGGTGGACGTGGACCAATGGCTTTCGGTTCCATTAAAGATAGCCATCACCAACTTGAGGCCTGATCTTGTCCTCTGGTCAAACTCTCAGCACATGGTGTATTTTGTGGAGCTCGCAGTCCCTTGGGAGGATGCTGCACAGGAAGCCTTCGAAAGAAAGAAACTGCGATATACAGAGCTTGCAGCGGAGGCAGAACAGGGGGCTGGAGAGTAAAGATCTGCCCAGTAGAAGTTGGATGTCGGGGCTTCATGGCAACATCAACTGTAAGACTGATGAATGACCTGGGATCAGCGGACAAGCCCTACACCAGGCCATCAAGGAAACATTAGGGGTGGCAGAGCAGAGTAGCCAGTGGCTCTAGCTGAAGAGGAGAGACCCCATCTGGTCTTCCAAATAAGCCGGCTAGGCAGATGCAGAGGGGGTGGTTCTGGGACGCCAGAACTCATCGCTGAGCCTACTGGAGACGTCATGGGCCCAGTCAGCGAAACGTTGATGAAAGTAGGAGCCCACTTGATAACCCCAATGACGTGTCTGCCAAGCCTTTCTCAACATTGGAGAAGGGTGGGTGAGTGCTTAAGCCTTCCATCACCACTGGGAGCAGGTTAAGAGGTGGCACTTTGGATTTTAACATCACACCCTGTGTATTTGAAAACATTAACTGTTTTGATAATATTGGACAAAATATGTGTGTATTTCTGAAGCCTGTAAGTGGCAGAAGTAATCCATACCAAACCGCAACTTAACTGTAACGTTGGGGTAGTGGTTTGATGCCAGTTGTTGGGGATTCTGCAGTCTCCATTACTTTGCAGGAAGGACTAATTTTAACTAGTTTTCTAGATGCATATTGCCACCACACCACCTCCACCAATGTCCGTAATGTTTCCAATCTAAATACAGACCAGCCTGACCTCTCTTACCCACCATCCCATCTCTCAGGCGTTTGGCTTGATTTCTTGCTGTTCAGCAAGCCTTTAATCCTGCACAAAGCCGCTCCCACCCAACAACTCCTCTTTGCATTGCTGATCACCTGAAGCTTTACATATACAGTGCCCTCCAAAATGTTTGGGACAAAGATCCATAATT
Organism: Rhinoraja longicauda; assembly: GCF_053455715.1. Classification (NCBI taxonomy): domain Eukaryota; kingdom Metazoa; phylum Chordata; class Chondrichthyes; order Rajiformes; family Arhynchobatidae; genus Rhinoraja; species Rhinoraja longicauda. The sequence continues at coordinate 32,619,275 of NC_135963.1, read as the reverse complement.
TATTTATTTGCCTCTGTACTCCACAATTTGAGATTTGTAATAGAAAAAATACATGTGGTTAACAGCACCCAGTCTTTCCTCCAGTCTTTCCATCACCTTTGGAAACTTTTATTGCTGTTTATCAACACGAGGACCAAAGTTGTGCCAATGAAAGTCAAGGAAACCATTATGAGACTGAGAAACAAGAATAAAACTGTTAGAGACATCAGCCAAACCTTAGGCTTACCAAAATCAATTGTTTGGAACATCATTAAGAAGAAAGAGAGCACCGATGAGCTCACTAATCGCAAAGAGACTGGCAGGCCAAGGAAGACCTCCACAGCTGATGACAGAAGAATTCTCTCTATAATAAAGAAAAATCCCCAAACACCTGCCCGACAGATCAGAAACACTCTTGAGGAGTCAGGTGTGAATTTGTCAATGACCACTGTCCGCAGAAGATTTTATGAACAGAAATACAGCAGCTACACTGCACTTTGCAAACCACTGGTTAGCCGCAAATATAGGATGGCCAGGTTACAGTTTGTCAAGAAGTACTTAAAAGAGCAACCACAGTTCTGGAAAAAGATCTTGTGGACAGATGAGATGAAGATTAACTTATATCAGAGTGATGGCAAGAGCAAAGTATGGAGGAGAGAAGGAACTGCCTAAGATCCAAAGTATACCAACTCATATGTGAAACATGGTTGTGGCCTGGGCATGTATGGCTGCTGAAGGTACCTACTCACTTATCTTCATTGATGATACAACTGTTGATGGTAGTAGCATAATGAATTCTGAAGCATATAGACACATTCTGTCTGCTCAAGTTCAAACAAATGCCTCAAAACTTATTGGCCGGCGGTTCATTCTACAGCAAGACAATGATCCCAAACATACTGCTAAAGCAACAAAGGAGTTTTTCAAAGCTAAAAAATGGTAAATTCTTGAGTGGCCAAGTCAATCACCCGATCTGAACCCAATTAAGCAAGCCTTTTATATGCTGAAGAGAAAACTGAAGGGGACTAGCCCCCTAAACAAGCATAAGCTAAAGGTGTCTGCAATACAGGCCTGGCAGAGCATCACCAGAGAAGACACCCAGCAACTGGTGATGTCCATGAATCGCAGACTTCAAGTAGTCATTGTATGCAAAGAATATGCAACAAAATACTAAACATGATTACTTTCATTTACATGACATTGCTGTGTCCCAAACATTATTGTGCCCTGAAGTGGGCGGACTATGTATAAACACTGCTGTAATTCTACATGGTGAAACCAAAATGTATAAAAATGGCCTTTATTAAAATCTGACAATGTGCACTTTAACCACTTGTGATTTTGTTCCTATTACAAATCTCGAATTGTGGAGTACAGAGGCAAATAAATAAATTATGGGTCTTTGTCCCAAACATTATGGAGGGCGCTGTAACTAGTGCTATCTAGGTGCCAATTTAATGTGCACAATCCAGCATTGAAGAATTTCTACCACCTTGTCTCTGTTACTTAAATTATAATAATGTAATACTCAACAAACCTCTGAGCATTCCAACACTTTCCTGCACCTCTTCTTTATTCAAAATCCCAGCTTCATGATTTAACACCTGCCAATTATCATCTTGTTTCCTCTCCACATCTCTTTGAATGCTTTGTTTACAAATTTGTCCATGTACTCTTTCCTGATATAGGAGTACATAGAGAATCAAAACATGGCAAAAAATGTGTTCTTCCCTTTGACCACAATCTGACCACAGTAATTAATTGATTGTCACACATTAGGTATTTGTTATCAAATATATATGAGGAACTAATTATTTCAGCTGCGCAGTAACAGTGAGCAAGATCATTTCAGGCAAATGCATTTCATTTAAAGCCTATTAAAAATTCAGGACTGCTCTAAAATGTAGATTTATTAAAGTGACTGACGTGGATCATAAGCTCTAAAACCTTGGCCAACAGCACGGATTATACAGAAGCAAGCTGGTCCATTTGGTCCATTCTACTTTATCAAAACTGGCCTCAATTTTACCAATAACAAATGTACTCATAAGTATTGATAGATTGATCTGAATTCCATCCTCAACCGGTAGAGCCTAGCGGCAATAGTATTGAAAGGAATGCTTGATCAGCTAAAGTAAATTACTGAAGTTAAAAGATAGTAACCATTTCTGGAAAGTTGGCTAGTCATGCAATATAATGCATGTTTCTTCTGGAATCTGACCTTATAATTTATGGAGATGCCAACACCATCATCTCCCTCATTCTCCTCTTCATTATCCTCACCATAAACCTGCCCATATCATATACCCATCAGTCCCTGATCCCATTAACCCTCGTTTGCTCTTCATTTGTGGACTTTATCTTAGAATTCTTGCCTCCACATCCCTCGGCTCCATCAACTAACATCTTCTTGTATGCTTAATCTCCTGCAATCTAAGAAGTCTCAAGACCTCTGAAAACACTTCAATTTCTTAATAATTGAGAATTCCGAATTGTATGTGTTCCACCATTAGTAGCCATGCTTTCATGATCCTAGACTCCTTAATCCACTCTCTAAACCTCTACTTTCTACTTTGTCCTCTTCCTTTATGATGCTCCTTAAGATCTTCCTCTCTGACCAAGCTTTGGTCAAATGAGCCACAATGTGATTGTGTCAACATTTGTGTGGATGTTATGCAATGATTTAATTAGAGGTGAAATCCCTGCTCAGCTACTGAATCATGTGTAACAATCTTTTCAGTCCTGAATGGCACCTTGATATTTCATTGAATAGGAGAATGATAAATTTGGATTGATAATGTTTATCAGAGACACTGTGCCAGTTAATAAATCATCTGGTATGGTACTGAGTCAGAGGAGGCTATTGTTTCATTTCTTGGCCTGGATGAGTGGACCTTGAGTAGCAGTCTTGCCCTAGACCAGTAAAGGGAGAGGAAAGTAGTCCAGGTTCCCTTTACTATCACCTCCACCGGTCACGCTGGGAATTGGAGTACGACAGTCAGGCTTCGTTGAGGGACCTGTGACAGTCACTATTTCATAATAAAATAGATCCCTAGAGTGAGATACTGGAGGACATCGAGAATGACTGAATGTGAATCACAACTTTCAGAAACTGACAGCTGGAGAAATGTTATTCTTGGGCATACGAATAAATAAATACTTGATTAATATTACCTGTAAAACAATTCCTTGTAAAACAATTCCTATTAATAATTAAAATTAACACCAGAGGTTAATAGTTAGCACAGCCAGCGGAGTAATTATTTGAGGCTCCAACATTTTATTTTTAGTATATATTTGCTAAATATAAATATGGACAGATTTTAGGCTTAATGGTCAACTGCTAATAATTATTTATTAGCAAATTGTTTAATCCTTCACTATGTACATCAATGCCTGCACTTGTCTCAGGCAAAATAATTCCAAATCATAATGGCACAGACTTTACTGGTAATTCTCAACTGTTCCATGGAACTTAATCTTGCTGAGATTTCCCAGAAACTATGATTGGGAATTGACTGACCGAGGTGTGATCCCATGATTTCAATGGGCAGTGAAGGATTGCGGTGAAAGAGAAGCCAAATTGCTTTTAGTTATTTATAATTGTTACAGATTTTTACAGCTTTGTTTTTAAGAAATAATTTACTTAATTTTCAATCAAAGCAGTAACTGTAGGACATTTTAAAATCCGCATTGCTTCAACAGCTAACAAACTGGAGTTAGCCATCAAGGGGATTTTGGGTGGATGGACATGTTTATTGCCCTTTCAGAGACTGCCACTCTGACTCAGCCCACATTGAAGGAGCCCAGGATGCTTTGGGCCTGAAAGGTCAACTATCTACATGCAGACCATTTAAATTTGTGTATGCTGTGACCATGCTCAGCAATTACAATGAGTTAGGCCATGCCAAAGTTATCAGACACAATAAAATTCTCATAAAAAACTGCATATTGGTACTAACTTTACTCTTTTGAAAACTTTGTTTCAATTAGTTTAATGAATTGATCTAAACTATTGAATCTTCTGTTCTTGATTTCCCTTATTTTGATAACTGTTCATTGGGATTTACTTAAACTGTAATTGTAAAATGCTTTTGTGTCGCTACTGCCAATTATATTACTACTGAGCAGTTTTTATTTATATTTTTCCCCTTTGCCCTTAAAGGAATATGTTTCCATCTAATCTTGTGCAAGCTACATTTCAGCAGGTGAGTCCGTATCGTAAATGTGCAACATTTAATCCTTTTGTTTCAGAAGTGTACATGAAGTCTCATAAAGAAAAACTCCATGGCTGAATGGAATAGAAAAGAAAACCAGCTAAAATTCTGCAGCGTGGGTTTGTCAAGGTACCTTTCAAGGGAAGAAAAATATATCGCACTTTCAAGCCTTTTCAACTGTGGCTGCTGTTGTGATACAATAAGACAGATGTTTTGTGCACAGCACCCCACTAGAGAGAGATACTGATTGGGTTATCTAGTTTTAGAAATATTGATTGAGGGATAAATAGTGGCGAGAACAGAAAGGACTCATTTGCTCCTCCACAAAATTCTACCATGAGATCTTTTACGTCCAAACAATATATATGGGGGAAGGACAACATGGGCACCACAATAATTTAAATGGTGCTATTTTGTGATAGGATGGTAAGAGAGCTGCAAGGAAAGAAGGACCCGAGGTTGCACATATTTGCTTTTATAAATAGCATTGAATGCATAAACAAAGACGGCTGCCTTTACCAATGTCCTTTATGAAATATGATTCATTTTCAAATTTTGTTCTGGATAGGAAAATAAGAAGTTATGCAGCTGAATTTGATTTTAGAGTATCACCCGTGGTGAATCTCAAATCTTGTTGTTTCACAGTATCGAACCAAGATCGTCCCAATAGTCATCTCTGTCAAAGTGTCAGGATATGATACAGCCAGGAGAATGCCTTTAATCTATGGAATTCAGGCTGACAACGACTCTGATATAATTCACAACATTTCCTTGGATATCACCCCAGCTCCTGAGATCATCTACCAAACAGGACCAGGATCAAGTGACGGGATGAATGTTCTCGGCATTGTTATATTTTCTGCCACAATGGGTAAGTTTGCTGAAAAATGCATTTACTATCAAAGTGGTAACTACAAATTTGCAATTTTTGTTTTGGGTAAATTTTTATATTTAACTTTACGTTATTTCAATATTTCTTGATTGATGTGATACATATATAATGTAAAATATCATCTTATCCTTATGCCAACAACTTATACGCTTCATAATTTTTCATAAATTGAAGAAAAGAATTAGTAAAATTATTAATTTTGTGCTCCCAATGTGAAATTCTTTATATCACCAAAATCAAATGTAGATGAGGCGAACATTTCGCTGAACACTTGCACTCTGACTTGCACTCTGAACACTTGACAAAAAATGGAGCTGGCAGGCAAGATAAATGAAAATCCCAAGAGATTCCACAAGAATATTAAGAGTAAAAGTTTTGTTGGGAAAGAATATGTCCCCTTATAAATCTGTATGGGTGGCTTTGTGTAGAGTCACAAGAGATGGAGGAGTTATTACATGAATATTTCTCATCAATGTTTACTGAGGAAAATATATGGAAGCTAAGGAATTATGAGTATGATGTCTTAGATCACATATGAATTACCAAAGAGGAGGTATTGCCGATTTTAAAGTGCATTAAGTGGATAAATTTCAGGGGCCTGACCAAGTACATTCTCAGACCATGTAGGAAGCTGGGGAGAAAACTATTGAGGCCCTTGCAGAAATATTCACATCATCTTTAGCTACAGGTGAAGTTCTGAAAGAATGGAAGGGTGGCTAACTTGGTACCATTATTTCAGAAGGGCAGAAAGAACAAGCCTGGGAACTACAAGCTGGAGAGCCTGACGACAGTGGCGATTAAGTTGTTGGAGGTGATTCTGAGTAACAGGATCTACCCGCGTATGGATCGGCATGAACTGAGGTAGTCAGCATGATTTGTGCTTGGGAAATTGTGTTTCACTAATCTGATAGAAGGTGACTTTGAAGAAGTCACCAAAAGGATTGATGAGGGCAGGATGGTGGACATTGTCTATATGGACTTTAGCAATGAATTTGACAAGGTCCCGCATTGTAGGTTTGTCTGAGAGGTTTGATCGCATGGTGATCCAAGGTGACCGAGCCAACTGGATTCAAAATTGGCTTGGAGGAAAGAGTCAAAGGGTAGTTGTTGAGGGATGTTTGATTAGAGGCATGTGATCAATATTGTGCAGCAGGGGTTGTCTCTGCTGCTGTTTGTTATATACATTAACAATTTGGATGACAATGCAGTTAGCCCTGTTTGTAAAGATGCAAATGACACCAAAATCGGTGGTATAGTAGACAGTGCGAATGGAGATGTAAGTGTACAACAGGATCTAGATCATTTGGGAAGGTGACCAAAGAATGACAAATGGAATTTAAGTCTGACAAGTGTGATGATTATGCCAAACCAGGGTAGGTCTTGCACAGCAAATGGTAGCGCCCCAGAGAGTTTTGTACAACGGAGAGGTCTGTAAGTACTTTATATGGTTCCCAGAAAGATGTGAGTCAGGTGGATAGTGCAGCAAAGAAGGCCTTGGGCATGCTTGCATTCATTGGGAAGGGTATTACCAATACAAAGGGTAGTATAAAATTTGGGGCATCATATGCAACTGCACATGTCTTTGGTGAGACCCCACTTAGAGTACTGCGTGTAGTTCTGGTCACCCAGCTAAAGGAAGGATGTCATTGCATTGAAAAAAAAGAGTGCAGAAGAGATTAACCTAGATGTAATCTGGGCTTGCAGGCTTCCATTATCGGTACAGTTGGATAGGATGGGACTTATTTTTTGAATCATTGGAGACTGAGGGGTAATCTTACTCAGGTGTACAAGATCGTAAGGGACATGGATAAAGTGAATAATACAAGCTTTGCCCCAGGATCGAGAATTGTAAAACCAGAGAGCATAGGCTTAAGGGGAGAGGGAAGAGATTTAAGAGGAATCTCAGGAACAACCTTTTCACTTGTAGACTCGCCCGTATGTGAAATGAGTTGCCAGAGGAAGCTATAGAAGTGGAGACGATAATGCCATTTGAACAGATAAATGGATAGGAAGGATTCAGAAAGTAATGGGCCAAATGCAGGCAAATGGGACTCGGCCAGTATGCCACTTGGCCGGCATGGACATGGTGGGCTGAATGGCCTGTTTGCATACTGTTGTGACTCTATCGTTATAATATAGCAATATTTCTGGACTGTGTGTTTATTTCTAAATGGTTTGGACACAATTTGAATTTAGTTAAAAAATCTGAAGTTTATGTTTCATTGGTAACCTATTATTATGATTAACTTGTACTTCGTCAAAGAAGATCTGGCCTAAAAAAAGTGACATGCTATATTTTGTTTGAATGAAAAGTGAAAGCATGGATCATTGTAAATATATTTACTTTTCTCAATGCAAAATTCAGCGTGTCTTGCTCAGTTTACAGCTGCAAGTCCATTTCTTTACCAACTAATTTAATGTTAAACTAGAAAATAAAATGTTTAAGACTAAAGTTAAAATGAAAGCCAGTATCCACTGCTCAGGGGTCTTCACCACACAAATAGTCCTTCTCTACAGATACAAACCATCCCAAGCTTGAATATTGCTCACTGTGTAATCCCAATTATGTTGACATGAATAGAATGTGCTCTGAACAAGGAGATGGGACTTCTCAACTTTTCAGTAATTTATTCAGTTAATTTGTTTCCTTAACTTCAGTTCACTTTTTACCCTTTTATAATGAATGTTATCATTATTTTTGATTATTAATTATTTACATGTATGTCCTCTCTTTTACAGCAGATTTCTTTCAGTGTGTAATGCTGATTGCTTAAATTTGTAATGGATCCTGTGATGTCTTGAGAGGTCGGGAGCTTTTCTCTTGAAGGTTGGGAGGTGTGGGTGCCGGAACTTAAATTCCATATATTTAGTCTTTACCAAAAACAGGTAAACTTAATTGTTTGCAGACAGGTACACAAAACCAAAACAGGTAGTGAAATCAAAACTGTAGCTTGCTGCCTTCTTACAAAATATAACTCAAACACTGCTTCTCTCCCTCTCTGCTCCAGTCGTTGTCTCTCTCCTTAAATATACTGCTTCCCTTCCCTTTTAGCTCTCTCACTGAGGCAATCAGCTCATCTGGTTCAGCTGGGCCGCAATCAGTGTCAGCAGCAATCAGCAGCAATCAGTGTCAGCAGCAATCAGTGTCAGCAGGGCAGGCAGCCCTGCTGACTATGGGGTTTGTAGTCTTTTGCTGGCAGCCATGATGGTTTGTAGTCCTTGTTGCATCCACCGGGAGGAAATGTATCTCCCCTCTATGACTCTACCTCTCATGATATCACAATCCATAAACTCTTTGTTACACATTGGTGCTGAATTGTAACCCAGACTGCACCAAACAGTTACTGTTTCATGATCTCTTTATTCTCTGTGTGAAGGTATTATGCTCGGGAGAATGGGGAAGAATGGAATGCCGTTGGTCAGCTTCTGTCAATGCTTGAATGAATCTGTGATGAAGATTGTTGCTATTGCTACATGGTGAGTTATTGCTAGGTACATAATTTGGTCCTTGACATAAAATGTTCTTCTCCCTCTTCCTAAGAGAAAACTGGCAGGGAACATGAAAACTGACTGCAAAAGCTTTTATAGATATGTGAAGAGAAAAAGACTAGTTAAGACAAATGTAGGTCCCTTGCAGTCGGAAACAGGTGAATTGATCATAGGGAACAAGGAGATGGCAGACCAATTGAACAACTACTTTGGTTCTGTCTTCACTAGGGAAGACATAAACAATCTGCCGGAAATAGCAGGGAACCTGGGGTCTAACGAGATGGAGGAACTGAGGGTAATCCAGGTTAGTTGGGAAGTGGTGTTAGGTAAATTAAATAGATTAAAGGCCGATAAATCCCCAGGGCCAGATTGGCTGCATCCCAGAGTGCTTAAGGAAGTAGCCTCAGAAATAGTGGATGCATTAGTGATAATTTTTCAAAACTCTTTAGATTCTGGAGTAGTTCCTGAGGATTGGAGGGTAGCTAATGTAACCCCACTTTTTAAAAAGGGAGGGAGAGAGAAAACGGGGAATTATAGACCAGTTAGCCTAACATCGGTAGTGGGGAAAATGCTAGAGTCAGTTATTAAAGATGTGATAGCATCACATTTGGAAAGTGGTGAAATCATCGGACAAAGTCAGCATGGATTTATGAAAGGCAAATCATGCCTGACGAATCTTATAGAATTTTTCGAGGATGTAACTAGTAGAGTGGATAAGGGAGAACCAGTCGATGTGTTATATCTGGACTTTCAGAAGGCCTTCGACAAGGTCCCACATAGGAGATTGGGGTACAAACTTAAAGCACACGATATTGGGGGTTTAGTGTTGAGGTGGATAGAGAATTGGTTGGCGGACAGGAAGCAAAGAGTAGGAATAAACGGGTCCTTTTCGGAATGGCAGGCAGTGACTAGTGGGGTACCGCAAGGCTCAGTGCTGGGACCCCAGTTATTTACAATATATATTAATGATTTGGACGAGGGAATTGAATGCAACATCTCTAAGTTTGCGGATGACACGAAGCTGGGTGGCAGTGTTAGCTGCGAGGAGGATGCTAGGAGGCTACAGAGTGACTTGGATAGATTAGGAGAGTGGGCAAATGCATGGCAGATGCAATATAATGTGGATAAATGTGAGGTTATCCACTTTGGCGGCAAGAACAGGAAAGCAGAGTATTACCTGAATGGTGGCCAATTAGGAAAAGGGGAGATGCAACGTGACCTGGGTGTCATGGTGCACCAGTCATTGAAGGTAGGCATGCAGGTGCAGCAGGCAGTGAAGAAAGCGAATGGTATGTTAGCATTCATAGCAAGAGGATTTGAGTATAGGAGCAGGGAGGTTCTGCTGCAGTTGTACATGGCCTTGGTGAGACCGCACCTGGAGTATTGTGTACAGTTTTGGTCTCCTAATCTGAGGAAAGACATTCTAGCCTTAGAGAGAAGGTTCACAAGATTGATCCCTGGGATGGCAGGACTTTCATATGAAGAAAGACTGGATAGACTAGGCTTATACTCGCTGGAATTTAGAAGACTGAGGGGGGATCTTATTGAAACATATAAAATTCTTAAGGGGTTGGAGAGGCTAGATGCGGGAAGATTGTTCCCGATGTTGGGGAAGTCCAGAACCAGGGGTCACAGCTTAAGGATAAGGGGGAAGTCTTTTAGGACCAAGATGAGAAAACATTTCTTCACACAGAGAGTGGTGAGTCTGTGGAATTCTCTGCCACAGAAGGTAGTTGAGGCCAGTTCATTGGCTATATTTAAGAGGGAGTTAGATGTGGCTCTTGTGGCTAAAGGGATCAGGGGGTATGGAGAGAAGGCAGGTACAGGTTACTGAGCTGGATGATCAGCCATGATCATATTGAATGGCGGTGCAGGCTCGAAGGGCCGAATGGCCTACTCCTGCACCTATTTTCTATGTTTCTATGTTTCCTAGATTATTACTTTACAGCTCTTACAGCTTGCCTGACATGCATGATTTATTGAGCAACAGCTAACTTATATATGTACACCTATGTTAACACATGCCTGGTGATTGTGACTAGTAAATGCTGCTGTTCATTTTGATGTAAACACTAATTGTGACATGCATCTTAAAAATATATTATTGATAATGTTACTCTAAAACGCATGGGTTTCAACAATAACATTGATGGCTCCATAACCTCATATGGAACATCAGGCTGTCAGGAAATTCAGGACAATACCATAATTTTATTTTAAGAATATATATCTATAATGTTCACCTATCTCCTCCCCAGCTTCAGCTCATCAGCTGCTGAGAACTCCATCCATGGTTTTGTTACCAATAGAGTCAGATGATCTTCTAGCCAATCTGTCAGTTTCCACCCACGATAAACCTCAGCTCCATCAATCCTTAGATCCTCCCTGAAGCTTGCCTTTTAACCAAGCTTTTATGGGCCTTTGTGTCCATTTTTGTCTGGTAACATTTCCGTGAAGTATCTAGGACTGTTTTGTTGCACGAGAAACAATAAAAACACAAGTTGTTTCTATAATCTTTCTACCCAGCTTCCCCAGAAATGTGCCCAAGGCATGTGATTTGTTGACCATATCTCTATGCATTGTAGTATTTTCAGTGAAGAAAATATAGTGAATAAGAATTGACTCTCATGTTGATCTCAGACAAATGACACTACAGTATTGGTTGACTGGTTTTCTCTGCTTCTGACGTTAAGTTCCACTGTGGACTGGAAATCCTGGTGCAGAGCACAGTGTTGTTTATTGCTACTGACTAAGGAAAATCTTTATTTCTAAGGATTACAGAGTTAAGCAGCTAGTAATGCTCTAGTGATCCAGGATTGATATTATACTCAGGTAGTGTCCGTGTGGAATTTGCACATTCTTCCAATGACAGATTGGATTTGTTTCAGATTCTTCAATTCTTCCTATACTCAAAAGAATGCTAGTTAGTAGTTTAATTAACGACTGTAGATTATCCCTGCTATAGCAGGGAATTGACAGGGGTATGATAGAGAATAGATTATCAGGAAATTTGGGGGAATGGGACTGATGGGATTGCTCGGAGAACCAGCATTGACGATGAGCTGACAGGACTTCTTTATGAAATGCATTGTGCCAATCTTTTGCAAAACTCTTAATTACTTTTATGTATTATGTAGTATTATATTTCTAACGTTTGAAAAAATAATGTAGGCAGACTTGTGCACTCTAAATCGTTCCCTTAGCTCGACCTATCATACTTGAATTTGGCTTGATTGCACTTATTTGTATTATTATCTGACTTATAGGAACGCAAAAGTAAAACAAAGCTTTTCACTGTCCCTCGGTACACGTGACAATAATAAACCTAAACCTATAAACCGTGTGCATATGTAGACCAGCTATTGTATTTCAATAAACTAAAGAAATAGATGTAATCTTGAAAAAGACTTTTAGTTTTGTATTATTGAACTACACTTTTCAAGAAAAATAGGTTTATATGTTATTCAATATAGATTTACTTAAATTTTTGAGGATGAGAAAATCATTAAGATAATATCCAGTACTTGTTTCCCTAATTAATTACTCGCACAATAGTTGACAAATTATTTTCTTAATGCTGTAGTCCTGTAAATCATTTCCAGAGTTCCACACAAGTATCGTCTACAGTGTGTGCTAATCTTATATTTCTGCTTTTGCTTCCATATTTATCTAACTTCATTATTTACACCTAACAAATTGCTCTCTTTCTTTTAGCTATTTCCCATTAGGCATAGTTTTCCTTATTGCTGGCAAAATATTGGAGATGGATGATCCTACAGCCATTGGAAAGAAACTGGGTTTCTATGCGATCACAGTTGTTTGTGGTCTCGTGGTGCATGGGCTATTTGTTCTACCCATGGTGTACCTTTTTATCACCAAGAAAAATCCAATTGTTTATATAAGAGGAATTCTTCAAGCTTTGCTCATAGCTCTAGCTACTTCATCAAGGTATGTTTCACACGATCTCTCTAATTCCCCTCGTTCATTTATTAACCAAGCAGCTCTGTAAACTGGGCAACTCTGGCCTCCACTTATCCGCCCTTTGTCCCATCTACTCCTCTTCTCTCCCATCCTTTCTGCAACTCAAAACTGATGTTTCTCTCTTTCCCAGTTCCAAAGGTCTATGACCTGAAATGTTAATTGTGCTGCTCCTGCTGGCCTGATGAGTTTATCCAGCATTTTCTGTTTTGTTTTATGTTTCATAGTCGTTTGCAAATACATTTAACAGCTAAAGAAAGTCAGACATTTTTTTATAATTAACTTTATTTTACTGGGAGGTTGTATTATAAAAAAGCAGAAAGTATTAAAAATCTAGTACACATTGAATAGTTTCCTCACTATGATCAGTGGCTCATGTCATCCACCACTGGACATTGAAGAGAAAGGGTAAACTCCTGATCAAAGGGAACACACAAGGCCATTCAATATACTCTCATAAATGTACAATGCAGACTCAAATTCTAACTTATTCTACAACCCTGTTACTCTTTGGGGAAAGAAAACACAAAAGTACTACACACAAATCACCCTTCCTTCTATTGTGTTTTGATCTTCTGTCTGATACTTGTCAGCTTACGTTAATTATGTATTTGTTAATGCTATGCATCAATAGCAGAAACAGCTCAGAGATTGTCCAGAAAACTAGACAAAATATTGTTTTCCAAGTCCAGTAAATTAGGCAAGTGGGCTGGTTTGCCTGGTTAATTACCGAGTATACTAGTTAAAAAGTTGCTCATTTAATTAATCAAGAAGAATTTTGATCATGAACGGATGAAAGGTTTTGGAAAGTTTAAGCAGTTACCATTGAAATGTTTTTGGTTTAAAAGGGGCAAATCATAGAAACATAGAAACATTGAAAATAGGTGCAGGAAGCGGATATTTGGCCCTTCGAGCCAGCACTGCCATTCATTGTGATCATGGCTGATCATCCACAATCAGTAACCCGTGCCTGCCTTCTCCCCATATCCCTAGAGCTCTATCTCTCTCTTAAATTCATCCCGTGATTTGGCCTCCACTGCCCTCTGTGGCAGAGGATTCCACAAATTCACAACTCTCTGGGTGAAAAAGTTCCTTCTCACCTCAGTTTTAAATGGCCTCCCCTTTATTCTAAGACTGTGGCCCCTGGTTTTGGACTCCCCCAACATTGGGAACATTTTTCCTGCATCTAGCTTGTCCAGTCCCTTTATAATTTTATATGTCTCTATAAGATCCCCCCTCATCCTTCTAAACCCCAGTGAATACAAGTCTAGTCTTTTCAATCTTTCCTCATATGACAGTCCCGCCATCCCAGGGATCAATCTCATGAACCCACGCTGCACTGCCTCTATTACAAGGATGTCCTTCCTCAAATTAGAGACCAAAACTGTACACAATACTCCAGATGTGGTCTTACCAGGGCCCTATACAACTGCAGAAGAACCTCTTTACTCCTATACTGAAATCCTCTTGTTATGAAGTCAACATGCCATTAGCTTTCTTCACTGCCTGCTGTACCTGCACGCCAACTTTCAGTGACTGGTGTACAAAGACACCCAGGTCTCGCTGCACTTCCCCCTTACCTAACCTGACACCATTGAATAACCTGGCTCCTTGTTTTTGCCGCCAAAGTGGATAACCTCACATTTGTCTACATTATACGGTATCTGCCAAGCATCTGCCCACTCACTCAACCTGTCGAGGTCACCCTGCAACCTCCTAACATCCTCTTCGCAGTTCACACTGCCACCCAGCTTTGTGTCATCTGCAAACTTGCTAGTGTTACTTCTAATTCCTTCATCAAATCATTAATATATATGGTAAATAGTTGCGGCCCCAACACCGAGCCTTGCGGCACTCCACTCCCCACTGCCTGCCATTCTGAAAAGGACCCGTTTACTTCTACTCTTTGTTTCTTGTCTGCCAACCAATTCTCTATCCATGTCAACACTCTACCCCCAATACCATGTGCTCTAATTTTGCTCACCAATCTCCCATGTGGGACCTTATCAAAGGCTTTCTGAAGGTCTAGATACACTACATCCACTGGCTCCCCTTCATCCATTTTACTTGTCACATCCTCAACAAATTCCAGAAGATTAGTCAAGCATGATTTCACCTTTCATAAATCCATGCTGACTTGGACTTATCCTTTTACTGCTATCCAAATGCACCGTTATTACCTCTTTAATAATTGACTCCAGCATCTTTCCCACCACCGATGTCAGGCTCAGTGGTCTGTAATTCACCGTTTTCTCTCTCTCACGCCTTTCTTGAAAAGTGGGATAACATTAGCTATCCTCCAATCCACAGGAACTGATCCTGAATCTATTGAACATTGGAAATTGATCACTAATGCGTCCATTATTTCTAGAGCCACCTCCCTGAGTACCCTGGGATGCAGACCATCAGGCCCTGGGGATTTATCAACCTTCAGTCCCATCAGTCTACCCAATACTATTGATCAGATCTGATGATAATTTCAGCATTTCAGGCTTTACTGTAATCTGACCATGGCTTCCACTGCTTATCTATTTGCAGCTCTGCCACTTTGCCTATTACCTTCAAGTGCCTGTTAGAAAACAATCATATTGATAGAAGAATTGCAAGATTTGTTTTGCCAGTGGGAGCTACAATCAATATGGATGGGACTGCCTTGTACGAAGCTGTTGCCGCAATATTTATAGCACAGGTTAACAACTATGAACTGGACTTTGGACAAATTATTACTGTCAGGTATGTGTCATTGGAATTAAATATTTTATTACCCATTTTACTTTTTCCTTCTTCTGAAGCCATTGGCTTCTAGCTGGGATTTGATTTTGTTGGATTTCCTATCCAGTTCATCTTTAATGTTGAGTGTGGTCTAGTTATTAAGCCATGGGGCATTATAGATAATCTGATAAGGTATTTTCACCAAGCATCTTTTATTGGAAGTATGTTTGCCCCGAACCTAAAAAAAATTATATGGTTCAAAACTAATGCTGAAGACTCCAGGAACGATCAGATTGACTGGTTATGACATGGTGCCTCTCTTTTGGGTTTGTCTTGTTGGTGGGATGTATGTATTCATCACAGGAGATCAGTGTGGGATGTAATACTTGTAAAGCTGAGAGTATATTCAAGCTGTTTCACAAGAAAGCTTCTCAGATATTGGTTAGGGGAAATTGGCTGGAATTCATGAAACCTGTCCCAATCCCAACACAAGGATCTTCACTAACATTCTTCAGATATTTCTGTTTTTCCCCGTTGATTAATTGCTGAGTGCTGCTCGATAATTTCTCATTAGCAGCAACCCCATGGAGTAGGACTGAGGTCACAAACAGGTCAATCCTAGTAGAAGGAGCAGAATAATTTCTTTGAATATTCCTGAAGAAGATGCTCTTTCCAAACAATTTGGAAATTTATATTTGTTATCTTTAATGTTGAAAATGATTCAATTTAAAGCTGAGGCAAGAGAGGAGGTGGGCTTTTATTGCAGATTTCTGTGCAAAAAGCAAAGTTCTAACTTTTTCTTGAATGTCCTAGCAGTCTGTTGCAAAACACAACTGCTGGAGGAACTCAGTGGGTTGAGCAGCAGGAAAGAAATTATTACCATTTCAGTTGATGACCCTGCATCAGAACTGAGAGTTTAGAGGGACCGTTGAGGGAGAGACAAAGGGAAGATGGACCCAGATGTAGAGTGGATCCAGTGGGTGAAGTATCTGGGTTGTAGGTGGATGGAACCCGGAGTGGAGGAGGGACAAAAATGGCTGTTGGAAGTCAGATGGGGGACAGGGAGTCACGGTGGGAGAAGTGGAAAGGGGAGGAGAACATATGGCTGGTGGTGAGATTCTTTTGCAGCTAATGGAAAAGATAAAGGATGATGTGCTGGATGTGGAGGCAAGTAGGGTCAAAACTGAAAACCAGGAGAACTTAGTTTGGTTTAGAGTTACACTCGGGGTGGAGGAAGGGGGTGGTGAGTGCAAGCAGAAACCAGGCAACAGAAGAATTGCAAGAGACAGCTCCATCAACACCTAGAAAGGATGTCATATTTCATGAAGAAGCCAGACATTTCAGATGTCTGAAAATTGAAATGGAATCTTGACATCAAATGTAACACCCTCAGAAAAATTGGGATTAAGGGATGGTGACCTTACAGGAGACACGGTGAGAAGAGGTGTAGTCAAAGTACCTGTTGTAATCAATAGATAGATAGTAAATGTTAGTGAAAGAGAGTCAGATGGATCTGGAAAAGAGGGAGAATTGTTGGAAATGGTCTGTGAATTCTCTCGAACATCATTCAGATACACTGGAGATAATATTCTGATGGGATACATCTCAGCTTGGTATGGCAGCTGCTCTGCTCTTGATCTGCAAAGAATGGTGAACACAACCCAATCCACTATATGCTTATCACTTCCTTTCATCTAGTCCATCTTCACAGCACATTGCATGTAGATTAGTGTAATGATGTCACTCATGTTATGCATCATGCTTAAGCATGACGAATAACATGAGTGACACCATTACACTAATCTACATTGCATTAGGAAGGTTGGAAGTATCATCAAGGATGCCGGCCAACCTGGCCATTCCTTTTCATAATTTCTACTCTTTGCGAGAAGATATAGGAGTTTGAAAGCCCAGACATTCAGACTTAAGAACAGTGTTTTCCCTGCTACTGTCGGACTCCTGAATCAATCACATCTTTTCCACCCTCTTCCCGGAGGTGCTGCCACACACTTTTACTCTTAACTCCACCTCATTCGGTTATTCTGTTATTGCACTTTAGTTTTTTTTTGCACTACTTCAGAATGCACTACAATTTTTACACCATTCTGTTCTTTTGCATTTGTCATTGTATTTATTGTTATATCTATCATTATAATGTATGCTGTGCTCCAGTAGCTTTGTGCTAACAAGGAATTTCATTGCACCCTGGTGTAAATGGCAATCAACTTAACTGAAATCTATATCTGAATTTGAGAGCAGGGTGGACGTAAATTGTAAAGATGACGAAATTAACACATTCTGTACAGATGCAGGAAGCCGCACTAATATAGTCATCAATGTAACAAAGAACTTGGGATTGGAAGCAGAGTAGGTTTGGGACAAGGACTGTTTCATGTGGCTAACAAAAAGGCAGGCAGAGCTGGGCAAAATACTCATGGTTAAACCTTTGATCTGTAGGAAGTGAGAGGAACCAAAAGAGAAGTTGTAAAAGGTAAGAACAAGTTTTGCCAGTCAGGAATTGGTTGGATCTTTGTTGCAGAAAGAAGTGGAGGGTTTTAATGCCTTCCATCTGGGGGATGGAGAAGTATAGAGACTGGACATTCATAGTGAAGATGAGGCGGGGTGGGAATTGGAATTGTCAAATGGTGGAGGGTCTCCATGATGTAGGGGGAAAAGGACTGTCTAACAGGAACCAGAATAGAGCCAAGGTATGAGGAGCAAGACCAGGCCAAAACAATGGGCCTACAAGAAGTCCTATTGTGGATCTTGGATAAGATCCACAGGAAGTGGGAAGTGCAGGGTTGTGGCAATATTATATAGGATGCTGTGGAAGGGAGATCTCTTGATGTGTTGAGATCTGAGACAGTTGGCCTGATGTGCATTGGTGAGGCATGGGTCCAGGAACAGTAAGAGGAAGCATCCAAAAGCTGCTGCTTGTCCCCTACAAAGAAGTCAGTTCACCAGGCCATCACGTCACTGCCTTTGTCTCTGGGTTTGATGCTGAGGTTGGGTTTGGTGTAAAGTGCGTGGAGCGCTGCAAGTTCAGAATGGGTGAAGGCCGGCTGAAGAGTGAGATATCTACTCTTAAACCAGATGACGAGATTAAAATTCCCAGCTTTCAACACTGACTGATCAGTGTTGAAAGCTGGGAATTTTAATCTCTTCATCTGGTTTAAGTGGGCACTGAAGACCATTAAAATGAGGATGAGATTTCCCTGCTGGTTTTCTAGTTCTGATTTATCCAACCCTACCAACTAACTGCTTAACAATGGCTCCAACCACCAGTTAAGTAGCTAAGCAGACTAAGTAGCTAAACTCTCTCCAGACATTGCATGGTATTGGCATTCTCTTCATCTATCATCCCTTCTCCTCTGACACCCTCCTCCCCCACTCCCACACACAAATAATGCAGCACCTACAAATGATAGATTTTTGCACCAGTACTAAAATCAGGAGTTGCTGAACAATGATCAGACGTGGAACAAAAGATGGGTTCTGCTCCATTTCCCTCTGATGCACAGCTGAGATAAGCTAACAGAACAAGGGTCCACATGGATGACCATGGTCTTTCGAGCACAGCTTCCCAGTGAGCAATCAGGGAGGGAAAATCGAAATGATTATTCTGATATCCAAAGCCTTGTAGGGGACAATTCATGCAGGGGCAGCTATGCGGCTTATGTCATAGAACAGCCAGGATGTTGTGCAGCACTGGTGGGAATAGAGGAGTTGGCATTTGCTTTTAGCATCTGGTTATCAAATTTCTCTCACATCTTTTATGATTTCCTGCTGTCATAAAGCACTGAACTTTTTATTTGTTTCCAGTGCTCCTCTTGTGCAAAACCAGACATACTCATTAATCCAACCTTTATCTTTCACTAGAACCAGCACATTGGTCTTCACTTTATGGCAGCAATTACACTGCAATTAAACTTTTGTACTTATATCAATAGTCAAGGTATGGACATTTTGACCGTCCATTTTGACAGTAAAATTCAATTATAAGGTAGATGCTGGGTCAATAAATCAACCGTAAATAATGAATGTTCCAGCAATGCCCCTCTTGGTTAATTAGCTCATTAACACAAATGGGGTCTTGGAGAAATATTCAGACCGAATGGGAATTGAACATTGCAGCTGCCATTGCTGCCTTCAGCACTGCAGTGCCGAGACTCTGTGCTGAGCAGAGATAAGTGCTCCGGTGCGGTGCACAAGGCTGGGAGTAAAAGATGGAGATGGTATTATCTTTGATACCTCTTTCATTGGTGAGAGAACAACATTGGAAGAAATGTAGGAAATGATAAATCTCTGTTGGAATGACTGGAAAAGAGACAAAACAGGTAAAAGTATACTTAAAGGAGGAACCCTTAGTTTACATAAAATGAAATATTTTTTTCTCTAGCATAACAGCGACGGCAGCCAGTATCGGTGCAGCAGGGATTCCACAAGCTGGGCTGGTGACCATGGTTATTGTTTTGACATCAGTTGGCCTTCCCACAGATGACATCACTCTAATAATTGCAGTGGATTGGGCATTGTAAGCTATGATATTTTTATATATATATTTTATATAAAATCTTATATTATTTTTTCCAGAAAAATAATTGTTTTTACAGACCTGTAATATTAAATGGCTGTTTCTTTTAAAGGGATAGATTTCGAACCATGATTAATGTTCTGGGAGATGCTCTGGCAGCTGGAATCATGGCTCATATCTGCCGAAAGAACTTTACTCAGGAAAATGATGAAGTAGGAAAATTATTTTTGTACTCTTTTCAAATTTTGTTTAATTCAGAAGATCTGTTTAATCAATTGATAATACTTTTCAACATTGATTGTTTAATAATTGATCTTGGAAAAAACATGTGTAAGTTCCATGGATTCACAGAACAGACTAAAGACAAAGATAACTATTCCATAGGAGGCCAATCAGCCCATTACCGTGTTGGCTATGCAACAGTCTTGTTAATCTAATTTTCCACTCTTTCCCTGCAGCCCTGTAAATTAACTTCCTCTCCTACTGAATTCTCTTTCAAAAGTCTGTTTGATTGTTACCAGCATTCTTGCAGGCTGCAAGTTCCCGATCATAACCACTATTTGTGTAAAAGGAAAAGTTAATTTTCTTCAGACCTTTTGCTCCTCAGTATAAATCTGTCCCCCCTCTCCCAGTAATCCAACACTAATCCCATTTCTTTCCACCTACTTTTCCATCAACTCTCTCAGACATTGGCAAATTAACCTACCAACCTATAGATCTTTGGGATGTGGGAACAATCCAAAACACCCAGAAGAAAATCCCATGGTCACAGAGAATCTCCAAACTTCACACACACACCAGTGGGTAGGATTGAAACCATGTCCCTGCAGATTGTATAATAATTTGTGGTGGGAATTAAGCCTGTCCAATGTATCCTCATGTTAATGCCCTGGCAATCGCAACGAATGGTGAAAAGATGGTGCTTGTCATTGACCTGAATAAAATAGCTGCCCATAAAGATTTATTGTGTAGGTAGGAACTGCAGATGTTGGTTTAAACCGAAGAGAGACACAAAAAGCTGGACTAACTTAGTAGGCCAGGCAGCATCTCTGGAGAGAAGAAAAGGGTGGTGCTTTGGGTCGAGACCCTTCTTCAGACTAGATAGGGAAATGGGAAACGAGAGATTTAGCCGATGATGCAGAGATAATGAACAATGAAAGAATATGCAAAAAAGTAACAATGATAAAGGAAACAGGCCATTATTAGCTGTTTGCTGGGTGAAAACAAGAAGCTGGTGTGTCTTGGATGGGGGAGGGATAGAGAGAGAGGGAATGCAGGGATTACTTGAAGTTGGAGAAATCAATATTCATACATAAAGATTTACTGGGCTATAGAATGTAGAAGGGTCTCGACCTGAAACGTCACCTGTTCCTTCTCTCCAGAGCTGCTGCCTGTCCTGCTGAATTACTCCAGCTTTTTGTGTCTGTAGTAGATTTCCTTTGATAGCTTTGAGTTTGTTGCCACTTATTCAGGATCTGTGGCAAGAGCAGGCGAGTTGATTAACCAATCAGAATGATAAATTCAGCGAGTGCGATTATCCAAAAAGCTAAACAAAGATTGAGACATCCAAGTGGAAGTAAGCATTAAACAGAAATATTATAAACATATAAATCTATAAAGCTTTAAACATCATGTAACTTTAAAATATTACTTGAGGAATGATATTTAAAATGCAAAATTAGCTTGCAGGGTAAGAGAAGAAGTCACCAGTTTTTAGACATGTTACATTGTTAAAATACAAGTTAATATTATTCTTGTTGTAAAAAAAAGCAGTGAAAATGTATAATGATTTGAAATTCATGTCAAAACATATTTTGGTCGATTGCATCTGTGAATATTGACACACTGAACCCTGTGGAACAAAATATATCACTCACTGCAATTTCTCAACATCTGAGTTTAGTGGACCATGCGTAGTTGTCACAAGTCACTGTCAGTATCTCTGATTAACGACATTCAACAATGGCAATTTCAGAGTAATTACAGCTTGAAACAGCAGACCATTTTATAGAGAAAAAATGTTTTCAAAATAAATGACTAGATTTGGAATTACTTTAGGAAATCCAAAATATAGTTTAAATAAGTTATAAATGCCATTACATGAAGAATAAGATCTTGCCATACTTTGAATGAAGACCCACAGGTTGTGGAAATTGAGAGGTTACTGAAGGCTGTGAGAAGGTCAGTGTTTTTATAGTTTTGAGATACTGGTATAGTTTAATGAGAATAATGAAAATATATTGAAATCAACGGAATCGGCAGAAATATATTTAAATTGAAACATTTGGAGTGTGGCGAGGAAAGAAAAGTTAAGTGTTGATAAAATAGAGCAAGGCATGGAAGAATTTAAGAAGAGATTCCTCTCTTACTAAAGAAGACGAGGTGAATCTGACATCACAACGGCTTTGGCAGGAGTAAATCTAAATGTTAAACCAGACACTCTGCAATGAATCTCCACTTTTATTCTCAGCCTGAATTAATTAAGCCTGGCAGAAGTTCACCCAAGGGAATTGAAGCTGGAAATCATCCTGTAAGGACTGGCAGCTCATTGTAAATCATGCGTGCTCAGTGAAAGCAACAGGCTCGAAGCTCACTTGTTCTGCATTGGGTCCAGAAAATTCTCTCCATGTGGATTATTTTACAGAAAATAAAATGTAGTACAACGGGAAATTTCTGAAAAGGCTCAGCTGCTCAGGCAGCAACTGTGATGGGAAAAGGTGAGAAAGTGAATTCCTGTGTCTCTGGAACTCTGCGTCACAGAGACATGTGGACACCTGTGACCAGTGTTGTGCCACAGGGATCGGTGCTGGGTCTGCTGTTGGATGTTATCTATATTAATAGTTTAAATGAATAAATGAATAGTTTATTGTCATATGTGACAAGTCACAGTGAAATTCTTTGCTTGCATACCCAAGGTATGCAAATAGTCACCCGTAAAGGGTGCTTATAAAGTTACAAAGTATCTGCACCAGGTCCCCCTTTGTTCTCCCCCCCCCCTGCTCCCCCTCCACATCCCTCCTCTGTCATGGCGGACCACCCTCACCGGGTCCTCCTTTGTTCCTTCCTCCGGTAGTGGCGTCCTCACTTCCACGTGGTCCGGCCTCGTCTGTT
Organism: Rhinoraja longicauda; assembly: GCF_053455715.1. NCBI lineage: Eukaryota > Metazoa > Chordata > Chondrichthyes > Rajiformes > Arhynchobatidae > Rhinoraja > Rhinoraja longicauda. Next base: position 32,596,363 of record NC_135963.1, on the reverse strand, counting down.
GGTTGGCGCCATCATCAGTTGTTGCTACAACCTCTCCACTATCGCGGCCGGGTCCTCTCCAGATGCCTCTGTAGCGCCAACCTAGGGCCCAGCCGCGGGCTCCGCAGACCCAGGGGCCGGCCGCTGGCTCCGTCGACCTGGGCACCTTGGCCACGGGCTTTGTCGACCCGTGAGGCTCCACCTCCGACCAGCGAGGCATCGGCCCGCGAGGCCCGGGCTCCAACCCGAGGCTCCAGCTGCCCTCCGGGAGGCGTCTGCCGCAGCGGCCCTCATACAAACATACAATTTGTATGCAAGTGTAGTTAACATTGTTGGTGCATTTGCTGATTAGACCAATATTGGCGGTATAGTTGACAATGAGGAAGGGAGAGCTTACATTTCAGATCTCAGCAAGAAGCAGAGAAAGTTAAAAATCAAGAAAAGACCATGATTTCGCCCATGCCCTTCATGATTTTTGACTCTCCTCAGCCTCCAACGCTCCAAAGAATAATGGCCTAACTTATCCCTATAACTCGAGCTCACAAGTCCAGGTAACATCATTGGGAATCTCTTCTGCATCCTTTCCAACAGTAACTTCTGGAAGAAATTGCATTGTTTTGCACGAGTGATAGAAAGCTGTGACATAGCACCAACATGGAATTTAGCCCTTCAAATTTACAATTTTTATATATTTAAATGGATTATGCTTGCAGAGAATCAAGTACTTCTGGAAAAGAAGGAAGCATTTTAGCATCCATTGGTTTTAATGGATGTAAAATCTCTGGATGTGTGCGTGTGAAGCCCTTGCTGGTGAATGTTTGAGGCTATGGAAATATTCTTGTGGTTAAGCTGGGGGGGGGGGAGGGCAAATAGATTTACAAGGATGTTACTGGGCCTGATGGGTTTATGGTTAGATGGGCAATGACTTTTTTCCATGGAGTGCAGGAGGCTGAAGAATGACCTTAGAGGTATAAAAATTCATGAGGAACATAAATAACATAAATAGAGAGAATTCTGGAGAATTCTAAAACTAGAGGCACAGATTAAAGATTTAAAAGGAACCTGAGGAGCTATGTTTTCACACAAGGTGGTGGGTATAGGTAATGAGCTACAAGAGAATGTGGTAAAGGCCAGAACAATTATGACATTTAAAAGAAAGTTGGAGAGGTACATAGAAAGGAAGGATATAGAGGGATTAGGAACAGGCAAATGGGACTATCCCAGTTAGGCAACTTAGTTGGATGTGTTGGGCCGAAGGGCCTGTTTCTGTATGTAAAGCACAATGACTCCAAGCTATTGTGAAGATATCTTGGACTTGAACCTGGGTGCTTGTGGGAATGCACTATACTGGAACAGTGTAGGGCATTCCCACTTTGTCGATGGGCTGGTCTGCAGCTCAGAGTGCTCTCCGTTTGCCAATCATGGGCAATAACATTTACCCTCCAGCAGAATATTGACCATAAAAATTACTTCTGTTTCTCTTTCCACAGATGCAGCCTGATCTCTTTTTATGTCCATTTTCCAGCATTGTCATTTATCAAATAAATACAATCATTGTTCTGGAATTCTCCATTAGGAATACATTTTTCTCCACTGATCGGTGTACTCTGCTACATTACCATCTATTCAACTGCTTTTCTGTTGCTCAATTTCATTAGTGCATATACCAGATGGTGGTGTAATGGATAGTAATTCTTATCACCATTGCATTGGTGCTGAAAAATATACCTCATTGATCTTCTTGAATCTTGATTTAGTAGTTGCACTTTACAACACATTTTTAACTATTACTGACTCTTCTCACTATGTTTTTTCTCCACTTAGGTTCCACTGATTTGTGAAACAAAGCCTGGCAGTATCAATCAGATCTACACCTATCAGAGAAATGGATGTACAAATGATGCCAATAAGGCGGACAAACAATTTTTTGCGGTTGCCACAGATGGATCCCACAATGTACAAATGGAGCTGGGTCTCAGCAACAAAAAAGATCATTGCACCATTGAAATAGATGAATTGGAGACCAAAGTATAGTCAGAGGAATGCACCTCAAAGGGAGTACTTCTTGCCATGCTGGTAACATGTATGCCTACCTCACAATTGGAAATATCATATATATACATGAGAAATACGAAGTGGAACTGATGGCAATGCTGAAGATGTGCACTGGTTCAAATTACTTGTGAATTACTATTCCTTTTTTTGTGAACAAGATTTTATTTCCTAATTCTGTATGGTCAATATGAAGTGACGGTTCATCTAGGTTATTTCCTGAAGAGTGCAATGGAATAACATAAGAGTGTATTTCCTGCATTTGTTTTACTCATCAATGTTATAGCTAACTCCCTGGCCAAATCCTGCAGAAATTTACTTTGGATCTGTGTAGAGTTTCTTCTTTTCTGGCTGGCCAGCCTTGGCTTCAAATCCTTCCCCTGCTCGGTCTGCCCAGACGTTGGACGATAGATAGTCCTCCGGCAGCTCAAGTTTTAAGTGATTTTTAACAAACCTTCATTGTCTTAAGTTGATGTATGATTTTGTGTGTTATTCTTTTCCTGAATTTTAATCTGCATTTTTGAATGCTGCATGTTGTGGCTTTAAACCCTAGAGAGCTGAATTTAATTTAATAGCATTATTCACTCAAAATCCTCTCCAGCCAAAACAATCCTGATGCCTGGCAGCTTCTTTCATGCACTCAGCCTAACTCATTAATCCCATACTGAGGAGTGAAGTCAAAACCCATTACTGTAAGAAGAGAAAAGATGAAACTAAACATCAGGTTTTAAAACGTTTACTGATCAAAATAAGTTAACAGTTTTATGGATTTGAGTTCTCCAAAGCTGAAATCTAAATATTGAACACCTCTATCAAGTTATTGAGAGAAGATGTGTTTGGTATAGCTGTATATTTATACAAGATGCTTCCTACTTTAAAAAAATGTTAAATGGAATACTAGAAAATTTACTGCATCTTTGCATTGCATTATGAATTGGCCGCTTGCTCAGCACAAAGATTTAAAGATTCTAGTAGGTAAGGAATTGTGCTCCCTGCAGAATTCAATCATCTTGTCCATGTTGGTATCCTTGAACGATGTTCCTAAGCTCTTTTCAAATGTTTTTTTTTATCATTCTACTTTCAAGTCACTACCTTACAATACTGAGGCATTAAGGTCTGTAAAGAAGGAAGTTAGATATTTGGGATTTGGTTTCAATTAATTGGTCACAACGGTTTAAAAACACTTGGCAGTTATCATCAATTGCACTTAGCCGATGTGATTATTTTTTCAAGGGACATACCAGTTGCAAAGCTATTTTAAAAATCAATTCGTTGAAAAGCATATTCAATTAATATCAAGGCCTGAAACTGTCAATATGTACCTTACAATGTGACGTTAGGGTAGAAATGCTTGCAGTTTACAACAGTTTAGACATGTGGAAAATTTTACGTCAACTAAGTCAGTTTTATTTGAGGAGAATTGTTGTATCCAAATGGAGGTAATAATTGTGTGTTGAACTTTCCATAAGCTTTCTATTCTCTAGTCTTTCTGTAGAAAGTACCAAATGCACTGATGTTAATTGATATGCTGCATTGTCTAATTGATAGCAAAAAAAGTAATTGTTGTCAGGTAATCACTGATGTACAGTCACATTTCTCCTGATGATCTAATTTGGCTGACAATGAATTAAACTTTGCATGAAATATGTGTACTTTATTAAATTGGTGTAAGTGGCATTTAGTACACTGATATATCAGTGATTTGCAGATGTAAAATCATGGCTTCTCCATGGCAGTAGTTACTATGAAAATATTTTCGAATAGAAACCACAGGTCTGAAGAAGGGTCTCGACCTGAAACATCACCCATTCCTTCTCTCCAGAGATGCTGCCTGTCCCGCTGAGTTACTCCAGCATTTTGTGTCTACCACAGGTAACCATTCTTTAGATTTGAACTCATTTTACTAATTAGGAGAGGGCGAAAAGAACATTCCAACTTTGATGAGGATGATAAGCCTAACAGCAAAATTTTCATTATACAACCATGGTTTATGTCCTGCAAGAGGCGTGGGACACACTGTGCTCTGTTCGTTTTGTGCGGTGCATAATTGTCCAGTTGCCAACAAGCTTTAAGCAGATACTGGTTTACAAAAAAACCCAACACAAAGTAACTCGGCGAACCAGACAGAACTCTGGAGAACATGCATCGGTGACGTTTCAGGGTGGGACCCTTCTCTGGAAGAATGGGGGAAGGAGGAGGGTGGGTCGGGGAAGAAAGGGAGAGGGGGAAGAAGGAGGGGGTGGTTGGTTAGTTACCTAAAATTGGGGAATTAATTGTTCATACCATTGGATTGCATGAGTGGATACGAGGTGCTGTTCCTCCAATTTGTGTGTAGCCTCCCTCTCACAGTGGAGGAGGCCCAGGACAGAAAGGTCAGTATGGGAATGGGAAGAAGAGTTAAAATGGTGGCTACTAGAAGATCCAGTGGGCCTTAGTGAATCGAGCACAAGTTTAAGTGTAATTTTTTAAGTACAAGTTTTTAAGTATAAATAATTGGTCAATGGCTTCCAGATTTTAAACATCTTATGTAGATGATAAATTATTATTTAAACCATACATGAGAATATAGTATGGCAACCTATTGCTCTTCACTCATTGAGGATACCCTGCAAGTACTTTCTCCGCAGTCCTCTGGAGTGTGTCATGTCTGACTGTGAAGAAAAAGGCTCACGTTGCGAGCCTGGAAATTTGCATAATTACAGCAGAAGGAGCTGATGAAGTTAATGCAAGTGATCATTCAATCAATGCTAGTTATATTTGCTAGGGAGGTTACGGTGATGCTGGTCTATCCATCTTATGACTGGATATGCAGTATTGTGCAGTATTGATGATATTTCTCCTATGCCATTAGGTATTCTAGGCATTTTCTATATGTTATTTGCATTCCTAAGCAACATGGAGTAAGGTGGGAATTGAAAGCACCTGAAAAAACGAGCATGGTTTTGGATAATGTTGAAGTAATCAAAAACCACCCTCTGGTGATTAAAAGTTGAATGTACATTTCAAGCAATCTTGTATTTCTTCTTGAATGTCAGCTCTTCATCAAAATTGGCTGCCAAGAAACGAGAAATATGTTTTATTATTATCTATTTATGCAGTTTTATGTTACCCCACTGTTGCATCCACTCCCTACACACAAGGGGGGGTCTACAAAGATCAATTAACCAACAAACCCGCACATCTTCAGGATGTGGGAGGAAACCAGAGCATTCAGAGGAAATCCACCCGGTCACAGGGAGAATGTGCAAACTCCACATAGACAGTATCCGAGTTCAGGATTAAACCCGGGTCTCGGGTGCTGTGAGGCAGCAGCTCTACCATCTGCACCACTGTGTCGCCAAATGTCAGGAACTTTTCTCTACTGGTTGGACCTGCTCCAGGATTAGAGAATTTCCTTCTTTACATTGGTGGATCTCAGTAGGGGAAATTTGGAAGCTAAGTTCTTTGTCAATTATATTGTTTCAGTTTAGTTGAATGTTTTTAGTTATTTAAATGTTTTAAATAGCTTTTAAAAACAAACGTTGATTTTACTGGTCTTTAAACGTCCTTGAATATCAGAGACTTTTAAGTGCTGTTAAATGCATTGATCGCCTGCAAAATGAAACAAAACCGTCCCCGCTTTGCTGTCTCTCAATACCTGACATGATGTTCCAGGTTGGGGTCTATTGACTATGTAGCCTGAGGCTTACTTATTCCTTTCCCAAAGCCAATGAGGTCAGCCATATACAGCTGGACTGGGAAATGGTCAGGGACTAGGAGCACAGACTAGACTCGGCACAATCTGGCTCTTTCTTTTTGTAAGTAACCGTTAAGGCCTCAGGGTACTAGTTCAGAGTCTCCCTATGAACCTGAATTCCTGAAGCTGGGGAATGTTCATTGGGAACTTAGTGTTGGAGAACCATGCCTTCTACTTGTTCAGTGGCAAAACCCCTTTCCTATATGCCTCGCCACTCGATGGCACCATGCAACTGAAAGGAGGAACAGCAGAAATATTGAACAAAGCCAACATTTGTTCCCACTTGGAAATATTTCTCCTTGTGCAATCATCTAGTGTCTGATTGATTGATTTCTTTAACTGCAAATGATTTCCATTGATTAGATGAAATGCTTCCCAAGCAGCTTACTGAATGAATGAGCTTCTTGGTTCATGTGATGGAAGCAGAATAAGGCCATTTGGTCCACCAAGTCCACTCTGCCATTCGATCATGGCTGATCTATCTCTCCCTCCTAACCCCATTCTTCAGCCTTCTCCCCATAACCTCTGACACCCGTAATAATCACTGAAACTCGTACTAATCACTTTTGCTGGAGCTCCACTCCTTAGACGTGGGGTGTCCTCCATCTTCTTATGGACCTTAGATGGATACTTAGACCTGCATTGAATCTCTCCAGCCCTGTTGTTGCGACATTTCACCACCCCCTGTATGTCAATGGTTCCAATCTGAAAGATTAGGTTCTTCTCAGATTTTACACTAAGAGACTGTGCTGAGAAACGTTATGGTACCATTATTTTTTAATCAATGTTGCTGTTATGAATATAGCAGTTTAGTCCTACATATGTCGAAAGTACTCAAAAAACCTCTCAGCTGTAAGTTCTACTGATGCACAGAGACTACAGGGAGAGTATATTACTTTTTAATAAATGATTTACACATAATAACATTCTAACTTGTCACAGAGATTGTGAAATACTCAAGGCAGTCCTATTGAAGATTAATGTCTGGAGTAATTTTAGAGACACCAATTAACAACATATTCAAATCTTGTGTTATAAATGTCATTGTCAAAATTATTTTTTTGCAGTACTCATAATATTTGATCTTGTGTATCATTAATCAACATTAAATGGAGAACTTGTCTCATCATCACAGGTACAGTGGACTGGAAGGAGTCCTTTGAGCTGTCTTATTCCATGATTTTGGAACAATCCTTTGAGAGGAGGGGGGACAGATACATTCAATAGAAGGCATTTAATTAATCTGAAACTTAGAATGAAGATATACAACTGTTAGATAAATAGATTTCTGTTATTTGGGGATTTATTCTAAGTAATATAATTGGATATAAACATAATCAGCTGGCTTAATTAACAGCAAATCTGTCATTGGTCTAACTACAAATATCACCTCCTATTAACAAAGTACTACTAACAGTTACACCATATTCTTTATGTACAGATGATGTCTCAGTGTAATTAAAACTGATGAGAAAGAAAAATGATGTGTTTGAAAAATGATAGAGTATGAAGTTGGGAGGAATGACTTTAATACTTGTGGATGCAGGAATGAAGGTGACCAGGTATGAGAGCTAGGTACAACATTTGAGAGCCTGTTGAATACTTCTAGAATTTTCAGGTTTTATTTTTGTGCTAAACAGAATGCCACACATCTATTGATTCAGTCTGAGGTCCTGGAGAGGAGTTTAATAGTAGTGAGGCCAGAGGCATAGGGTGATGTCAGGGGGTGAAAGAAAATCAGCTGGGGAAAGCTTGGTCCTGATTCATAACCCAATGGCAATTTCAAATCGAACAGCAACAATCCTTGGTTCAAAACAAGAAAAGGCATAAAAGGTTGTGGAAACCAACTGTTCATAAATTCTAGTAGCATTGGAGATGTTAATGAAAGACAGAAACTAGAGTGATCGCGTGAACAGAGGAGGAAGTGACGTTGGCAAGCTCGCTATTATTCCGAGGGATAAGATTCTGCAACAGCCCTGTGGTGTGGGCTGCAGATTAGAAGCATTGGGAGAAAATGGAGCGCCAATGGTATTAAATAGGCCAAAGAGATTGAGGATATAAAGTAATATGCATTCAATATAGTTTGTCTCTTTAACTAGCATAGGCATAGTCTCATTGGCAGCAGACATTGGATTAGGGAGACCTGGATAAGGAGTGATGAGACCATGGATGTAAAACAACACTTGGGAATGAAAACAAATGCATGCATTTGGATGAGAAACATGGTAATATCAGCATGTTTGAGGCTGAGGAAGTGAAATTGAGTGCTTGAACTGGAATGAAATAGTCTCAAGAATGTATTTGACTGATGAATGAGTTGAAAGGGTGATGAAAGACAACAGGGGACTGTTATCATTGGGTAGGTGCTTTGAAGTAAGGTTAAAACTGGAGAAAAAGGACTACTCCAAGAGGTAATAATGGCTATTATGCAGCTATGCAAACTTTGTATATGGAAAACACAATGGTTAATGTTAGATTCCTTTTCATGGATGATTACTTATCATTCTGATTAACTTGGTCAGCACCATTCTCTGAATCGTCTTCTGAGGTGATATTCTCCTTTGAGGATGTAGACTCCGTATATGCACCCATATCCAGCACTTGTAAGAATTTCAGCTTTTCAAATGCTGTTCCTTTTATTCTAGTAGTTGTTAGACTGTTATCTCTGTGAAAGAAAAAATTGGGTTCATGAACATGAGAAAGAGTTTGACTTTATCCAGAACCTTCCGTGACTTAAACAATCTGACTAACTCAAACACAAATTTTAAACCGTATGGATTTGGAACAACTAGTTTGAACACGAATGAGATAAACAAAATAAATAATGTAAAAGCAGGCAAATTACTTTTTCATCCCTTTCTCCCACCCACAGAATCTCCTTACAAATAAATGGGATAATGAATCCTAACCGAGCACAGGTTGAACACTGATTTTCTGTCAACTGATGGTCCACCCACCCCCATAATCTGGGTAAAATTACGAGAGCTCAGTTGAAATTGATGTAATTGTGTGGCAAGCACTCTTCCCAGTCGTGCCCCTCCGTCTTGAAAGTATTAACTCTGCTCACAATCTTCTCTCCTAACTGTTTCGTAAAGACAATACAGTACACCCTCGTTTTAACAAACCCCTTATAACATGTTTGATGTCGCGGACGGACCTGCCCAGCCGGTTAGAGCCCCGGTTTCCATCGCCACTCCCGATCGCAAGGTGCACCAGCGAGCCCTTCTTCACCCACTGAAAGGACACAAAGTGCTGGAGTAATTCAGCACGTCAGGATCTCTGGAGAACACAGACAACGGAACCCTTCCTCAGATTGATTCAGTCGGCTGAGTTACTCCAGCACTTTGTGGTTCAGTGTGCCCCCTCGGTCACCTTGGGGCTCCCTCCCTCCCTCCTGCTGTCGCTTCCAAGGAGGGGTATGTCGGCGACTCCGGGGGGGGGAAAGAGGAGGCAGCAGTGGTGGGGGGGATCACCAGCTTCCCACATTCCTCCCAGTGATACCATGGCTGAATTCGCTGGAATACACTGGATATCATAGTTCCAATATTGACACATAATGAACATTTATTCCAGCTGACAAACTAGGGAATGTTGGAAGCAGGAAAGTAAATGCTATAAAGATCAATCTCGATTTTTTTTTTTTTTCTTCATGTTATCTTTCCTCGATTCCTTTGTCCCACCATCAAAGGGGGCTATAGGAGACACTGTCTCAAAAACCATCAGAAGGACTCACACCACCCTAATTTCACTGCTGCCATCGGGAAGAAGGTGTAAGAGTCTGAAAACTGTGACCTCCAGGTTCAGGAACGGCTTCTTACCAACATCCATCAGGCTATTGAACATTACAAACGGCAACTAAACTTAAAATTATGAACTGTTGGTTGGACAAGGGACTTAGGGTTTTTGTTTGCTTTGGCACAAATATCATTTTTTTTAAATTATTTATTGAACTTTTTTGGTTTGTTTTCATGATTGAGTACTGTGTTTACAGACCTGTTATGCTGCTGCAAGTAAGAACTTCACTGTTCCATATCGGTACATACTACAATTTAACTCTCTCGACTCTTGACGCTAGAAATAGACTTAAATGCCTTAATAAGCATTAACTCAAATCTATGATATTTTATTTGTTTTATTACCTGAGTTATGCATCATAGCTGGTTTGAACAGCTTCCAAAAAATCAGCTTATTCTATTTCAAAGTCACTTTCAACATTATTCAGGCCCCCAGTACAATTTATGCTGGATATAAAAAAAATATATAATCAAGTGCTCGGTGCTAACCAAAGATCTTGCCTATTGTTAGAAGAGATAGAAACATCTCTGTTCTAACTTACTTTTTTTCCTATTAAACTTGGCAGCACAGAGATCTTTCCCTCTTTGACAATCAGCATTTTCAAATCTCGTTGCCATTTAAATCATCTTACCTAAGGAAAATCCCTTTGATGTTCGGTGTAGATTCAAAGGCATTCTCTGGGATGACAGAAATCTGATTGTTCTGGAGGTAAATGTACTGAAGAGACTCTGGTAGATCAGTAGGAATAGAGGAAAGCTGATTACCTGATAAATCCAAAAGCTGAAGATAGGGTACAACAAATGAACATTGACTTGTATACAAAGGAGATGCATTGTTTGCTTAACATATTTCAAATTGTCAATGATTTTAAAGCCTACATATGATTTGTTATTCATTTATAATTATCTTGTTGAATTAAGTGGCTTACTCATTGAATGGTCTTTGGACAATGAAATCTTCTTTAAGAATATCATTCCTCTCAAACTATTATTCCCTCCCATTCTTTAATCCCTTCCTTGTCCTAAAACTCTTCTGGTTGCTTCTTGATTCAGTAAAGCTAGCAGTTTTATAGTTATTCTGTGAGTCAATAACCATTTGACTGAAAAAAATTCACTCATTAATTTTAAAGACACAAAATATTGCATATGCTGGATTTCAGTAATATAAAGAGATTTTTTTTTACAGGCAGCATCTGTTCGCCAGTGAGGGCATAAGCAGAAGCAATCATGACCTGCCATGCTTTGTCCTACTCTCCACCCTTGCAATCAGTCTGAAGAAGGGCAACACCAGAAACATCACTTATCCATGTCTCCAGGGATGCTGCCTGACCCCTAAGTTATTCCAGCACTCAGAATCTGAGTAATCCAATTAAAGGTATAAAATATGTATATATATTAAAAATACACTAAAACGTTGACAATTTAGGAACATCAAGCAGTGCAGACAGAATAGAAATATGAGTCCAGGACTTTGTCTCCTGTTGGGTAAACCAGCATCTGCAGTTTCTTGTTTCTGTAGAAGTTGGAATGTTATGTTATAGTTATACAAGACTTTAGTGAGGCCACATTTGGGGTATTGTGATGAGTTTTGGTCATCCTGTGGCTTAAAGAGTGCAGAGAAGATTTACTGGGATGTTGCCAGGACTTGAGGGCCTGAGGTATAGGGAGAGGTTGGGCAGGCTAGGTCTTTATTCCTTGGCACTCAGGAGGATGACGGATGATCTCATAGAGGGGTATAAGACCATGAGGTAAATAGATAGGGTAAATGCGCAAATTCTTTTACTCAGAGTAGGAGAATCAAGAACCAGAGGGCATAGGTTTAAGGTGTGAGGGAAAAGATTTAATAGGAACCTGAGGGGCAACGTTTTCACAGAGGGGGTGGTGGGTATATGGAGTGAGCTGCCAGAGGGGGTATAAGAAGATAACTGCAGATGCTGGTACAAATCAAAGGTATTTATTCACAAAATGCTGGAGTAACTCAGCAGGTCAGGCAGCATCTCGGGAGAGAAGGAATGGGTGACGTTTCGGGTCGAGACCCTTCTTCAGAGGGGGTAGTTCAGAAGCAGGTACTATAACAATATTTAAAATACATTTGGACAGGTACATAGGAAACATTTAGAGGGATAAGGGTCAAATGCGGGCAGGTAGGAGTAGTGCAAATGGGGTATGTTTGTTGGCATGGGCCAGTTGGGCCGAAGGGCCCACCTCCATTCGGTATCTCTTTGATCAGGATACCCTTGATCTCCAACCTATCACCTTAAAACTGTTTCTTCTCGTACTGTATGACACTAATGGGAACATCTTTTGCCTTCCTTGTCTTTCAAGGAAAATGGACACGGGAGAGCCAGTGGATGTAGTGTACCTAGACTTTCTGAAAGCCTTTGATAAGGTCCCACATACGAGATTAGTGGGCAAGATTAGAGCACATGGTATTGGGGGTAGGGTGCTGACATGGATAAAAAATTGGTTGGCAGACAGGAAACAAAGAGTAGGGATTAACGGGTCCCTTTCAGAATGGCAGGCAGTGACTCGTGGGGTAACGCAAGGCTCGGTGCTGGGACTGCAGCTATTTACAATATACATTAATGACTTGGATGAAGGGATTAAAAGTAACATTAGCAAATTTGCGAACGGCACAAAGCTGGGTGGCAGTGTAAACTGTGAGGAGGATGCTATGAGGATGCAGGGTGACTTGGACAGGTTGTGTGAGTGGGTTGATGCAGTTTGATGTGGATAAATGTGAGGTTATCCACTTTGGTGGTGAGAACAGGAAGGCAGATTATTATCTGAATGGTGTCAAGTTAGGAAATGGGGAAGTACAAAGAGATCTGGGTGTCCTTGTTCATCAGTCACTTAACATTAGCATGCAGGTACAGCAGGCAGTGAAGAAAGCTAATAGCATGTTGGCCTTTATGACAAGAGGAGTTGAGTATAGGAGCAAAGGGGTCCTTCTGCAGTTGTACAGGACCCTGGTGAGACCACACCTGGAGTACTGTGTGCAGTTTTGGTCTCCAAATTTGAGGAAGGACATTCTTGCTATTGAGGGCATGCAGCGTTTGTTCCAGGGGTTAATTTCTGGAATGGCGGGACTGTCGTATGTTGAAAGACTAGGCTTGTATACGCTGGAATTTAGAAGGATGAGAGGGGATCTTATTGAAACATACAAGATTATTAAGGACACGTTAGAGGCAGGAAACATGTTCCCAATGTTGGGGGAGTCCAGAACCGGGGGCCACAGTTTAAGAATAAGGGGTAGGCCATTTAGAATGGAGATGAGGAAAAACTTTTTCAGTCAGAGAGTTGTAAATCTGTGGAATTCTCTGCCTCAGAAGGCAGTGGAGGCTAATTCTCTGGATGCTTTCAAGAGAGAGCTAGATAGAGCTCTTAAAGAAAGCAGAGTCAGGGGGTATGGGGAGAAGGCAGGAACGGGGTACTGATTGTGAATGATCAGCCATGATCACATTGAATGGCGGTGCTGGCTCGAAGGGCCAAATGGCCTACTCCTGCACCTGTTGTCTATTGTCTATTGTCATAATTTTGTGCACTTCTCTTAAACCTCTCCTAAATCTCCAGCGAGGACTACCTATCACCTTAACGCAGCTAAAAAACGACCTAGCATCCTAACGTAGATAAAATCCCTCGCCACTGGAACTATTCTCATAAACCTCTTCCACAAACCCTCAAGGATTTTGACATTTCTGTTAGTACAAATGAAACCAATATTTTCTTACCTGGAGTGCAGACAGTTGTTTCCATGCCCCCGGATAGATGGAGTTCAGCTTAATTTTGTTATTACTCAGGAAGAGCTCCTTCAGCTTTGCCATTCCTACCAGCGAGCCGTCAGGAATGGAGTTAATTTCATTTTCCTTCACCTTCAATATATGCAAATTCTTTGGCAGGCCCCTGGGTATTACATTCAGATTATTTCCAGAAAAATCCAAAGATTCAAGCAACCTCATTTTCCGGAATGCTTCTGGGTGAATTTTGGGACTTGTTAGTTTGTTGTAACTCAGATTCAGTTCCGTCAAAAAGTATGTGTAAGCAAAATCATTTCTGGAAATTTCTGAAATCTGATTGTGGAGAAGCATTAATGTCTTCACCCGTCTTGGTAAACCACTTGGGATTCTTTCGAGCATATTGTTATAGAGATGAAAAGTATGGAGCTTTTTAAGACCCTTGAATGCAAGTGGGTGTATTGCTTTTGCCCTTATCTTGTTATTATGAAGCAAGAGGTATTCAAGATTTTTTATCTGTGTCAACCAGTTAGCAGGTATTGATTTGATGGCATTCTTCTCCAAGTGTAGGAGGATAATATTTCGAGGTAATCCACTTGGTATTTGAGTCACATTGTTGCATGACAAATCTAGGTATTCCAAGCTTGACAGTTTCCTTAAATTGAGAAGAACACAGGTAATATACAGTATGTGTAGGAAGGGTCTCGACCCAAAACGTCACCCATTCCTGCTCTCCAGAGATGCTGCCTGTCCTGCTGAGTTACTCCTGCATATTGTGTCTATCACAGGTAATATACAATTCTACAATGCATCAGCTGTCCGTTTATTGGTAGAATCAGGACTGTGCCAGAATGGCCTGAGATTCAACGAAGCTGCATTCATTTTTATCCTGCATGCGTTCCACCGTGTAAGTACGATAGCCTTCAGGAGCATGGAGCATTACTTTGGATGAAGAAGAACATCTGGGATAGTGTTGATGAATGATGACCATGGCGAGGGTCAGATAACTGTAACCAGTTTCCTGACTCACATCGAAATCTCTTCATTAACGTTATGTTAGTGCTTCGTAAATCACAGTTTTAACATTGGCATTCTTCTTTCTAAATACATCCATGGCCTCTTTGCATCCAATTTCTGTAATTCTATAAACCTCTGAGAATGCTGTAGTTGCCATTAGTGACCTACCCTACATCCACGATATTCACTAATACACCATAGTCATCTGTAGCTTCACCTAGGGCCAACTAATGAAATTCTTTCCCTAAACCCCTCTTATACTGTTTCCTCCACACATAGCACTCCTTAAAACTTATCTTTGTCCAATCTTTACGTCACCTTTATCAACATCTCCCCATGTTGTAGAGAAGGTCACATTTTATTTTGTAAACAGTCTGGATAAACCCTTTATAAAATGTTATTGCCAAAGTGACTACATTTTGAAACTAAATTCAATAAATTTAAAGGTGTCGGCTAGTTCCAGAAAAAAGGGGGGCACGGTGGTGCAGCGGTAGAGTTGCTGCCTTACAGCGCCAGAGACGGGTTCGATCCTGACTACAGGTGCTGTCTGTACGGAGTTTTACATGATCCCTATGACCTGCAGGGCTTTCTCTGAGATCTTCGGTTTCCTCCCACACTCTAAAGACGTACAGGGTTTGTAGGCTCATTGGCTTCGGTAAAAATTGTAAATTTTCCCTAGTGTGTGGAGGGTAGTGTAAATGTGCGGGGATCGCACTGGTCAGTGTGGACACGGTGGGCTGAAGGGCCTGTTTCCACGCTGTATCTGTAAATGAAACTAAACCAAATTAAACTAAAATGACAATGAAGTTTGAGTCACTCTATTGGGAATGCACATTCTAACTTCTTCCTGCTCTGAAACTTGTACGGAAATTAATGCATTCTTTGGCTTCCATATGCTGTTCAGAACTCTCGTGAGGTGAGTCAATCTACATTATAAAACAGCTTTTTTCATGCAGGAATCATGATAGGTCAGTGAGATGTAATAGATGGAAAATATTACATAGAGATGTGATCCAAATGAGAAATGTCTGGGTTAGCAGGAATAAAGTAGGAATTTGCAACAAAAAAATGGATGTAGTAGCATTTAAGAATGCTGGAAATTTTGTTACGGATGCACTATGTAAAGAGATTCTACATTTAATAGGATCCAGTGAATACAATTTTGCAACAAGTGTCTGTTCAACATGCAAAATCCTTACCAAAATGTTTCATTGTCCATTCCGTCATTGGTTATATAATTATGATGAAGGTATAGTTCACGGAGATTTGAAAGATTTTCAAAAGCT